>NC_137606.1:938200-1385700 GCF_963280865.1 Gymnoscopelus braueri | reverse complement strand
AGTATGTGTGTGCTTGTGTGTGTGTGTGTGTGTGTGTGTGTGTGTGTGTGTGTGTGTGTGTGTGTGTGTGTGTGTGTGTGTGTGTGTGTGTGTGTGTGTGTGTGTGTGTGTGTGTATGAGCATACACTTTAAGAGAGCGTGTACCTGGACATGTGCCAGACACAGGCGGTCGACGCCAGTTTTAGACAAGCAGGGTAAATTTGTCCTACGGACTGGTCAGTCCGTTCCACAACAGGATATGAAGATGTTGATGTTGCGGAGTTTGGGATCCGAGAGTATAACGGAGGTTACCAGAGTTCACACTACCTCATGTGTTTTCACAATCACCTCAAATCATTCCCACATGTATAGGCCCATTGATTGTCAGCTAGATGAGCTATTGTTTAACATTATTTAAGTCAAATGAGGGCTCTGGTCGCTAAGTCACACAGTGACAGAGGGGTGACTGGTGAATGAAAGAGACTCCGGTTATGAACTTTTTCTTGCCCTTGAAATAGTTTTGTCCTAGCTGTCCAGCTCTGGGAACCATACATGGACATTATTATAGAAACAGGGATCAGTGTGCATGTCTAAATGTGTATGTGATTGGATGTACTGTATGTACCTGTGTAATGTATGTCATAATAAGAGAAAAAATACAATAGACATATTGAGAAAACAAAATATACTTTCCCTAGTTTAAAGGGTAGAGAAAAGAGCTTGTGGCTGAAATGTTGGGGAAAGGCGCCTTGGGGAAATGGAGACTTATCTTCCTCTCCCTCAACAACTACTCTTGAGTTGGCCTAAGGTACTCACAGTAAAATACTCAATGTTAGAGTGTGTACAAATGGAATTAACACTGATGATTCTACTGTGTACTCAACCCACAGTTCCTCCATTGGTACTCCGCATGGGCCAAGAGAGACTGATATTTCTACCAGCCAGAAAACTCCAAAGTGCAAATGTTTCAGGTTTAAGTACAATATTTTGTACAGTAAATAACACATACACCATACCATAGTTTGACTTTTATTCTGAAAATTTGTTTGAGTTACCCAAGATCACCCCATGTGTCAGACTCAGAATTAAGACAGAACACAAGGATAAGTCTACTGGATGAGTGACAAGGAGTTTACACAAAAACATCACCCTCCCCATGTAAACAAAGATTAACAAAACAGGACATGAACAACAGCACCAGAGCATAATCAAGTTACTCAGTATTCAATCACTGCATGTATAATAAACTAATTTGTTAACTAAACAACAGCAAATAGGAACCAGTTATGCAACATGAGATTTAAACATTTCAAAGCCAGCTAGTGCAACAGTACAAGAACGCTGGTGGCTAAAACCCACATTTCCATAAAGTAACATTTCCAGAGAGGGAGAAAACAATGTCTATTTATATTTAACTGATCCCAGAGCATTTTTTGGAATGATAAGTTGTGTAAAAATGGCAAATTTGCAGTCAAGTTATTTGTTTTCTGTGAGTCATGAGAAGCGGACAGACAGACAGACAGACAGACAGACAGGCAGGCATATCCAAAAGTGACGGCCAGAAAGACAGACAGACAGACAGACTGGGGCTTGGCATGGGGCCAAGTGAAGACGGCTGACCGTGGAGATTACGCTGTATTGAAGTCGTGTTTCCCTTTTACAAGAATACAGCACATTGTTTATAAATTTAGCAAAGCCATCCATCATGGAGTTGACATTGGGTTGTCCCTCCCTGGCCAATATAGAAGCTAAAGAGGAAGACCGCTATAGGAGTTACGCAAACAGAGGGACAGTGATCAAGGCTGTTACACATTCTTGCAGTGATGTGATTTACTTTGACGTTTTCATACTTTTGCACGACTGAGACACTGACTGTCATTGAAGGATACTTGGAGGTTGACCTTTGACAGTGATTTGCTTATCTTGTCAAGTGTCATCATCCTATCACTGTCCTTGTCCTATGGGGCACATTAAACCAGAACCAATTCCTGTATGTCCTCAGTGGTGGAAAAAGTACTCACATTTTTTTACTTAAAGGGATACTTCACTTTCACATAAAATAAACATTTAAAAAATATATTAAAAATAAATGAAAAAAGTAATGGAAAAATCACGGCCCCCTCACGCATTAGAGTGTCCTACTAATGTGTGAGGGGGCCTTTATTTTGCCATAACTTCTTTCATTTTTTTTAAATATTTTTTTTTAATGTTTATTTTATGTGAAAGTGAAGTATCCCTTTAAGTAAAAGTATCAATACTGCAATGTAGAAATACTGCGTTACAAGTAAAAGTCCAGACTTCAAAATGTACTTGAGTAAAAGTACAAAAGCATTGGTATCAAAATGTACTTAAAGTACCAAAAGTAATGAGTACTCATTATGCAGAATGTCCCATTTCACAACTTTTCAAATGCATTAAAATCTTTTAAAATTGATCATTGTGAGCTTGTAGATCGGCTATTTTCAAATGGCCGAAATGTATATAGGGCTGAAGGTTAATGTATGTTTTGTATTAATCATCAAAATGTACAAAGTAACTAGTAACTAAAGTTTTCAAATAATTGTAGTGGAGTAAAAGTATAATATTTGCCTCTGAGATGTAGTGGAGTAAAAGTAAAAGTACTGAAAGTTGGAAATACTCCAGTAGAGTAAAATACCTCAAAATTGTACTTAAGTACAGTACTTGAATAAATGTACTTTAAATGTAGTTACTTTACACCACTGTATGTCCTACCACATACTGGCAATAAAGTGATTCAGAGTTATGAGAACAAATACAATGAATCAGTACAATGAATTCATTTGCCAAACCAAATATTGAACTTCCATTAACTGATAACAGACAGGATCAGAGGTACAGTAACTATGTCTGGACCGGTACAAGTACAGAAAGTGAGAGTGGGCGGTGGAAACCCGGCTTTCTGTGGAAACCCGGCTTGCTCATAAGAGTTAAGAGCGAAGATAGGCTATGACGGCTATGTACTGTTATAATGCCGGCTCCTCCCTTCACACATGTTTCTTTGAACCATCTAGGAGTTGTATAGATTACAGACATGTTGAGAAGTAGGGGAACAGAACAGTGACATGGAAGAGATGATGAGGAATTATGGAAGTGGGGACAGCTGTGGTCGTAATCCTTTAATAAAGAAAATTAAAGGATATATATCTCTGCTGTCCGGCAAAAAAAACAGTTAACTCCAAAATTTTCATTTTTCAGGAAATGAAAAAAGTGGAGTTAGGAGGTTTTGTTCATCATTGATATGAACAGCTGAATGGACCTCCAAGCTCACAATGAGGTTGGAGGTCAAAAGGGGGTGGAGCCTGGAGTCAGCAAAACCAGCTAACTCTGGTGGAGTTATTTTCTAAATTACAAATATATTTTTGTTTTAATTTAAGGGTATGATTTATTGATTTCAATAGCTGAATAGAGATTTTATAAGTCAAGTTTAGCCTGTTCTGAGGAGATGAGGGGGTAAGAAATGGGCATATTATGACAAGAGGGAGAATATGGGAAATGGAGACAAGAGGAGAGAGAAGGGGGAATGGAGACAAGAGGAGAGAGAAGGGGGAATGCAGTCCTTCCCAGGAGCAGTGCAGTGATGGGTGGAATTCTTTCAGCAGGGACAGGAAATGGGGGCGGAAGGGGTTGAAGACTTGTATTTGCGCATCTGTACTTGCGTGTGAATTTGCAGCATTGCAAGCCAAGGCCATGTGGGAATAGTAAATGTGAAAATCCCAGATATTTAGCATAACACACACAGAGCACACATTAAAAGTCCTTAAACGCACACAGATAAACACACACACAATTGGTCATAATTGACCGCATGTGCGTAAGTGAGCCGGGTTGACTCAGTCCAGAGCCAGGCTCTGCTACACTGTTATGGATATGAACGATCATAATGCTGTGAGGCCTCATTGTACATGGAGAGGTTACAGAGGCCCTGCCTAGGGCTCTATCAGACATTTACAGAAACACACAAACACAAGCTGTCAACTATGTGTGAGGGGCCAGCACTGTCCTATAGAGGCACACACACACACACACACACACACACACACACACACACACACACACACACACACACACACACACACACACACACACACACACACACACACACACACACACACACACACACAAGCACACGCACACGCACACGCACACGCACACGCACACGCACACACACACACACACATGTCCACACACACATGTCCGCACACACGCGCGCGCGCACGCACGCACGCACGCACGCACGCACGCACGCACACACGCACACACGCACACGCACACGCACACGCACACGCACACGCACACGCACATGCAGGCACCAGAAGCATGTGTCCAACACAAAGAGCCCTGTCACATGTAGAACAGATACATACCAACACGGTGATGTCAGTTTGTTCATCACTACTATACACTGCACAGCTATTCATCAGAAATGCTACAGCTGAAGGCCACAGCTATCACTGGTGTTGGGTCTATTCACCAACTATCAATTTTTGCTCAAGGTCGGTACACTGAGATATGTTCATCCTCAAGATTGATTCAAAAATGTCATGTCCTTTAGATATAGGCTATATGAAATGTTCTGTAAACTGTATTTTTGTGTTTTAATCTACTTTGAGTGCCACTTGGGTGGAGTTTATCACATGTGGATGGGATGACATAAGAATATTATCTCACAAATACCAAATGTCCCAGAAGTGTTTCAGTACACTGTTAAGACAAAGGAGCAAACATATGATACAGCTGTGTCTAAGTCACAATATTATAAGATGGTTTTAGTGTTTTATCAGACCATTCTATCAGGTCAAGCACTTACAGTTCCTATTCCACTGACTGACATATGAATAACTCATACTGCATGTTTTGACCTGGGTCAAATAGTAGGCTATTTGCCAATGCCTTTGTGTTTTCTTCATAGCCAATTTAGGGGCCAAAATATACATTTTCTCCCATAGACAGTGGCCGTAGTACGCCGTACAAGTTCCACAAAGGTTAGGCTAATTATTGATGTTACTTACACTAAGTGAAACCAACGATAGACTCTTTTTACAGAAAATATTTTGATTTGTTTAGATGGGGGAGTGCAGCTGCATATAATACGACTAATGCGGGGTGTGTTTAATTTGGGTGTTATTGTGCACCATTATGGACGACTCTTCATGCTGGCATGTAAATGAAATAGACTTTAGAATTAATGTTATAACCTTCAGCTGCCTTTACCCATGCGTGACATGTCAAAAACTGTAAAAAAAAACAAAAAAAAGTCTATTGCCTATCTCTTTGCATAATGAGATAGATAGATGTTAGATAAATCACTTCCAAATGGAGTAAGAGAGTTTCGGTTTGACACGTGATGACACACGATGGAGCATGTAGATATTATTATGCTCTGGTGCATACAGCACCTCTTCATAATCCATTACCAGACAGAACAAATTTCCATTATTTCCCAACTTCCTTTTCATTAAGTGCAGTGTGTGGGAAGCTCTTAGATTATAATGACTTTTTTAGAAGGAGCGTCTTCAAGGATAATGAGAGAGACAGAGGAGGGTGGGAGAGTGAACAAGAATGACTCAGACAAAGAGGCCCAAAATCTGGGAAGATGAGGGCGTGTGGGAGAAAGAAAAGTCAGTAGTATCTTCAGAATTCACACAGGGTGCCCCCATCAGTCTACAATCAGTACTGTAGGTACAGTGGCCCTCTCCAAATCCCAACCAGCCCATGTCAGCCTTAAGAAGATTAACTTTTCTATATATACACACCACAGAGAACCTCTCTGAACACAGAGCAAGGGAGATTACTGACAAGATACAACGCTCACACAATTGTTTACTTAGATTTTCTTTAGCCTTGTGTTCTTAATACTGTCCCAGGTTCAAGGTGTCTTTATTGTTATATCTTGTGCGCAAGTACATAAAAATACAATTACAAGTACAGTAATCCAACAATCGGGCAAAAAACTAGAAAATTAGCCCTGAAGCCCCTAGAATTTGTGCTGCTCATAAAAAAAAGAGATCTGAAAAATAATACCAAGGACAATTATTTTACTCTATCCATGGACTATCTAGAGGACACATTGTGCGCAAGTACAATTGAGCAAGGCAGTTAACCCCAGTACTGCCCAGTTGCCAACAGTAAAAATAGAGTTATATGGGCAGCTCATAGGAGTTAATAGGTATAGCAGTGTGTGAATGGAGATGTGTTGTGATGAAAAATAAACACATCCTCAGCAAAACTTCACTTGATTACTTAAGATAAGTGTGCTAAATACTGATAAAGTGAGGTAAAACTGTGGTTATGAGACTTGCTTCAACACGTGTTCTATGTTGTCACAGTTCACTGACTCACTGACTCACTGCCAGTCAGCTCCGTCTCAGACCTCCAGACTCTGCTGAACAATAGGGATGAGGGTTTAACGGAATTCCAGAGAAGCCACTGATGTTGTGACATCATCAATGACCATTTCTTCAGAATCAACTAAATTTATTGTTTAGTCACCAGTTTCACCACCACAAAAAAACAGTGTGGGTACTGTACAGTATTTTCCCTGGTCAGTATGTGTATAAGATTAGCTGAGTCACAACTTAAGTGTGTTAGTTACAGTACACGTTGAGAGTGGGAGAGAGAGAGAGTGAGCGTGTGTGTGTGTGTGTGTGTGTGTGTGTGTGTGTGTGTGTGTGTGTGTGTGTGTGTGTGTGTGTGTGTGTGTGTGTGTGTGTGTGTGTGTGTCAAGGACTATTTAGGAACTGGGTGAATGACTGCTCCAACTGGTCTTCCTGGAGCCAGTGTTGCAGGATGGGAGGAGATCAGGAATTGAGTCACACACAGGGAGCATGGCATGACAGGAAACTGTTAAAACAGGTTCTGTGAATGATGTCTTGAGCTTCCTCAACTACCACATGCACCCCCACCAAGACCCCAAGCGTAGCATCATTTGAATCTCCAAATATCCCACCACTCTCAAAATAAGGTTCACCTTGAAGTGGTTGGTCATGTATTGCTTTTATTTAGATACTTTCACAACCTCACCTATAGTGAACAATTAGAAAACGCAACCCTTCTCCAGACGGAGAAGTCAGATTTGCAAAGGGCGAACACCGCCCTCCCCAAAAAACAAACAAAAACAATAAAACAAAGGAACAATAAATTGTACATTTTTTTTACTTGACTTACAGGCCTTTCCCCTTCAAAGTCCTCACGGGATTGAGTTAATAGTAGATGTTGTTAGTTTGAATCTTTATACACAAAAAATACATGTCTTTTCTCCTCTCTTTACACTGTTACAGGTTTCTGTATCCCAAGAGGTGAACGAGAGTAATAACATATTCCTATAATATAAAACAAATAATTTCAAAAGGTCAAGTGAGTACATATATTTACCAGAGTATAAAAATAAATAAATTAAAACAATATTTTAAGTGAGATGGACAGAGCGCGCCGGTAGCTTCCCAACTAGCTGAATTACTTCTGCTGGTTGTACAATCTACGCCTTCAGGTGTCAAGAGCATGTTTGAGAGGCCAAACTCTACATTATGTCTGAATAAGAGGACAAGAAGTTTCAAAGCTCCCATTTCCAGTGATTCTGCTAAAACAATCCGATTGACTTTTTTCCAACAAACCCTTTGAAGCATAAAAAGCAAGGTAGGTGTTAACAATTGATTCTTGCCAACTGAAAATCCATCCCCTCCCAGACCCACCTGCCGTAAAGCTGAAGCTCATTAAAGCAGGATGAGGACTGGACAAAATAATCATTTTCTGAGAAGAGTTATTAATTTTGTCACTGGAGAGGGGGCTTAAACTTCTCAGAATCCTGAGAGATAAACCATTTCCAATTCCAACATTCCTCTCTACTATCTCAAGTGTGCAATTAGAAGGATTTTTGCAGTTGCATAGTAACTACTCATCTGGAGTGTTGAGCCGAATTTTTACTTTTGTCATACGGCCGACAATAACTGATGTTCAGTTTAAAGTTTCAGTCCACTTTAATGTCACACATCAGCTGGAAGAATACAATCTGTCTCATCTTGCACTATGATGATGGCCCAGAAAATAAGCTTGCCAATTTTACATTAGAGATTTGAAAACACCACTCATCTGAAAACTTTTGTAAGGCTTTATTTCAAGAGAATTCTAATATAATCCATGATAAACTTAAAGCCAAAAGGTGAATGAACTGCACATCACTAAGATTAAACACTTGAGGACCAATTGGTCGTTCATTTTGAGGAAAAGATAATATTCCTTCGTGAAACGTCAAATGCTGTAAGAGTACTTGAAAGTCCCATTATGTTCGACTTAGTCCTACAGCTAAGTTTTCCCAGCTTGATGATGCATTTAATGACAGTCTATGCTGACTGGCGTATAAGAGGACACACAAGGTGGAGAGGAAGAGAATTTTAAGGTATTTTTGAGGTATGAATAATGAACATTAAACAAACGAACAAAATGAACATTAAAACGTTAAATATTCCTCAGAGGTCATCCTCAGAGTAAACAGACTGACGGCACAAATGAGTAAAACAACTTAAAACAGTTTTTTTATCAAGTAAAACAAAGAGTTAAGTTGTAGTTTTTTTAGGTCTGTAATTATTTTTACAGGAAAATGATGCATGGCAGTGAGTGCATGCTGATGTGATTTATTAGAGTGGACAGAAGAAAAAAAAAAAAACGATTCAGACTGGCAGTTCAGACCGCGACAATACGTAGGACTCAAGATGAATAATGTCAAATAAAAGAGAAGCAAATGAAAAAGTCAAGTGCATCATCGTCCTTAGCATAAAAGAGTGGAAAAACATGAACGTGTGAAATTGATGAAGCGATGAAGAGAAGGCTAGCTAAAGGTACAATCTATTTCAATGCATTTCTGCTGCCTGTATAGTTGTAGCAATTAAGCATGGAGATGATTAAGAGAAATCATTTATATATACATCTTTCTGTTTCCTTTAAAATAGATATTTGTCATCCAAACCTCCCACCCAAAAAATCCTAACTCTTTTATAGAATCTGCTCTGCAACACTGTCGTAGGTTATGTGTATGTCTGTGTGTGAGATGTGTAGGTGTGCGAATGACGTCCTCAAAAACGTTCATAAAGGTTCGTCTTGAACCAGTCCGACAGGCAGGTTTGTTGCCTCAGTGCGCTCTTCGTCTCCCTCCTCTTCCTCATTGTTCAGTGTTCACAAACTCTAAAACGACACGCCTGACCGACCTGCAACATGGACGGGCTGCGAACTGGGCTGGCTAGGGTCAGGGGTCACTGACAGAACGGTGAAGCAGTGGGGTCAAAGCCCTTGAAAACCTCCTTCAGCGAGGCATTGTCCTGTTCCACGGTGGCCTGGTCAGGCTGAGCCGGGCTGCTGCCCCCGAACGGACTGCCTGTCCCGCTGGGCTTGGCGGCCTGTTTCACCATAGTGAACAAGGAAGACACGGGCAGGTTGTGGACCCCGGCAGGTGCCTGATCTGGAGTGGCTCCGGAGGAGCCCTGACCCCCGGCCACGGAGGCCCCAGCTACAGCAGGACCGCCTTGAGGTGCAGCGTTAGGTGATGGTGCAGGCTTGGGCCGCGGCCTGTTGTAGCTGTTGTATCGATCCGTTGCTTGCTCTCCGCTTTTCTCTGGCTCTGGCTGATCCAGTGCAGACTTCCGCACAAACAGGGGCTCTTTAGACTTGGGTTTGACTGTTGCAGTATCAGCAGGCTTGGAATCAGCACTGGCTGAACCAGGAGAACCATTACTAGCACCAGGACTGTCTGGTTTGTTAGTCCGTGGATCATAGAGACTGATGCCACTTAGAACGCTTGCACCGCCTGGCGCCCCAGCCCCGCGCCCTGCCCCACCTGAGGAGAGCAGTCTGGGGTCATAGGGTGCAATCGTTGTGGAAGAGCTGCTGGAGGTCAACGCCGGAGGGGTAGAGGAGAGAGGAGGGCTAGGCGAGGGTTCTGAAGGCTGCTTCAGAGCTGATTTCTGAGGCTGCAGACGGGGGTCGATAGGGGCCTTGCGGGCCATGCGTGGGTCAACTGGTTTATCTACAGGTGCAGGTGGCACTGAGGGAGGAGGACCCAGTAATGATAAAGGAGGAGGCGGCGTGGGGAGGAGGGGGGTCGAGGACGTTTGAGACGGGCTGGAGTTAACCGTCTTTAAGATTCGCGAGAGCAGCTCAAAGTCCGGGATGGCAGAGGCTGAGGGAGCGGCAGGGGTGGGAGGATCAAGGGAGGGAGCTGGAGGGAGGACAGCGGGGGGAGGCTGGGAGGGAGGGAGCGCCGTGTGGAGCTGCTGCTGGACACGTGTGAGACGTGGGTCGAGGGCCGAGATGGGAGGGATGCCCGGTGGAAGCGGCAATAGGTCCGGCTTGGGCATGGGGATCGGAAGGAGGTCCTCGGGTGACCAGGTGATGTTCTTGGCGAAGGCCGGGACATGGAGCACGATGTCTTTTTTGATGTGGCTGAACTGCTGGAGCCGGGAACGAGGGTCTCTCAGAGCCATGCCCATCAGAGGGTCTAAGGGGATGGGCACCGGCTTGTCCCTCAGAACCCTCTCCGTCTCCTCCTCCTCGGCTGCGGGTGTCGTGAGCGGCGGTGGTTTGTAGACTAGTGGAGGGTCCGCTTTAGGATTAGCAGGAGGGGTTACAGAGGAGTCCGAGGAACCAACCGAGACAGTGGCTGCGGCTAGCCGAGCCAGTCTGGGGTCGGCCCGGGGCCCAGTGGAAGACGGGGTCGGGGACAAGTGGACAGAGTCTGAGGTTTGGCCCGATTCGGATGCCCGGGAGAGCCGTGGGTCCCGGGCCAAGCGGGGATCCGCGGGCCGGGGCGGGGGGTGAGCGGGCGATGCCTTCTGTAGACGGGGGTCACTGGGTGGGCCGTCGGGTTTGGGAGGAGGCTTACTCTGCTGCCGTAGCGTCTTCAGGATCGAAGTCACACTGCCACCGCCATCCTCATCCTCACTGGAGTACCAGTTCCCTGAGTCACCTGGGATACAACCAGAGAGAAACATTCATTATTAGTTGGCTGTTTGTCTGAGTATTGTCATAGTTATATCTTACTCAACTGGCCTGGAAACCAGACGAATCTGCCATTGCAAAAAAAAAGAATTGCCCTCGCTCAGTTGTGATTGGATTTCACTTCCTCTGAAGTAGTGAGGGACCAATCAGGGCCCAGTATACAAATATGGGGCGGGTTTATCACCAGAGGCATTCTTTTTATCCGCCACCCTTGGAAATGTAGGTTCCAAACAGAGATCCCAGACTAATATCTACGCAGTGATATTAGTCCATGAAACTTCATACGTTAGACCTCAAACTCAACATATGATGCAATTTTGTGGTCAAAGGATAACATCAGCTACTACACAGGGTCCAGTGCAGTGGAAAACCAAAGTAAACGGCAGAGTAGAGTAGAGGCATGGTGAGCTGGGACTATTAGTGAAAAGGCGACATCTGACTGTTCTAAGTTTCCTATTCTGCCAACTGCAGGTGGGTCAAATATTTGACATCATTGCACGCAATGATTATACTGTACCGTAAATGTACACAAAGCACAACTAAACAACAAATGCTACCGTTTGTTCAAATTAATTTCCCCAAGGCTCATTGTTCTCGTCGTGACTCTTCTTGATATAAACTCTTTAATAATCTGCTGGGAGCCAGTAGTCTGGTGTCTGGGACACAGTTACACAAACAAAGGGATGTTTACATTACAGTGGTCAGCAAAACCAGTCACAGGCCTGTCAGACGTGTTTCCTGCTACCAAAGTGATATGTATAGATTTAAAGCAGAACTACCAAATAGAAATGCAAATAATACCCAATAATGGAATTATAATGGGCAGCTGTAACAATGTACGGACACACACAACAATTAAAATGTCTTGTGTGAATACACCAATACACACATATGTCTAGGTTATGTTGCATGTGCATGACACACATACACAAACAATCAAATCCTTTGTTTTTATTCAACTCAGATGACAAATGAAAATGTGTGCATATCTTTGAATATATATATATTTTTAAAGCGAAACATTTTAAATCAAATCTTTGCTTCTGGGGGTCCCTGGCACAAAACATTTTCAGAT
Source organism: Gymnoscopelus braueri (assembly GCF_963280865.1). Classification (NCBI taxonomy): domain Eukaryota; kingdom Metazoa; phylum Chordata; class Actinopteri; order Myctophiformes; family Myctophidae; genus Gymnoscopelus; species Gymnoscopelus braueri. The sequence continues at coordinate 1,373,642 of NC_137606.1, read as the reverse complement.
GGGGGTCTGCGGCCAAATGTGTATCAATTTAGGGGTCCTTGGCATGAAAAAGGTTGAAAACCACTGATCTAGACCAGTGAATCTCAAAGTGGGGTCCAGCTAAATGACAGTTATGGGGGTATGTGTCCTAACCCATACCAAATTGGGGTCCCTTGAGTTAAAAAGGTCTGAGGAACACTGATCTATACCTTCAGTGTCTCTGCTCTTCTCGGTTCCACCCTCGGCCAGCCGGCGCGCCTCCTCCTGCTGTTTCTGCTGGATCCTCATGAACAGAACACGTTGGGCAGGAGGCAGGAAGTCGGGAACAGACATGCCTCCCTGATTGGCAGAGCCGCCGTTTGCGGAACCGTCTGGGCCGCCTGAATGCTCTCCATATTGGCCATCCCCTCGTCCTCCTCCTGACCCTCCGTCCATTCCCCCAAAGCCCTGGTAGCTGTCACCTGGGAGGGAAGAGAGGACCATGATACTGTTCTAGCTTTTATCTGTTCAGTCTCACATTCCACACCAGCACCGACTGCGTTTCCCCACAGACAAGAAGTATTGGAAATGAAACTATTATTTTATACTTTGGCTATTAAAAAATAGCAGATATACAAGCTCATAGCACGGCACTATGAGCTTGTAGATCTGCTATTTTTTTTATCGTGAAAATTTGTGCAAATCTTTGAATATATATATATATATATATATATTTTTTTTTAAAGCGAATATTTTTAACTCAAACTTCTTCTGGGGGGTCCCTGGAACAACATATTATGAGATGGGGGTCTGCAGACAAATATAAATCATTTTGGGGGTCCTTGACATGAAAAAGTTTGATTTGTAGAATGAAATGTAGAAGAAATATGTTCGCTTTAAAAAATATATATTCAAAGACTTGCACAAACACAAATGTTCATGATTTAAAAATAAATAGCAGATCTACAAGCTCATAGCGCACTCGGTGCCGCGCTATGAGCTTGTAGATCTGCTATTTATTTTTGCCATGCCTCCATATGTTGATGTTTACTGTGCTTTGTACATTTCCGCTCTTTCAGCCCCATATCATTAAATTGCATCGATAAACCTTTATTCTCACCTTCCTCCACCACTCCTTCCATTTTCATGCCCTGCTGCTGCTGGTTGAAGAAATTTTCGAAGAAGTTTCCTCCACCTGGGGGAGCACCTGGTGGCATCATTCCGCCAAGAGGTTTCCCGTCGGGACCAAAGCCTCCCATCATAGGAGGTCCCCCGGGGCCCATGTTGGGTGGCCCCTGATTCATTCCCATGTTCTGCATGTCCGGGGACATCATGCCCGGGGGTCCTGGCGGGCCGGGAAAGCGGGGCGGAGGTCCTCCAGGGTTTTGGGGCCCCGGTGAGCCACCCCCACTCTGGTTTGTAGAGGGAGTCTGACTTCTGGAAAAGGAGAAGTTGAATTAATTATAACAAGAGAGGTTTAAAGGTATCATGACATTCATTTTCACTTTTTTTATTTTCAATGTTTTATTTGGGGTTTTATGACCTCAATTACACCCAAAAAACCTGAACTTAGAACATTCAGTTGATTTTCTGTGGTCTGGGGTTTTCTGAATAATTAGGCTGAAAAGTAATCTGAGCTTGGCCCTTCGACAGTGAGGTCACAGTCGATTAATCCCGCCCACTCTCCTCCTCGCCCCTCCCCTCCCCTATCCTTTCCTTTGGGGGGGGCGGAGCAGAGGCGATGATTGACAGGCAAAATCCCTCACCAGCGACACCCGCAGGCAAAGATTTCTTTTTTCATTGCAGTTGAAAAGGCTTTAGAAATGTGAGAGAAAAACACCTGCCATGGATCACTGGAATGGAATTTTCACTTAAAACTTTTTGTACACTTTTGAAGGACCAGGACAAAGACTTTGAATGTGGTGTAAAAGTGAATGTCATTAAACCTTTAAAGATTGTACTCACAATGTGATGCATAAACTTTCTAATATGATCCTCCCAACATTCTCACGTCTCCCCCCTCTCGTGTTCCCTTCAATAGCATCCAGTTGCTGCCCGCACCCAGTACAAAACACAGGTGATGGCCTACAAGGCAATCAAAGGCATGCCACCCCCTTTGCTTCAGGATATGCTCAAACCCCACACCCCCTTAATGCTCACTTAGATCAGCTAACATAGGAAGTCGCTTCCATAAAACACCCTGGCCAACACACGCGTATTAAGCTTAAGTTCTTCTTCCTTCTGGCTCCCAAGCTGTGTAATAAACTCCCCCTCACAGTCAGGACAGCAATGTCATTCCCCATTTACTACAGCAACCTGAAAACTCACTTCTTCAGACTCTACCTCAACCCCCGACACTTCTCTTTCCTCGTGTCCTTTTTTTCCATCTATTTTGATCGATGCTAGTTATACTAATGCAGACATACTGTATGTTCACATATGCTTTGTTATTGAGATTAGTTTTCCTGGACCACAAATGCTAACAACGTTATTTAGATAGCATGTTGTTTAGACAGATGCTAGGTTGATGTTTGCCTGGTATACTACTTTCTTTGAAGGACTAAACTGTTTTCTTTGCACGCCATTTGTGTGGCCATTTACCATCATTTGTCGAATAGGGTTCATGCCATTACTCTGATCTCGCACTTTTAAGTCACTTGCAATAATAGCAAATTGTAATTGTAAATGTATACATGGTCATGGTTAAGGCCTTAATGTTGGCTAAACGTATTTAATACTTTTTAATGACCTGTGGAAACCCTGTGATGGATAACATAACAGGTGTCTGTTTCTGATCTCTCACCTGACAGCCAGTTTCTGTGCCAGCTGTCCGGTCGGCTGGACTTTGATCTCAAACAAGGAGGGAATCTTCTTCCCTCCACCTCCTCCTCCTCCACCACAGGGAGGCGGGGGGCCCATAGGCGGAGGAGGACCATTTAGGTTGGGGGGTGGTCCTTGGTAGGGACTTCCATCAGGGCCAGGCGGAGGGGGACCCTGACAGGGATTGGGACCAGGCATAGGCATCGGTCCCTGAGGGCCTTTGTTGGGCATGGGCCCCTGGTTTGTTACAGCCGGAGCTCCGAATTCACCCCCAGCCGGTGCACTGAACTCCCCAGGGCCGGCGCTGGCATCCGAGGGACCGGGTCGAGGAGGGGTGGGGAGGAGGCCGACTCCTGGAGGGGGTTTAGGGAGCGGGTTAATACCCTGCTTCTTCAATTCCTCCACCTCCTTCTCATCCTCTGCTCCAGCCTCTGCGTCCTCCGCCAGCATCTGGCAGCAGAGACAGAAACGCATACGGTTCAGTCACAATGAAAATATAAATGAATGCAGTCACAAGAAATACATGTAAAATCCTAAACATTACAAAAGAATGCATGTCAAGACTGATTTCTCATTGGAGAGGGTAATGAGATGACACCATGTTTATACATCTTTAATACATAACCACGTAATTCCTATGTATTTAGTTATACCCCAGGGGTCTATACTTGCCAAATGTTTGCCTATTATGGCATGCCCAGAATTAGGGCGCTAGGGTTCACGTGGTTAAAACACTGTATATTGCAGGATTCAACCTTGGCCGGCAGTTCATCCTACCTTGTTGAGCAGCTCTTGAGTGTCGTCATTGAGGGAATCGTGGGAGAACATGCACTCGTCTCCGTTGACGCAGTTCCCGGTGGTGTGGAACAGCTTACAGGGGAAATCGCGTAGCAGCAGGAGTCAAGGATCTCATTCAACACAAGTTACAAAGTTGAAATGTTGCCCCTTTTTTGGGTTGTCCTAGTCTGATGCTTGATTTGTGTTACGACAGAATAGGTCTGGCTAGGTAATTGGCTTGTGGTTAAGTAACACAAACACGTAGCTCCTAAGTCCTTGTAACTTTAACTCTTTGTTGAATTTGCATTGTGTTATCCTGAATTGTCATGCCAAGGAACTAGTTCTTCACAAGCGTGCATGTAAATGTTTTAATTTGCTTTAAATGATTTTAAGACCGTCACCAAACACTGGTTGATATACTTTCTATCTATAATAATGTCCCTTTTCCCCATGTTTATACCGTAAGTAGTGCACACATCTGAAATGCATAAAAAGGTTCTTGGAGTTGAAGCACAATAGATTGATCCATACTGCAGTAAAGGATATCATGCATGTAGGGGCAGTGCTCAGCCCGGGCACAGAACCCAGTGATGTAAAACTTGCACAGCTCCTTCTTCTTGGGAAGCTCAATGTCATGGCTGAAGTTGCAGTGGTCCCCCTGGTGGTTAAAAGAGGTCATAACAAAAATGCATTAGGAGGGGTTTCTAACAAAACATGAAATAAAAGACAACGAAAAAAAGTACAGATTTCTTTCTGTGCCTTTATTTCCTCAGAATATTATGTAGTGACTTGTTTGTCTTACCCAGGTACACCGGCCCTCTATGTAGTACTTGCAGATGGCCTTTCCCTTCTTGTCCTGGTGCTTCTCATTCTGATTCCTCCTCCCACCTCTTCCACCACCACCACCACCACCTCCACCACCTCCTCCTCTTCCTCCTCCTCCTCCTTCTCCTCCATCTCCATCCATGCCTCCGCCTCCGCCTCCACCTCCACCACCTTCCTAAGATACACATAAACAAAACACACAATACCAACACACACATACACACACACACACACACGAAAAAGCAAAGCGGGGGGAAAGAAATATAGAATGAGTCATTTTATCCAGCAGGTACAAAAGGTGAACAGTGGCTCTTTGTGGCTGGGTTGCAGAGACATTGAAATGCTACATAATCACAGGACATGCTCAAGTAGACCAGTCTGATTCTAATTCATATCTCTGCTGTCGGGCAGAAACCAGCTATGTCCAAAATATCAACTTTTCAGGAAATTAAAAAAAAAACATGTTTTTAGAACAACACAATACGGCCTCATCGAAGTTGGTATGGTGACTTTATACATTGTCAGATACTTGAATGTGTCCTTATATCATCATCACTTTACCCAAATACAGCTCAATTGGAGTTTTTGACCATTAATGTGGAGAGGTTTTTTTTCCCCGTCTGACTTCGTCATTCTAATCAATGATGGAAAAACAACTAACTCAGAGTTAGGTGGTTTGAACGACAGTTTGAGGATCCAATGGAGTTAGGAGGTTCAGTCAGAAGCGCTTTTTAATACTTTTCATTGGTTCAACATTTTTTAAATCCACACACAGACGTAAAGGGTGTTCAATAGCACTGACTTATAATTATTTATTTTTTAAGTTGGAAAATGGAGTTGGTTTCTGCCCGACACACGACGATATACAATGTAAATGATGGTGTGAGACAACTGTCTGACAGATTAAGTTTGCTTAATCCATCAGAGCCTTACCCCATTGTCCATATCTCCATTGTTTTCTTCATCATTCATCCCATGGTCTCCTCTTCCTCTCCCTCGGTTGCGCTTACCGCCTCGGTTCATGCCCCGCCCTCCTTTACCCCGGCCACGCCCGCGGCCACCTTTACCGCCTGGAGTGAAGGGAAAAGAGGAGAGAATCCATGAACACTTCATGTGTACAAACCTGCTTCAGTTTCTTGTGTTTTTTTAATCTATTTACTCTGCTCTAATACAAGTTAGAGTAGATGATGAAACAAGTCTGGGTTTCAATTTGAAAGGGATGTCACCAATGGCTGCAACAGGGATCATTCAGTTAACAGACAGCCTCCTCCAGACCACAGTGTGACATTGCTTTAACCCTTTAAGACCATTTTATTTTAATCTAGAAAATGTGTGCAAATCTTTCAATATATTTGACAAATGTTCGTTTAAAAATATATATATTCAAAGATTTGCACACATTTTCTAGATGTTTCAATAATAGCAGATCTAGTACAAGCTTATAGCATGGCACTCGGTGCGGCGCAATGAACTTGTAGATCTGCTATTTTTGAATAGCCAACGAAATCTAAAGTGACACAGATGCGACAGCAATGACATGGGACAGTGATGTGACTTCTGGGTGGAGGATTGGACCAGCAGTTAGTTACAAGTGATATTTTCGCTCTACTTGCTCACACATGGTTGCTCTGGAGAGCAGAGTCAGCTAAAATATCTGAAATGTAACTAAGCAAGAAAGAAAGTTGTGAGCTCACCTCTCCCTCGTTCCTTGAACTTCCTGAACTGGTTGACATCTTTATAGTCTTCATAGTCATCATCTCCCATGTTGTTGTCGAACTTGTCGAACTTTTCATAGTCTTCTTCACCACCCTAGAAAAAGACATTTAATCACATGTGATTCTTAACATGTTTTAAAATAATTCGTGGAGATTAGTAGCTCATTTGTTTTTTTGCTACAATTGCACTGAGACGGCTCAGCTATCAAACTACTACCATAGTGTTTGTGGTTGTTGATGACATGTATTATTGTGTTAATTTTGTATGCTATGTTGATGAATACATAGGACCAAAATGTCCCCAGGACTTTTTTGTGTTATCCTTTTAGCTTTAATGTCTTACTGTACCCTGTGCGGCTTAAAGTATAAATAAAGTATTCAATCAATAGTTGCCATAGTTAGTGGACTAGCTGCAACGACCTGATAGTACTGAAATGTAGCGCTCACCTCCATTTCTTCGCCGCCATAGCCGTCCCCGTCGTCATTGTCTCCTCCCATCATCTTTCCTCCGCCCCGCCCCCCTCGTCCTCTGCCTCCCCGCCCTCTCCTCCCTCCCCTCATCCCGCCACGGCCTCTCTGGTTCTTCATACGACCTCTGCCCCCTGCACAGAGAGAGAGAGAGAGAGAGAGAGAGAGAGAGAGAGAGAGAGAGAGAGAGAACATTGTAAACCAGCAGTTCCCAAATGTTGTGCTGCGAGACAAGTCCCAGGGGCCAGTTGCACCACTTCATATTAACTCTCTCAGTGCCACGCCCCGACATATCCCGAGTTTTTCCCGAGTACCCTCAGTGCCAGCACGAGAAATCCCGAGTTTTTACTTTTGACTGTGGTCGCGCTATTCTGTATATTTTTCATGATCACTTTCGCTTCCTGACTACATCAGACTCACCCGGAGCCGGATGTAAAAAAAAAAATTTCATTTCCGGGTCACGTTGTTTTTCTCCGGTGATTTTCGGCCAGAATAGGGAAAGTCACGTTTTTTTCACACGGTATAAAAAGCGAACGGAGAGGTCCACGTCTACTCTCTTTGGTCTGGGTGACGATCAGTCATCGTAGTCGTGTATCGCATCGTAATTTAGCCCGATCAACGATTATCGAAAATGTCAACATCCGGTTCTGACCGGATATGACGTGAGCCTGTTTGGGAGGGGGCGAGTGAGCCAGCGAGATCATCAATGTGTCGATTATTTGTTGCTCTCTACTGGTAGAACTGTATTATGGGTTTAAAACCCCAATCAGATCATTTATTTGAATGAAAAATTACAAAATTTTAAATTTTAAAAAAACGCAAATTCCTGGCAGTTTGGGAGTACTTTATGAAAATACTCTTGGCACTGAAAGAGTTAAGTTCAAACTGAGCCTAGTTATAGCTTAAATGGCTTTTAAAAAGCCATTTAACCCATTTAGCCGGGTAAGTATCGTCTGTGTCATTTTAGATTTCTTTGGCTATTCAAAAATAGCAGATATACAAGCTCATAGCGTGGCACCGAGTGCCGCGCTATGAGCTTGTAGATCTTTAAAATATTAAAAAAATATATTAAAAAATATATATATATTCAAAGATTTGCACACATTTTCACGATTTTTTAAGTTTGAACTTTGTGTGAGGTGGTGCAACTGGCTCCCGGTGTGCCTTGGGATTTCGTGACTAACACACTTTTTATTACTGCAATATACAAAGTTATGAAATATGTTTTTAATTTACTTCATCAGTACTTTGCGCACACTAATGTCACAATACGGAGGCAAATTCTATACACTCAAAAACATTTTAACCACTTTCCCTTTCCTCCCTATTTTGTGCATGTCATTATAGGATCTACAAGTTCACAACACGTTGCATCACTACGCATAGTGAGCTTGTACTGTAGATAGGCAAAAAACGTTTAGTAATACAAATACATTTACAGAGTGATAAGAGTGAACCTGTTTTAGGTATTATTTTGCATGGATATGAATAGAAATTTTGACTTGCCCTTTGGTGTGCCTTGGGCAAAACAGGTTTGAAAACCACTGGTGTACCATCAGATTCAGTGGAATTTGGGTTGCTATTGATTTAATTTACTTTTAGGCTCTTTTATCAGTTCACAGCGGTGGAGTGTAAAGAAAGGTTTGCTATTGCACCATGTGCAATATCATTCATTTTCTACAGCGGCTGTTAACTCTTTAGCAAGCTCTGTATAGTTAACGGATTACACAAGCTTAGTATCTATACACACTGCAGCACATATCAGACACTCCCAGTGTTCACAATCACACAGCTTTAAGTATAGAAGTATATTATAGTCAATCATTACCAAAAGCTTTGGGGGGACCAACTGTCCTAGACCCACCTCGACCTCGAGGACCTCCACTTCCTTCTTTGGACTTGCGGTACTGATTGAGCTCCTTGGCGAAGTCATCATAATCTTCCCCATCCCCTCCTCCCATTTCCTCCTCCTCTTCTCCCTCATAGTTTTCTTCTTCGTACTCGTCATAGCCTCCGTAGCTCTGCTTGTCCATCTTCCTGTAGTTGCCCTTCTTGGAGCCTCCATAGCCCCCATGAGACTGGAGACCACAGAGAAAAGGACAGTTAAGTCTGGGTGGATATTCAAAAATAGCAGATCTACAAGCTCATAGCTTGTAGATCTGCTATTTTAGGAAATCTTGAACATTTGTGCAAATCTTTGAATACATATATTTAACTCAAGACTTTGCTTCTGGGGGAGTCCCTGGAACAACATATTTTGATGGGGGTCGGCAACCAAACCAGATATTGTAACAGATATTGTATACAAGCTCACAGCGAGTCACTTTGTGCCACGCTGCACACTTGTACATCTGCTATTCTTTTGCATTTTAAAAAAATCTTGAAAGTGTGAGAACTACTGATTTAGAAGGCATTTGTAGAATCTGCCTCAGGTCTTATTGGGTTAATAATACTTGCAGAGCCAGTTGAGTAGTCTCTTCTACTTCAATTTCATTCTAGGTGTCTTATCTAGCAGTAAGATACTGACACTATTTAACAGTGTACATGGACATTGGCATCCTGTCTTAACTCACTGGGGGAGGGTACGGAGGACTGTATTCTCTACTGTACTTCTGTCTCTTCTCACTGGGACTGTAGTCAGAATCATCACTGAAGTCTGAGCGGTCATCATCAGAGGACGCGTGGCGCTGGAACACAGGAGGCAAAGAAACACACAAAATATTTATTTGGAGAAGTGTGACGTCAACTATTTGGTCTTTGGGATGTTCTTATCTAGAACAATTTTAAATAAATGCATGTATGTATGGTCATGTAAGTTGGGACTGGAAGCGTTAAACGCAAGTAATTGCACAGACAGACAATACAGTAATCCCAACAAAGCTATCTTAGGTGTCAGTGGCACACCAGGAAACATCATAATCAAACACGTAGCACACTAAAGATAACGTGGGCGGCACTCGACTCACTTTGTGTTTCGATTTACGCCTCTTCTTGGACCTCCTCTTCTCCTTCTCTCGCTCCCTTTCTTTCTTCCTCTTCCTTTTGCGGCGGTGGGCCTTCTCCTCATCAGAGCCTGTGCTGGCGTGGCGTTCCTTGCTCCGCCGCGTCTTCTCCCCCACCACCTCCTCTGCTCCTACACCAGCTCCCCCTCCTGCGTCGCCTTCCTCCTCTCCACCTCCTGTGCCTGTGGTACCTGGTCCCACCTCCGTCTCCGCCACCTCCCCCCCGTCATCCGATAACTCGCCCTCCTCCAGTTCGCCATCCTCTCGTCTGTGGATGCAAAGAAAGAACAAGTGGGGACATTATGGACCATGCCATTACATGGAGTGTCGTTTGACCCAAAACGTTATTTTTTTTAGATTTTTTTAATGCAGATGCAATATGCACGTTTTCAACTCACTCATTTGAGCTGCTTTAAAGGGACCACTCTTATTTATTCATAATTCAGCTAAATGTTCTCAATGTTATAAAGCAGTGAAGCACATTAACCTTTTGCATCTGTGTGAAATGTGTTATGTAGAAGAGGAAGTTCATGTTATACACTTTTTCAAATTCGCAATGACAAACGGTTTAAACACTTTTCAAAAGAGTTACAAGGTCATGTAGCCTTGAATATAAAATGTGTAGTCTTGTAAGCTAGGTGAAATGTGACGAGGCGAACGTTATCGAAAGTACGTCTTTGGCACTCTCTGATGCCATGATATGAGTTTAATATAGTCCTAATGCTGTCTTTGGTCATAAAATGTGTACTGTGTTTGGAGATATGTATGTACCTTTGGTTAAACAAGAAGGATCAGACTATAGGCTTGTCATGGTCATCCTATTTTTTGTGTATACAATGACATTGTTTCAGACAGATTTGTGCATAAACAAACCAATGATAAGTCACATATTTACAATACATCATTGGCACACCCCAATGTACAAAAGTACTGCTGAGAAAGAAGGAAAAACAATTAGGTTATAAGACACAAATAAGGTGTCTTATGAGCCTAGGCTTTGGATTTTTACAGAAGCTCCCCTATTCATTTTCATAGCAATGGCCATGACTCATCTTGTTATTGGAGTGCTTGTGGAACGGACAGCACAACAGAGAATGAATAATGGGCCATAACTGGGGTCAAGCGTTGAGTCTCACAAGACAACGTGAGCAAAACCCACAGGCTCCTAATTGACAGGGATCACATGTTGGCCCGGCATCATGCCATGTGGTGGAGAGAAGACTATAGGGACTGGGTGGGTGTGATTACAGTCTGTTCATAGTGGGACAATAAAAAAAAAAAAAAAGTGTTCTTGTTCAGCACTTTGGTTCGACTTTGGTCATTGAAAATGTGCTATATAAATAAACTTTGATTTGATTTGACATAGAGGATGGGACATCGGGAGGGGAAAGACAATCAAGGACAAAAACACAATCAAGGACAAAAACACAAAAGAGACTCAAAAGTTCCAACTAGGTTGTCAGACAGAAGGTGCTGTTAAGTGCATCAAAATAATATCATTGCTGTCGGGCAGAAACCTTGCATCTCCATATTTTTTCAGTAAGTTCATGCCATACTTTGTCATACTACAGTATCACACAACAAAAATAGCCGATCTACAAGTAGATGTGCTATTTCTGCAATGTTTTAAAGTGAAAGAGGTTAAATCTATCTGTGGGTTTTATAAATATTGAACCAATGAAATGTATTAACAAGAGCTTGCATTGGATCCATTGGAACAAGTTCTTTTCTCCAATTCCTGAAAAGTAACGGTTTTGGACAAGGTTTCTGGCCTATAGCAACGATATACTGTAAGACATTGCCTGTGTTGAGTAAACAAACACTGCACAAAGTTAAGCTTGTGTCACTGTTTTGCTTGCTTGAGATAACAGTGCTACAACGTATTAATGTCCTGTAGGCTATTTTTGCCAGAGGGTAGTAGTGGAAGGTTCTAAATTCAGTAACAATGCAAAGATAATGACCATGGTATTGTTTGCCGTTTCTGAATGACAGACCCCCAGCCCTCCAAAACACAGACATATACCCTAGTAGGTATACATACAGTACAAGTAACATCTGAAAATTACCACAAGCAAGGCCAAAGTGAACATCCTTCTTTTCATTGGCAATGATAACTATTCACTTTCAGTATTTGACTATTCAAATAAAGACTTGGGTTGTATTACGAGAAGAGCACATCGTGTGCTGCAGCCAAAGCACACAAGAACACTGTTTAGCAGGCTAGGCGGTGTATAGAGTCAAACTGTTAGGCCTCACATGTCAGCTGTATGTTGAAGATACTACACGGTTGACGGTACACCACATCCTGAACACAACTTCCTTTCAAAGTGGAAAGTAATTAGACGATCTGATCTACAGTCCTTTATAGAGAAAATTTATATCTAAAGGGAAAAGACAGCCAGGGCCTCAACTATAGTTTCTCACCACAACTGCAATATTGCCTAATATGTATTTAATTCCCTGAATAGAACAAACGTTGTAGTTAACTTTAGTTTAGACTTTTCTATTGGCAACACTGATACCTGTAAAACATAATAATCAGTATCTGCCTCTTCCAAATGCACTTCTGTTCTGTCTAGACTTGCGTTCTCTCTTTAAAGAGGAATACTATTCAAGTTAAGATTTATAATTTATTGACATGTCCCAGGGGCCATCCAATTTATGTGTGAACAAACGTTTCTTTTCGGTTTCTCAAACAGGAATGCCTGGTTAATAACTCTGTACAGTGTCAATATACAGAATAAAACATAGGTACCATTACCTATACCTACTCTGAAAACTACCACTTACTACTAGCCACCTATCTCCTCCAACTCTGTACCAGTACAGCCTTGAGAGACCACATGCTGACCTGTCCTTCACCAATAAAGGAATTCTGTGTTGATAAGGATGGAGTGTTCAGTCATAGTGGGGGGTAGGCTGTACAGAAAGAGGCCGCGGTGGGTGGGGAGAGGCTGGGACGAGGCTGGGACTCGTGAACAAAGACTCTACTGACACAGCTGCTGACTGTTGGCTTCGCTGTGGATACAGCGACCCATAATACACACTATATCAATACAGACTTCAACCACACCTGTGACAGCCTACACTGAACTAGGACAGTGGTTCTCAACCTGTGGGTTGGGACCCCCAGGGGGGTCCCCATATGATTTTGGGGGGGTCCCCAGATTGGTCCAACATTGGCCAAATTGTCAGATGATATAAGGAAGAGGCCAAAATTGTGAAATTAGCCGATCTACAAGCTCACAACGCCTCACAACTTGTAGATCTGCTATTTACACAATATTTATATTTTGGAACCGAGTCATACAACATTGAATGCCTCAACTCCTACAGTCTAAGTGCTTGTCAGGGTGGGGATCCCCAGTTCAAATATGATTATTTTGGGGGCGGCGTTGCCTGAAAAGGTTGAGAACCCCTGAACTAGGAGATGAACATAATACCTCAAGGGTTGTATAGGTGAAATTAGATGGATAAATCAGCAATAATCACCCTCAACTGGGGCAAACTAGATTATGTACAAAGATGTAATAAAAAGATTTGTAATAACGTCTGTATTACTCACAGGTGACTTATAAAGCCAACATAACTACATACAGTAGATGCTGCTATATCAACTGAACTGGGTAAATTCTGAGACTGCGAGCTATCTGACCTTAAGTATTGCAAAACAATCTCTCCATGACTTGAATCCATTAATATTGAACCACAGAAACAATAAACAACTTCTCTACATGCATGAAGTGCACGGTGCACCACTACAAATGTCAACTGTGAACATTAGAAGCTACAAAAGAACAATATAATCTTCTGGTCCATTACCAAGTGGGACTGTTCCAAAAAATATTTAGCATGCATTAAGGGACAATAGTTAGCTGGATGAATCTATAATTAAATACTGTTACAACGAAAGGGCCAGGATTAAAATGATGGGGAATACTTACTGTTAGAGGCTTTCTTCACATTTTGCACTTAAAACCATTGTCAAAGGTTTTCCTTACGTTAGGGGGACACAAGTGGGGTTTTAGGGGTTTGAGAGTGGGGTCAACTGGTAAACAGGGGAACACAAAATAGCTAACCGGGGACTTGGTAAAGGGAAACTTTGTGTTCAACTTGAAACTCTTCTGGGATGCTTTGCAAACGTTTTAAGCACACTTTGGGAACTTTTGTGGGTGTTTTGGCACAAGTCAGTGGAAAAAATGGACACGAATATAAAAAAATAAAATACAAATATTAACTTAGCATAAAGTGGAATAAAACCGTAGCTCGCCGAATCGAGGTTAAACAAACGATCCAAAGACGTATTAAAAAAGGTACGACGTAGGCCGTAAAAAACGTTATTTTAGTTGTGGGGGGGATCCAAAAGAACGATAGTCGTTTGTGCAGTTAAACGATTAATGGTGAGCACAAAGATAACATTGTCGGTGCGTAGTGTGATAGAGCTACGCTTATATCATCGCTATCATCGCTTATATCATCGTCAACCTAATGTGACGAACAGCTCCAGATCGATCAAACTCCGCGTCTCGATTAGAACTGGACATTAATTACAATTAATTTACTTGTGCTTGCGTTTTGATTTTAGATATGTCATTTTCCCCACAATTGTAGTTGTAGGTCAAACGCCTGTTAGCTTAGCTTGTTGTCCTTTGCCAGTTGTAGTTATTAGCTAAGCAACAAGCTAATGGTGCTAAGTTAGCTACCCGCCCGGAAAAGAAGGCCCATATTTTAGCAAAAGGCAAATGCTAAAGAAAAGAGGAAATAATACACCCCTCTAGTGTTTTTTGTTTTGACAATTGAACCCTGTCGTAATTTACGCCAATCTAACTAAATTAAACACGGGCGGTAATCAATTAATTACCGATTGATAAGGACGTTCGAACAATTAAAACGACATGTGGGTCATTAACGTAGTTGATTAAAGTTTGTTTTGTCAGGTGTGACTAAGGTTTTACTTCTCTCGTCATGCGAACGTGTAGCTCGACAAAAAAAAAATGTATTTTCAACTGAAAAAACGTACGCACTCCTCAGTTGAAAAGGAGTTATTTTTTTTTAAATAACGCTATTTTATAAATGTCGGCATCAAATGTTATTTTTTCCTCCGCTGAAAATGCGTTGTTTTTGTCGCTCGGCCACTATATAAATGAAGTATTTCTTTCGCCTGTGTCGATTTGGTCCTTGGATGTTTGCAACGTTAATACAATGTGGGAATAAAATGTCCCAGCTTGTTGTATTTGAGCTCCCAGATGTCGTTGTCGTGTCAACATGGCGTTCGTTCGTTCGTTACCTCTTGTTACTTGTTTTCCAGAAAAGGCGAGTTTAATCCCTTTTGAAAGAAAAAAAATGAAAAAGAACCCCCGGGCTTTGTGTAAAAAAAGCACAGGACAGATACATAATTTCATTGAAATGATTGTAGAGAATTACTCGACCTTTCGCCAGTCAGAAGACTGTTGTGTTCGTGGTTGGTAGTTGGGGAGTTTGGATGCACAGTCATGCTTTCCACAGCCATTTTCCTCTAGCTTACATTTAGGTGCCAAAAAATTACAACTCGACACTGGATTCTACTGGCTTATGCGTCACTTCAACTTGGATCTACTGGTTATTTTGGATTTAGGACGAAGTTTTCAGTTCATAGCAGTCACTTCTCCACTAACAGTTGTAAGAGAAATTGGATGAAATTGGCTCCTGACGTTCTCCGTCCTACAGTAGCGATGTGAAATGAAGACTAATGTACTTAAAATGGCGGAGCGTCTTCTCCAAAAGAGAGGAGGCGGATTTATCTCGGCGTGACGTCAGAGCGTATTACGTTCTCGTGCGCTTCTCACGGAAATTACCGAATTGATGGTGGTATATGCGCAAAATTAATGTAAATTGTACATTGTCGACTTGCATGGAGTTTGATTGATTGAATACTTTATTAGCAGTTTGAAGGCAATAAAGTATGGTGTTAAACATCATATAAACAGTTCGAAAACCAAAACAAAAATATGTACAGTAAACAGTTCAGGGGGGGGGGGGCTAGGCTTTGGTTTAGGCAACCGGGCAACCCTAACCCAGGCAGGCAGAGGATGGGATGGCACAGGCACTCACAAAGGGCAAAGAGCTCGCTGAGGGAGTGTTGTTTGCCTCTCTGGAGTCCAATTATATGATAAATGGTACCTTTCTTATAATGATTACCCATATTAACCCTGGTGTCCCAATTTTGGGCAAAAAAAACCAAAACCAAAATCTCCACCAGGCTAAACAGCCGAAGGCCAGAGATAGTTTCCTGTAGGCCACGGCCATTTCCACCAGACAAGATTTTCCACCATTTGGGGTTTACTTCAAAACACTTTTTTGATACTGCTCCTGATTTTGTCCAAAACTCACACAAATAGGTACACTTTATTTCTGTAGTCATGTGATCAAGATGCATTATCAGATTTTTCAGATTCCATTCCGATTGGACAATTGCCTTCTAAAGTTTGTGAGAGGGGCATGAAATTTTGCACACACACTCCCAGCAGGCTAATAAAGAACCGCCACCCCAAATTCTTCAAATCTATTTCATAGTGTATAACAGGTTGCTTCATGTTTTGGGCCATAACTCTTGAACCATAGGTTGTACAATCCCCCCCCCCCCTCATTCCTTGGATCATGATGCAACCTGGTAGGCCTTTTTGTGTTTGCTTCAAAACACACTTTGCGTTTGCTCTTACATATTTTGTCCAAAACTCACAAATCTGAACACATTATCCCTGGCATCATGTGATCACATATCAGTCCGATTTTTCATATTCCTTTAAGATTGGCTATGATTGGCTGGCCCTGGGTAGCCAACCCAGACTGGCGGAGATCTGCGTTCCGAGGAGCACACTTTTCTAGCTCTTTTCTTTCTTTCTTTTTTTTTCAAAATCTTAAAGAAAAAAGCATTTGCTTGCTTTTCAAAACTTGCAGATCTTCAGTGCAAAACACGCCGCATCGTGACCGGTTGTGATTTTCACTATTCGTCATACGTCAAAGAATAAAGCGCTTAGTGGTTAATCTGTAAAGTCAAAGTTATGAATATTATCCAACTGAATGATGCCTTATGTCAAAGCCAGCTTCAAATACAAATAAAAGAGGAAATATGTTTTAGTTTGTGTTTACTGTGTTCGTCTTTGAATTTACATCTTTGTGGAAAAATAGCTATTCTCTATCATAGTTGGCTAACAGCTCTAAAACACACTGCATAACTGTTTAATTGACCATTACATTGTAATAAGAAAAAAAGATGGTGTGAATGAGCTGATAAGCTACACGTAAAAAAAAAGAAAAACAAAAAACTAACTAAAATAAGAAAATAATTTAGATATGATATATCATGATATGATATTTAAAGCGGCACTATGTAACTTTTTTTAATGAATAAAATGTAATTGTGTCCAATCTATATGTAGAGTATGTTAATACAGTATAACTTGTACAATTGGGGTGGTTGTATTTTGTCTCCCTGCTCTTCTATAGAGACATTTAGATTGTGTCAAAGGTGACTCATCTAGACATGGGATCTGACACAAATTTTGACCTGATGGTCAAGATACTTTATTTGGCTATAATTGATAAAACATCCAAGTTCACAACAGTACAATGTATTTGTGGGTGCTTTAAAACATAAAAAAGCTTTCCATAAGATGTTTTCTCCCCTGTTTGTGTGTGTGTGTGTGCATGCATGCGTGAGTGCGTGCGTCCATCCATCTGTCCGTCCTACTGTTTGTCTCGGACCAATCAGCTTCTTTTCATGCATACTGCCAGAAGGCCAAGAAAGGTGCCTATTATTACAAAGTGCCAAAAAATAATGGACACATCATCCGATTAGCCCCAAATTTGTATAATACATTGAGGGGCCTCTAAACAACACAGAGCCAAAAGGAATTGCACTTGGACCCATAGGAGGCGCCACAACTTATGTACTGTAGCAGGACAGGATTTCGTTCTCCAAATTTGGTACAAATAATTTCAGGTCATGTGACAAAGCTGAAGAATAAAATGTATGTATGTTGTTTATGGACTGCAGCTCAGCATGATTCAACATTATAGTCCCAACCAGAATTGACACAAAAGCTCAGAGACCTAGAACTGCACCCGAGCTTGTGTGACTGACTGGACACTAGAATTCGAGTTGGCCCCCGCTGCCCGCATCCTCAGGTTGTTCCAAAGCAGCACCATCAGGAGCCATCCTGTCGGGCTGTAATGTATCACCTCCTGGTGTGAGAACTGCACTGTCCTTGAACAAAAGCCATAAGAGGTTATGCGGACAGCCCAGTGCATTCGTGGGAGTTGAGCTTATCTCCCTTGGTCCCTTCAGGAAATATACGAGAAGCGCCGTGTGTAGTCAAAGCCCAGCATATCATCAAGGACACTCACCAGTCACCACGCCCGCAACAATCTGTTCCCACCGCTACTGCCGCCACGCCCAGACAAGCTCTACCATTGTATCAAGAGCCATACCACCAGATTTCTCAACAGTTTCCACCTGGCTACCATTAGACTGTTGAACAAGCCCTGAACACCGCCTGGCGTCAGGCTGTCATGCCACACAGGATTAGTTTTTTTTAATGTCTCACCTGCACGTGGCACGTGGCGCCAAATGCGAAAAGTTTAACCTATGTTGTAGAAATGCTCCACACATCTGTGCAAGACTTTAGCCCATCACTTTAGCCCATCATATATAGGCAACCAAGTATCCCAGCCTGGTGGAATAATGCACGCTGCGAAGCGCCAACTTCAACTTTATTGTCACATCACAGGTTTACAGATGTAAAAAGGTGGGTGAAAATATTTGTTATACAAGCTCCCATCTTTTGGGAAAGAAAAAGATAGAAAAAACCTTCCCAAGGAAACCGGGTCAAGTGTCAAATATCCCTAATAAGAGTGAATAAGCAGGGATGGGATTATGACTCGCATCTTTGTGGGCCCTCCATGCTGCAGAATGGAAGTCGGGTGGCCACGAAAACAAAGTACTCAAATTGTAAGGCTGGGTCAGAAAAAGCACATGTAGAGACCTGTTTACTGGATTTACAGTAAATGGGCCCTTCTAGGATGGCCGGGGGCCCTGTTAAGGCCATATAGGAGGGGTTTTGTACTGTTTAGGCTGAAGGACCTATGTATTTGAGAGTTAACCTATATACATTTGAGTAAATTGTCAGTGAGCCTTGTGGCTCAAGGCTCCCCAAGGCTCTCCAAGGGCCCCTGTTACTGGTAGCCCCATTGGCCTGGTCTATAATCCATTCATGGAATAAGGTGCATAGTTAGAAGATAAAAATGTCATGAGGCAGTTAAAATAGCAGCTATAAGGTCTATAGTTTAAATAACAATAGCAATAAAATAGCAACAGATATAGAAACATTTCCCCATGTGTCAGAAGCACAAGTTTACACATATCCCGGAGAGATAATAATGTGAGAAGTGAAACTCAATCAATGGATGTGAGGCGCCTAAAACTAAAAGATAGCCTACACTTCTGCAAGGCACAAGACAAAGTGATCTATGTTGTATAAAAAAGGGGGGAAAGAAAGAAAGCGACATTTGGATGATTGGTTTTGGACGATATATTATAAAGTCTTTATGGTTTCATTGTTAAGATCCCCAAAAAAGGAGACCTCAGGGAGTGTAAAAGCTACAGAGGTATAATGCTGCTTTCAACACCAGGGAAGGTGCTCAACCGCATCCTACTTGAGAGGCTTCAAAAGGCAGTCGATGGGAAACTGAGGGAATAATAGATCCTGTGCAGACCAGATAGCCACACTCAGGGTTATCATCGAACAATCAGTTGAATGGAACTCTCCTGTCTATGTCAATTTCATAGATTTTGAAAAGGCTTTCGACAGTGTGGATCGGGCGATGCTGTGGAGACTGATGGCACACTATGGCATTCCCCCAAAGTTGATTAACATTATTAAGAACACCTACCAAGGGATGCAGTGTCGTGTCCTCCATGAAGGATGCCTATCAGAGGCCTTTGAGGTCCTGACTGGGGTGAGGCAGGGATGCATGCTCTCACCCTTCCTGTTCCTCCTCTGTATAGACTGGATCATGATACAAGCAATGAACAATAGCCGAACTGGCATACAGTGGAGCCTGACCGAACAGTTGGAAGACCTGGATTTTGCTGATGATTTAGCACTCCTAGCACATACACACCAACAGATGCAGGAAAAATCAGGCAAACTAGAGACAGCAGCTGCTTCACTTGGGCTTAAAATCAATTCATCAAAAACTAAGGTAATACGGATAAACAATAAGAGCAACACCCCAATAATCATAGACCAAAAGCAGCTAGAGGAGGTAACCAGTTTTACATACTTAGGAAGCATAATCGCGGTGGACGGAGGAACGGATGAGGATGTCAGTGCTAGAATAGGCAAAGCCAGGACCACATTCAACATATTAAATAAAATCTGGAAAGCAAAAGACATTTCACGCAAGACCAAACTGCAAATCTTCAACTCAAACGTCAAATCCACCCATACTCTACAGTTCACTGAGTTCAGAAACCTGGAAGACAACAACCATCATACTCAACAAAATGCAGACATTCCTCAACCGCTGCCTCCGACGCCTCCTAGGAATATAGGCTACTGGCCCAACACCATCTCCAATGCCAACCTGTGGGAAAAACTTCCCACTAACCTGTGGGACCTCACTAGACAGGACACAATAGGAACACAAATCGGGAGGAGGAAATGGAATTGGATAGGTCACCGTCACACACTGCGAAGACACAATAAATCAATTACAAAACAGGCGCTAACATGGAACCCGCAAGGCAAGAGGAAGAGAGGAACCTGGAGAAGAACCACAGAGCAGGAGATGAAGGCGCAAGGGCTGTCATGGCAACAACTGGAGCGGAGGGCACAAGACCGAAGGGGATGGAAGAGTTTCATCAATGGCCTATGTTCCTCAGGGAATTTAAAGGCCTAAGTAAGTAAGTAATGTAGAAGTACTCTGTTACAAGTAAAAGTACAAAAGTATTGGTATCAAAATGTACTTAAAGTACCAAAAGTAAAAGTACTAAAATGTTTGAAAATACCTCACAACTGCACGTTGTGAGCTTGTAGATCGTCTATTTTCAAATAGCCTAGGTATAAAATAGGGCTAAAGTGGTTAATGTATGTTTTATAATGTAATCATTTATATTGCAAAGTTTTCAAATAATTGTAGTGGAGTAAAAGTACAATATTTGCCTCATGAGATGTAGTGGAGTAAAAGCAAAAGCATAGACATACTCCAGTAAAGTAAAAGTACCTCAAAATTGTACTCAAGTACAGTACTTGAGTGAATGTACTTAGTTACTTTACACCACTGGGTTTTGGGGGGTCATCCCTATGTTCCCCGGGCGGGTTCTATGTTCCCCACTAAGGTTAGGGTTAGGTTTAGGTTAGGTCCTATATTCCCCGCTCTCCCTAGGAAAGCGGGGAACATAGGACCCGTGGAACATAGGTACGGTCCCGGTTTTGGACCATAAATAATTATCAAGTCTGCTGCTGTTTTTGTTTTTTTTTCCATTTGACGCCTGTTTTACGTCATCACACAGCGACTGTAACAGCATCCATAGCGGGACTCTTGCAGTGTTTCAAACTAGATCTACGAACGATCTACACAGATCTACAAACGTCTACTTGTTCTAAACGATAGA
Source organism: Gymnoscopelus braueri (assembly GCF_963280865.1). Taxonomy (NCBI): domain Eukaryota; kingdom Metazoa; phylum Chordata; class Actinopteri; order Myctophiformes; family Myctophidae; genus Gymnoscopelus; species Gymnoscopelus braueri. The sequence goes on along the minus strand of NC_137606.1, from coordinate 1,352,421 downwards.
TATGATTGAGAAGGAGGACCCGATCATCAGCGAGGAAGAGGCGGCTCAGTATGATCGCCAGATCAGGCTGTGGGGGCTGGATGCACAGAAGAGGTATCATTCATTATAGCCAGCTAAGCTAAGCTAACTAGCATGTCATTGATAAGGCAGTCGGCTAGCTTGCATTGTGCTTGCCTTGTTTCATGCAGTGGTGTAAAGTAACTAGGTACATTTACTCAAGTACTATACTGTACTTATAATTTTGAGGTATTTTTTTACTTTACTGGAGTGTTTCCAATTTGCAGTACTTTTAATTCTACTCCACTACATCTCAGAGGCAAATATACTTTTACTCCACTACAATTATCTCAAAACTTTAGTTATTACTTTGTAGACACTTCAGCCCTATATACATTTTGGCCATTTGAAAATAGCACATCTACAAGCTCATCTAAACGAATAAGCTTGTAGATCTGCTATTTTCAAAAGATTTGTGTACATTTGAAAACTTGTGAAATGGGACATTCTGCATAATGAGTACTTTCTACTTTTGGTACTTTAAGTACATTTTGATACCAATACTTTTGTACTTTTACTCATTTTTTTTATTCCCGAACTTTTACTTGAGACAGTATATTGCAGTATTGATACTTTTACTCAAGTAAAAAATGTGAGTACTTTTTCTTCCACTGCTTGCACTCATGCACAAAACAGAACCGTGTCTGATCCCTACAAGCAGCTAGCTACACATATACTTTTTCACCAATGTAGGAATGGCCTAACTTGTGAATAAACCTTCCTTCCTAATTAAATGAAAATGTATGCATTTGCATATTGATTGACTGATTGATTGAATACTTTATTAACAGTTGACTTTGCAAAACAAAGCACAGAAGTACAGTTCAATACAAAAGGATGCTAAAAGAATGTAAACCCAAGAAAGCTCTATGGCTTAAGTCGTTTCCATAGCCATACTGTATGATCACTATCGGTGTGCAACAACATTTTTCTGAAAGTTCAAAACAGAGTGAGCCCCTTCTTAATAAATGAATGCTTCAGATACTCCAGTGCGGCTGTTTATACTTCGCATGTCTGTTTGTGTTTTCCAGGTTGCGAGGCTCTCGCGTTCTCCTTGTAGGTTTGGGTGGTCTCGGAGCTGAAGTGGCCAAGAACCTCATCCTTGCAGGAGTCAAAGGACTGACTCTGCTGGATCATGAAGAGGTACTACTCGTGCACACATAGAAGTAGCCATGGCAGCACTTTCAAAACATGAACTTTGCAGCCAATATCTGTTGCCCAGGGACCTGCTCCACCTCTACAGTAGGCTCATGTCATCATGGGTACTGGTAGGAGTAGGCTATGCCCCTAACATACAGTGACCAGACTTCCCGTTTTTTTCCGGGATTGTCCCGGTTTCAATCTGGGTGTCCCAAGTCCTGACAAATATCAGTTAAATACTAAAATGTCTCCATTTTCAACATTCACTACCCGGTTTTTACCAGGACAATATAGAGTAGGGTGAAATACTGTATACATCTACAAGCAGGTCAGATATTCGAGTTATTCTTGATATGAGTAGTAAGATATGTCTTTTGTATTAACTCAACTTAGTCAGTATACCATGCATCAATCACAGTATTGCAAATATACCCAGATACTAATCTTTGAACAATCTTCAGAAATATTTTATAACTGAAAATCTCCTTCCTCTGGCCACTCGGTAGGTTGTATTGGGAAATGGCAATTAGTACACCACCTGGCACCCGGCCAGTGATCACCCTACTAGTCATTTATTCCCATTCATATTCCCCATGTCATCTCTTTTAGGTGACAGAGGAGTCGTGTCGAGCCCAGTTCCTGGTTCCAGTGACGGCTCAGGGCCGGAACCGAGCTCAGGCCTCTTTAGAGCGTGCTCAGTACCTCAACCCCATGGTGGAAGTATGTGCCGATATAGAACAGGTTGAGGACAAACCAGATGATTTCTTCTTCCAATTTGATGCTGTAAGTTGAAAGTTAAAGTTTGTCTGATTTCTGAGTATTTGCTATTGCAAGTTCTATGACAAGTTTCACAACCATGAATACGGGGAGTGATGCTTTTCTGACGACATGGACATATGTTTGTCTTTAGCAGTCATAACGTATTGTGTTATGTTTTGATTTGCGTAACATGATAGCTCTTTCCATGGAAAAGTTTACAGTATTATTAGTTGTTGTGCCGGTGAGGTAAGAAACCCTAGGAGGGCTTATGCAAGTACCTCACCGTTTACATTACCTATGAATTGATTTATTTAATATTAAAGACAAAAACAAAAAACAATAATGAACAGAGAAAAGAAAACAAGACAGAAAAGACGTCTGTGATCTATAAACATAAGATAAAGGAAAATAAAATTACAGACTGGGCAGAAGAGACAAAAACAAAACCAAACGAAAACGATTGGGACAATTGGGATGGATTATGTCATCCCCATAAAGGGGATGATTTTGCACTTTGTTTTCCAGTTGAGGTTCAAAACTACAGCAGCAGATTAAAAACATAGCATGCTAGTAAGCAATGCAGCTGCATGTATACAATTTTTTTTTTTTAAAGATTTATTGGGGGCTATGCCTTTTATTGAGAGGACAGTAGGCTGACAGGAAATGGGGAGAGAGATGGGGAGTGGCATGCAGAAAAGGCCGTCAGGATCGAGACTCGAACCTGCGACGTGTTGTCCGGCTACATTGAGCCTAGGTGCCTGGACCTCTACGCCAGCGCTCCAGGCCTGCATGTATAAAATGAATAGTGTGTTAGATTAAGGTGTGCCCAGAGCCATGGGTGTAACAATGTGCAACGCATAGACAGTAGTCTAACGCATAGGCAGTAGTCTATGCGTATATTCAAAAATAGCAGATATACAAGCTCATATGAGCTTCTAGATCGGCAAAAGAAAGAATTATCATGAACATTTGTGCAAATCCTTGAATATATATATATATATTTTTTAAAGCAAACATTTGTAACTCAAATCTTTGCTTCTGGGGATTCTACAAATGTCTTCTAAATCCTAACAGTTAAAAAAAAAACATATGTTGCCATAATCAGTGGTGCTCAAGCTTTTTCATATCAACATATAATACCCCAAAAATGTATTATATGTTCTTCCAGGGACCCCCCAGAAGCAAAGATTTGAGCAAAATGGGTTGTACATCAGTGCTTCTAAAGCTCTGTCTTTGCAATATTCAATATGACCACTAGATGGCCTCCATTGTATGTGTAATATTCTTCCTCAATGTTTTTCTGTCTCGCCAAGGAGATCCATACACCTGCATGGTTATGGCTCAATAATGGCACCATTTTTGCGTTGACAACCAACAGAGAGTGGTTATTATTTTGGAAGCCTTTCATGAACATATTTTCTACCAGAATTTAATGATTTAATTCAGCCCAAAAATCTGGTTCCAACTACAATAATTAGTAATAAAATAATAAAATCATTTATTATTGACAGACTATACAATAGTAGTGTGTGTAGACCCATTGGCAATTTAGTCACTTCAGCCTTAAAGATGTACAAAATCCCAGTAACACACAGTGGGTAAACTCATTCACCAATGGCATTTTAGTTTATCATTGTTGTGATTTAGGTAAAATTAAAAGATAAAAACATTTAAATAAATAAATATTATACATTTCCGTAAGGATATCTTTAAATAAATAAATATTATACATTTCCGTAAGGATATCTTTTAACAATCAAGATAGAAATTAGTCTGGAAATCCTGTGATACTTAATTTTCACAGACATGCTGGCTGACACTATAAATGTAGTCCTGTGTATTTAAACGCAAAATGAGACATTTTACGGTCTCTTTTTTTGTGTGTGTATTTTTTCTTTTTTCCCCCCTCCCATTTTATTTGGATACATTGGCAGTCTGTTCCCTCTGGGAGTGTCAGGGAACGGTCATGAGGGGGGGGGGGGGGGGAGGAAAAAAAACAAAGGGTGTGGGGGGAGGACCAGGGAGGAGAATGGAACAAGGCAGAGGATGGATGAGACTAGGATGGAGGGTGAAGTTAGAACTAGGAATGACAACGGCTAACTAGTTAGCCACTATTTAAAAATATCTGATATGCTTATCGGCATATTGGTTTTACATAATAAATACATATACAACGTATTCCACATAATCTGCATTTCCGCACTGGGACTTCTACTGGTTGATCAGAGAGAGATCAAAGGAAAATGAAACGCACGAGGCATAGCTCAGTTTGCGAGCATTTCAGCCTTAGCTGGTCTTCAGCTAGACCATTATTTCTTTCTTTTTTAATAACTGTTAATTAACCGGATGAGGATGTTGGCTAACAGAACTATCAGTTTTTGACATTCCTAGCTGGAACATGGTGAGGGAGCGGTGGAGAGGAGAAAGAGGGAAGAGATAAGGAAGAGGGGTTTAGTGGACAAAGAGTCAAGATGTGAGATGAGAAAAGAAGGGAGGAGTATTCCGTTTTAAAATGTACAATTTAGGCATTTAGCAGATGCTCTTATTCAGAGTAACTTACCGTTCGAAATCAGAGCAAATGGCACGAGCCCTAGTCAACAAGTGGCCGGGTGAAGGGCCACAAGAGTGCAAAGAAAATAACCTGAATAACTAGTAAAATAAAGTAAACATTAAAGGGATAGTTCACCCTGTTGATGACTGGCAGCGGTTCCGGTAGGAGACACAAAGAGTCTCCTTTGAGTCTCCTACCGGAGACATTAGCATCTTTCCGCCGGTCATCAAAATATTGGCTTAGGAATGCAACAAAAACTAAAACATTTCCATGAATTCAAGTCTCCATGGGGTGATTAATCGATAGAAAGAAAGTAATTTTGGGGGTGAACTATCCCTTTAAACCAAGCATCTGTCTAAAGATTAGATAAATTGGAGCGGGGAGACTTGAAGAGAAGTAAGGGAGTTTAGATGTCAGGTTATTAGGGCCCCGATGTGGATGGACACATGGACAGAGAGAGGAGGGAGGGAGCACGGTATAGAACAGCAAGACGGGATGTGATGGCCGAGGGAGGATGCAAGGGAAGAGTACAAAGGGAGAGGAAAGGCGGGCGCAGAAGGAACTGAGGGAGGGGAGAAAGGGATGTTATTAACCCATTCAATCCAGGAACGCATCTGTGTCATTTCTAGATTTCTTTGGCTATTAAAAAAATAATATATATATTTTTTTAAATCGCAGATCTACAAGCTCATAGAGTGCCACGCTACTAGCTTGTAGATCTGCTATTTTTGGGCAAAAAGCTTCTGGGGGTTCTACAAATGTCCTCTAAATCATACAGTTTAAAAAAAATAAACGTATGTTTCTATATCAGTGGTTCTCAAACTTTGTCATGTCAAAGACGTCCAAAAATTATATGTATTTGGCCGCGGACCCCCATCTCAAAATATTTTGTAGCGACCCCCAGAAGCAAAGATTTCAGTAAAAAATATTCCCTTCAAAAAACATGTATTCAAATATTTTGCACAAATTTTCACAATAAAAACAAATAGCAGATCTACAGTGCAGCACTACGACCTTGTAGATCTGCTATTTCTGAATAGCCAAAGAAATCTTAAAACGACACACAGATGCGTTTCCCGCTCTTAATGGGTTAATCCAGTCAGTCTCCCATATTGACAGAGGAGAAAGAGAGAAGATGTAATGCTAGACTAGAGCGAGGAAGGAAGGGATCCTGTGGATTGTCAGGGAGGAGAGAGATGGCACTGTTTTAGACCTGGAGATGAAGAGTGAGAAAAACGCAAAAGGGGGTCATCTCTGATGTGGATTGCTTGGTCCTGCTTCTTTTATCTTTTTTCCATGGATACATCTCCCGTGTCGCACAGCAGGCCATGGGAGATCATAAGAGGACGGGGTTGGGAGTGTGCAAGGTTCTTTCACACTGAATCCAACAGCAGACCATCTGGGTAGCTGTGGGGTGCAGCAATGTCATGCCACCACACTCTATTCATTCCTGTTAGCAGGACACTGTTATTAATTATTAAAATGTCCACCGTTGTTAACAATCATGGGTTTATATAAAAAGGGAAACAAGGTTTTCTAAGGACGCACACAAAAAGTATTTTGCTGTGTTGTGGAGTAATGGATGGATGGGTTTAACACAAAAGGGTAATTCGGATGTGTCAGGTTGATCACAGAAATTAACTGAGGTCTTTCTTGCCTCTGTATAATAAGATGTACCAACAGCCTTTTCTTGTGTCAGCCCGATTTGTCGGCCGTTATTCGACTTTTTATGTGAGCTTGTAGATTGGCTGTTTATGTTTTTTTTTTTTAAGGGCTTAAGTGAGTAAATAAATTTAAAGTTCAGTGTATGTGTTGTGTTCGGTCAAAACATTGGTAATTGGTGGTCTCGGACTCAAAAATCCAAAAAAGATCCAAAATCGGGATCGGCATCTGACCCTAAAATCTGGCATCGGTTGGGCTCTAGTCTTATCTGTGTGCTGGGGGTGTCGGGGTATGTTGGGCTTGGTCACTAGGATAAGATGGACCCACCCCTCGATTTACAGTAGCCAGCTGCTGATTCTGTGTCTTATTCTGTCCACCACACCCTGTTAAGAACGGCATGATCCAGTCAACAACAGACTTGGTTTGTTTGTTTGTTTAGGCCTACTGCTAGAGCATGGCGCTAATTCTGCCAGGCTTAGGGCTTCCAGTGTCACTGGCACTACCCCAGTGGTGTAAAGTAACCAAATACATTTACTCAAGTACTGTACTTAAGTAACATTCTTTTGATATTTTTACTTTACTGGAGTATTTCCAATTTCCAATACTTTTACTTCTACTCCACTACATCTCAGAGGCAAATATTGTACTTTTACTCCACTACAATTATTTGAAAACTTAAGTTAGCCTACTTTTCAGATATAAATTATGAAATTATGAAACATACATTAACCACCTTAGCCCTATTTTATACCTCAAATAGCCGATCTACAAGCTCACAACGCGTCGCATCGCGACGTGTTGTGAGCTTGTAGATCTGCCATTTTCAAACATTTTTTTTTGGTACTTTAAGTACATTTTGATGCCAATACCTTTGTACTTTTACTCAGTACATTTTGAATTATGGACTTTTACTTGTAACAGACTATTTCTATATTGCAGTATTGATACTTTTACTTAAGTAAAAAATTTGAGTACTTTTTCCACCACTGCCACCCACACTATAAAAGTGCACACACTTAAATAAATAATAATGGTTGAAAGCCTCCACCAAATTGTGCTTTTATGGGGTCATACATGGACAGATAAAGCTACACTGATATTGATAATGATAACGATATGATAATCAGTTGACAGATTTACTAGTCTATGGCAGTTAGCTTCCCTCTCTCACTAAGACGGATTGGAATGGACTCTGTATATATCGTTTTCAGTTTGCTGTCAAACCAGTAACTGTAGGAAAGATGGGAGGATAATTTCTTCAATGTGTTTCCCGTATAGTCTGTTAATCATATTTCCTTTGCCTTTGTGTGCAATATAATATGCCATGTTGTACCCATCTGTGGGTGTCTTTATTTACTTTTTTATCGTTTTGGTTTTCATGTTTGATATTTGTGTGCAGTGTTTTATTTCATATTTTCCGGTATGGGGTTTAATAAAGTGCACGTATTCTACCCAGCATTCTCCCTAACCAACCTACCAATTTTTGTGTCCTCCTTCAGGTGTGTCTGACAGGATGCTCCAGGGATCTGATGGTCCGCGTCGACCAGCTCTGTTGTAAACGCAAAATCAAGGTGTTCTGTGGTGACGTCTATGGCTACTACGGTTACATGTTCTGTGATCTTGGACCAGAGCACAATTATGTGGAGTAAGTGTGTGTGAGAGAGAGAGAGACACACACATTAGAGGCCTTGGTTATGTGTGTAGACTAATCGTGTTGATAGTCTTAGAACTGTTTTTATACACGTTCTATAAGTGGCTTTCGAAGAAAAAGGCCAAACAGTTCTCCTCAATCTCTGCTATAATTGGGTGGGTAGCCAGGCTGTTTGTCCTTAAGATGTGTAAAACCACTATTATTTGAATCATATACTGAATCATTTAATTGGTCCCTCTACATAAAGCATGTGTGTGTGTGCATATTCTCCCCAGGCATTTGTGTGATGAATATCTTGCTCAAGGGCAATCCAAGGAAGTTCTAGACTTGCCTCACCTAGATAGCCCAGAAGCCGTACCTGAAACCTTATAATTAAAGCCCACTTCTCTAACCTTGATGCTCCTGCTTCCTCTAAGCATGTGATCAACTTGACTGTTGTGTGCGTGTGCGTGCGTGTGCGCACGTGTGTGTGTGTGTGTGCGTGCGTGTGTGTGCGTGTGTGCGTGCGTGTGTGTGCACACGTGTGCGAGTGCGCATGCGTGTGTGCATAACTCGTGAGTTGCGTGCTTCCAAACACATGAGCACAGGCTTTTTCTGTGGTCTCACTTACCACATGCCTTATAGTCAGGGGATATTAATAAAATCTTGGAATAAATTCCTTACCAAAAAAAATCTTCACCAATGTGTTTGTAAAGGTGTCTAGTAACACACCTCACAAAGACTGAAATGCAGTTTCCCTAGGAGAATTTTTGACAGCTGCTGAAAGTTGGGGTACCCACCATTTCCCTGCATTTCCATGCAGGAAAAATAAAAATAAAAATCAATTCTGTTTCAAGTAGCATGTGAGGGGTCAAACTAGGGTGTTTTTATGATTCTGAATCCATTGCAAGCATTTGTTTTGCACCAAAACCACTCCTTGGGCTAAAAACGGCCATAGCCATCCTTTTCCAGGTATATTTTTTATGTAAAAAGCCCATTGAGATTGGGCTGTTTTTAGCCCAAGGAGTGGTTTTGGTGCAAAACAAATGCTTGCAATGGATTCAGAATCATAAAAACACCCTAGTTTGACCCCTCACATGCTACTTAAAACAAAATTAAAATTAGATTTTTTTTTCCTGCATGGAAATGCAGGGAAATGGTGGGTACCCCAACTTTCAGCAGCTGTCAAAAATTCTCCTAGGGAAACTGCATTTCAGTCTTTGTGAGATGTGTTACTAGACACCTTTACAAACACATTGGTGAAGATTTTTTTTGGTAAGGAATTTATTCCAAGATTGGATTTTTTTCTGCTAATATCCCCTGACTATTAATTAACACATGTCCAAGTACTATGGTAAATTCATACCATTGTTTGTACTAATAATGTCTTATCTGTCTTCCCCCAGGGAGAAGCTAAAGGTAGTGAAGCCGTCTGCGAACTCCAATGACGGCCCTGAGGCCAAGAAAGCCAAGATTGACCCCAACGAGACCACCATGATCAAAAAGGTAGGAGGACTTGTGGACTTCATTGGATGTATGGTGAAAATGTACAGCATCTCACCCGTCAGTTGTTGTGATGTTTTGTCCACAGTCAGTACATTTACATGTTAGGCAGTTTTGGCGTGTAAGCATCCACCACCTTATGATATTTTGGATTTTGCTTTTAAACCAATTTGGCTGGTGAAGTGGCCCATGTGGCTTGGGAATCCTTGCATGAAATGGCCACTGGCTGGGGGTGAAAATAAAGATCCTAACCAATAGAAGCTAGTGGCACTGAATAGAGGGTGGGACAGTTAATCAAAGTAATCGATGTATTCGATTATAAGAACTAGGCCAATGCCATGCCCCTCTGGTTATGCAATACCTTTTGTGTTGTACCCGTTGTCAAAGTACTTGCATCACGTGTATTATCCATTATCATAGTAGCTGGAGGTAAGTCTATGACGCCGTCACAAAGGCTCTGGTGAGGTGATGACCCCTGGTAACAAACTAAAAGGAGTAGTTCACCCAAAAAAGTACTTATTTTATATCAATTACACACCCCATGAAGCCTTGAATTCATGGATTTTTTTTGGGTTTTTGTCGCATTCCTAAGCCAATAATTTGATGACCAGCGGAAAGATGCTAATGTCTCCAGTAGGAGACTCAAAAGAGACTCTTTGAGTCTACTACCGGAAACGCAGCCGGTGATCAAATTATTGGCCTAGGAATGCGACAAAAACAAAAAAAAATCCATGAATTCAAGGCTTCATGGGGTGTGAAATTGATAGAAAATAAGTAGTTTTTTGGGTGAACTACTCCTGGTCTTCCTCAGAATGAACTTTGTTAGTCCTATCCTCCTATGACATCATATTGATGACATCAGGGATCTCCATATATGGGCATAAAAGAAAGACAAACAGACAGATCTAGAGATCTCCTTGGGCATAAATGGGACAATTGTAAAAAACACATTTCTCATTTAATCAATTACCGGTAATTAAAAAGGTAATGGATAGAATAATCACTAAGATAATTGCAGCCATAGCACTGAAATCAGCCAATGCAGAGTGAAGTACAGAAGAATAGAATCAGAGGATGATATATACATTGAATATGCCATGGCTACAACCTTTACTGTGTTCATGAATGTTTTGTCTTCTTCCATCCAACCAGACATCCAATTTCTGCTCCCTGAAAGAAGCTCTTGAGGTTGATTGGACGAATGAGAAGGCCAAAGCCAGTCTGAAGCGCACACCTGTGGACTACTTCCTCCTCCATGGTATAACTACTCAGTCAGGCATCATCCAAGACATAATGCTGTGTGCCCGTATACTGTATAATAATATACCGTATACTACATAAGGCATCTAGTATACTGTTCTTGGCAGTTGGCATGCAATTTGAAATTGATATACCGTACTACTGTTTTGTGCCAACTAGAAATGAAATCATGTTCCCTTGTTTGAATAATGGGGTCCATCGACACCATACTTAAAATCCAGTGAGTTAAGTATACTTAATAGGGCTGTACAATTTATCTAACATAATCGAAAATCATGATTTTATTTTTTTCATAATGATGTAATCATGAAACCTGGAAAATTATGCAAACACCTTACTTGGCAGGTGTTACATCTTGCCCTTGCCTTTCCATTTGACCCCTTTTTCTCCCAATTTCTATTTCTCTGCCATATCAAGCTTCTCAAAATAGCAGTGTAGGATATAGCCAAAGGATATGTGGGGCAGGGCGAATGAATGTGCATCGTTTCTCATTCAATAATGAATATAGAGACAGAATTAGTGCTTAACATTCAGCAACAAAATACCAGTGGTGGAAAGTAACTAAGTACATTTACTCAAGTACTGTACTTAAGTACAATTTTGAGGTCTTTTTACTTTACTGCAGTATTTCCAGTTTTCAGTACTTTTACTACTCCACTACATCTCAGAGGAAAATATAGTACTTTTACTCCACTAGAATTATTTGAAAACTTTAGTTACTTGTTACTTTGCAGAAATACATTATTATATTATAAAACATACATTAACCCCTTTAGCCCTGTTTTTTATTTGAAAATAGCCGATCTACAAGCTCACAACGCGTCGCATCGCGACGCGTTGTGAGCTTGTAGATATGCTATTTTCAAACATTTTAGTAGTTTTACTTTTGGTACTTTAAGTATTTTGATGCCAATACTTTTGGACTTTTACTCAAGTAACCTTTTGAAAATTTTGAACACAGGGCTTTTACTTGTAATAGAGTATTTTTATATTGTGGTATTGCTACTTTTACTTAAGTAAAATATCTGAGTACTTTTTCCACCACGCCACAAAATACTGCCGTTGTGCTTGGGCAGCTCTCAGGAATGAATGTGTGTTACTTTATGAGGTTGTTCATCTTCATTCTCCAAAGCCTTCCTTCAACAAATGGAAGTCATAAAACCATTGACCAGCTTCTTCATGATGCCATGAAAGGCAGAACTCAAGGTTAGCGACATCGGCTAGGTACCAACTGTTGACCACATGAACCCTAGCATCCCTATTATGGGCATGTCATAACAGATGAACATTCAGCAAAAATGGATGAAGATTCCATGAAAATAACAGGTCTGCAAGCTCACAACTCATCGCAACGCATGATGAGCTTGCAGTAGTGTTGATTTTGACAGCAAATTTTGATTTAGTTTTAGTCATAGTCTTTGGAATAAAATTCCATTTAGTTTTTGTCATATTTTAGTCATCTGAAATGCTATAGTTTTTGTCTAGTTTTAGACGACTAAATATCATAAGATTATAGTCGACTAAATCTACAGTTGATTTAGTCGACTAAAATGTATGTTGGTGGTGCCTTGATGTAGCCTGGTAAACCCCCTCCCTCCGGAAATCTCATTTGCATTTGATTTCAGGGAGGTCTGGGATTGCGTAGGGAGTAAGCATGCCCGAACACTGCGTGTCCGAACCAATCAGCGGCTGCTAGGGGCGGGATCATCCAATCAGCTGCCTAGTAGCTTGAAAAAAAGAAAAACTGTCTGTCATCGATTCTGCGACCGAAGTCTCAGATGGGATGTAGGCTGTGAAACAAATGTGTGTCGCAAGCTTCTTCCATTTGACGGTGTCAGGTTAGCCTTGATGGCGTTGTAATGGCTGATTGTACACTTGGTTGCATGCTGAAAATAGCTGATCTACAAGCTTGTAGATCTGCTATTTTCAGCATGCACACCCTTGCGCAACCAAACATAAAATGTCTTTTAGTTCTACTAGATCTCTTCCCCACTAGTCTCTCTCTAACATTTTAGACTAGTTTGTATTTGTTGACGAAATTGGCAATATATTTAGTCTTTAGTTTTGATTTAGTTTTGGGCAGTGAAAAAAGGTAGTCGACGTACATTTTTCGTCATAGTTTTAGTCGACGAAATCAACACTGGCTTGCAGATCGTCTTTTTTCGGAAAAGAGATATAGTGTAGAAGGAAAAAAGTATAGACCCCCTGACGGACCCCGGTCAACAAATTATGTAGGGTTTAAGTGGTTAAAGATGGAACCTTATGACCTGAAGTACAAACCTAACGCATAACCCCCATCTTCCTGTTTTTCAAATTATTTTCATTGTCTGATGACATTTCTAAAGAGTTGTTATTGTCCTTTCGTCACCGGTACCTGCACCCATTAACGTGTACAGTACGTACAGTACTCATTAGTTTCCATCACTGGCTGTCCATGGCCAGTCATGTGCACAACAGCACAACAACAACGCCACATGACATCAATAGATACACATGCAGAAGCGGATAAGAACAGGAAATAAAGTAGGATATGACTAGCTACCGGGGTTTCCACTCAAACAGGTTTTGTAATGTTGGTAAACCACATCGAAAACATCCTTCCCTTCTGGTTTGCTTTGTGTTTCTTTTAGTGAACCTGTCATGATGCCACCGTGTCAACTTTTGATGTTTAGCTCTTCTGTCAGCAGAGTATACAGTGTAACTTGGTAATGCCGAAAGTCATTATAAAAGACTGGCAACACTGTAATCAGTTAATTTTGCCCTGGAAAGACAGCCAGTGCATATCTATGGACGAATCCACAGAGCGGCAATCATAACTGCGGTGTCAAGCGGGTGCCGCTCCGCACCGCGACACCGCAGCTACAGGCAGCAGCTCTGTGGATTCGTCTATATGCCTACTACGGCATCCATAGGAATGGGAAAGGAAATGACACCAGATACCATTTAAATTACATTTGTCTTCTCTATCTAAAGGCGGCTATTATATTAGCCCATTCAATCCCGGAACGCATCTCTGTCATTTTAGATTTCTTTGGCTATTCAAAAATGAGCTTGTAGATCTGCTATTTTTTTTAAATAGTGAAAATCGTTGAATATTTATTTTTTAAAGCAAACATTTGTCAAATATTTTGTTCCAGGGACCCCCAGAAGCAAAGATTTGAGTTAGACATGTTTGCTTTAAAAAATATACATTCAAAGATTTTTCAACAATAGCAACAAGCTCATAGCGTGGCACCACGCTATGAGCTTGTATATCTGTTATTTTTGAATAGCCAAAGAAACCTAAAATGACGCGTTCCAGGATTGAATGTTTTAAAAGTATATGAAATCCTAACGATACAGCTACAATATATGATGAGCATGACAATCAAAGTAGCAGATTAAATTAGTTTTATCATCCGCTGTGGCCACTGTTGCCTTGTTCCTGTCTTACCACCCACCTGTCATTTGTCTGCTGTTTATCAGGCTCACATTTATGAATGGAAACAGCGTAGTTGTTATTTATTTGTTTCATTCCTATAATTGGAGATAGTAGATATTTTGGGTGACTGATGAGGAAGTGGTTCTTTCTCTGTTACAAACGGTTTTCCTGTCTCACTACAAACAGATCAGGGGATGATGGGCAGGGCACTGAGGTGGTGATAAGATTGACATTTCACTGATAAGGAGCGTAGGTGAAGAAATAAAGGGCTGTGTGTGTGCGTGTGTGTGTGTGTGTGTGTGTGTGTGTGTGTTACGGCTGGAAATGGCTGTGGGTGTATGAGGCTTCCTGACGTGGTTAATGGACAGACTGAATCAGGATATAAGGGGGTGGCGTGTGCATGAGCGCTCTTGTGTAACAAAATAAAAGTCAGTTGAGCTAAATGCTCTGTCCTGCCCTTCACCCAAATCAAGTGTGCCCTTTTGGCTGAGCTCAGTCAGTACACTGTCAAATCCTTGGATGTTTATAGAGAGTGAACAAATGGACCCACACCCTCTCTGGTACAGGGCTCCTTCATTCAAGATGAAGACTCTGAAGAGGAAGCTGTAGTCTGTGCTAGCATGAATTGACCCGCGGTCGAGTTGTGCGTTCACTCAACGTTTGCCGACGCGCTTTGATAGTGTAGTGGTGGTGAGACACAGACCTTAACAGATAATAGGTTTTGATGGTGCAACATTGAGGAGTTGCCTTACAACATCGAGATGACATGAGGTCTTTCCATGAGAAGATATTTCACCCTGGAAAGCACTTGCACGTACAATACCTTGATTTGACTCATGGCTCAAAGTCACTTGAATATGTGATGATGAAATTATAACTGCCAAGAGCACAATGTTATATACGAGAAGACAAAGTCCTTGGGAAAGTGTTTCATATGTCTTCTATTTTGGGGACGACAAATGTTTCCAGTCACTCAATTGTTGTTTCTCTCTCTTTTTCTTTCGCCTCTTCTCCTCTGTTTTCCTGTTCCTTCTTCTGTGTTTCCCCCTTCCTTCCTCTGTGATTTCCTCTTCCCTCCTCTGTGATTTCCTCTTCCTCCTTTGTTCCCCTCTTCCTCGCTCTGTGTTTTCCTTCCTTTCCTCTGTTTTCCTCTTCCTTGCTCTGTGTTTTCCTCCCTTCCTCTGTTTTCCACGTCCTTGCTCTGTTTTCATCCTCTCCTCTGTTTTCCTCTCCACTCCTCTGTATTCTCCCGTTCCCTCCACCCTCCAAAGTTCTGTTGAAGTTCCGTACAGACAAGGGTCGTGACCCCGCCCCACAGTCCTTTGCGGAGGACAGCCAGCTCCTGAGACAGATCCGGGATGATGTCCTTGAGGCCATGGGATTGGGCGGTGACCTGCTGGGGGACGACTTTATTGGGTAGATGAATGTCTCCAAATGTGTACCATGTTACTGTAAATGGGGTATACAGAAATAATTATGTAATTTCGATAACGCCATTACAGGATTAAAATGTCAACTCTTTGAGTTTAACAAAAAATATCACTACATCCCTCTTTAAGTTTCACTATAATGAGATGTACAATGTTAAAGTACTGAAGTACAATTAGAATACAAATCTAATTTATGAACTCCCAAACGGAACTGTGTGTGTGGTGTAAAACTTGTTTTCATCTTTTCATGTATGTTTGTCATTAGCTACTGCTTCTCTGAGATGGCCCCAGTATGTGCCGTGGTGGGTGGGGTTCTGAGCCAGGAAGTTGTAAAGGTGAGGCACACGCAAATATTAAATGCACTTCTCTTGAGCTGTGTAGTTGAATGTACAGAGCCAGGCTTAAAGGACAACTTTGTTTTTTTTTTACAACAAGGGTTATTTCATTAGTTTGTAGTGATAATAATTAAAAGATGAGTGTTAAAAAAAATCATGTATTGCTTTCTATCGTTATAGTGATTTTAGGTATTTTTAACTGGGGGGTGGGGGCATTCTGTCCATTGGTAAATAGTCATGAATGCAGCCTCAATTTCCGTGAAACTTTGTATGCACATCCCCACTAGACCAAGGAAGAAATGCCACCCTACATTTTTCAAATCAGCCTCATGGTGGCGCTGTAACGGCAGATTCACGTTTTGGCCTATACAGTTCAAGAGTTATAGGGCAAAACGTGAATCTGCCTGTTACAGTGCCACCATGAGTGCAATACACATCTTTTAATTATTATCATTACAAACTAATAAAATAACCTTTGTTGTAAAAAAAACTAAGTTGTCCTTTAAACACTGAGTAGGACATTACCGTTGCCCAGCTTGTTGCTAAATGTTAAGATCTTGGTAATAACATTTATTAGAGTCTGGGTTTCCATTCCGTGTGTAGCTCTGAACAGGACCTGACGCTGCTAGTGTTATGGTGTTCTGGGCACCATTCTCTGCTATCACAATGGATAGAGCATGACGTTACCCTTTCTATGATGGGTTGCATCTAATATATGAAGTTTCAACTTTTGTTGTAATCTGATGATGATAGACAGTGTACTTAGTCACTGCTGACAGAGTGACTTATTATGTCCATGTACACAGACGACTAATTAGACTATAAAAAAATATATTGTACTTGTCAAATAACAAAATGGTATGAAATATTCATAAGATGTGTACTCAAAGAATAAACCTCAGTGAGTACCTCAGTCTCTAGTGTAAGTAAGCTACATCACTTAGCAGCAGACATCAAATATGAATGAAATGTGCAGGAATGGAGTATATTCACAGTCGTATACATAAAATGGTAGTGCACTTGTAACGCTTGTATTCAAACACAGTCATACAGTATATACGTACATACAATATGATGGCCTGTATCACCAAGATTGACAGGGTTCGGTAGCCAGTACGTCATATTAAAAGAAAACAGCAGTATCTGTGTAGTTATCTAGCATATCTGTCTACATCCTGCAACTCTACTTTCTACCTATTAGGGTTTGTGCTCTGCAGTATATATTTGATAAATGAGAAATCACCACCTATCAGCCAACTGTTGGTCAATTCAGACTGTTGTTATATTGGGTCTTGTATACCTGCTTCCTTGACAGAGAAACAAACATCATTTGGAGATGTTTTTCTATTTAGAAACTCATATTTTTCTGTTGAAACAGCATAACATTCTTGTGTTATTCTGCCTTCCAATTTGGTGTGTGTGCACATGCACGCACGCACGCACGCACGCACGCACGCACGCACGCACGCATGCACACACACACTCCTTTTCCCTTATTTCCAAAACAACTA
This sequence comes from Gymnoscopelus braueri, assembly GCF_963280865.1. Taxonomy (NCBI): domain Eukaryota; kingdom Metazoa; phylum Chordata; class Actinopteri; order Myctophiformes; family Myctophidae; genus Gymnoscopelus; species Gymnoscopelus braueri. Next base: position 1,335,162 of record NC_137606.1, on the reverse strand, counting down.
CTTGAGATGAGATGCATCTTTTTGTGATCGCAGATGGTAGATTGTGTTCCGTCTGGAACGATGTATCTTGGTGGACTTTGGGCCACACCACAGCTGTGTCCTGTGGTTTAAAAAGTTAGATGTTTTTTCCTGCCATCGTAGTAACTACAACCGAGTTGTAGGACTCCGGGTTAGGTGAGGCAACAACTGGATTCGAAAATCATTTACTTTCACCCACTCCCCCGTGGAGCAGGGGCATGGTCTGACTACATGACCTGAATTAGACTTGACTACAAACTCTGAGTGGATTACAAATAATTTAGCTGAGCTGTGCTGTTGCCTCAGGCCTCGGGCTGTAGTTTAAACACAGGGGGTCAAGTCAGGATAAGTCTGTTGTGTCTGCCTCTGCCTGTGCGTAGAGGGAGTGTCGAGGGAGTGAGAGTGAGTACGCATGTGTGAGAGAGGGTAAGTGCACGCACGTGACTGTGTGGGTGGTAGAGGTAGTGTTTGTTCAGAGTCTTGTCATTGTGTTGGCACAAGGCCAAGCTTCCATCTCCATGGTGATGATGAAACTTACTGCAACTTGCCAACTGATGTCTTACTGCGCAAAATTATCCAATCTCACACACATAATCGAGCTAACCTTATTCACGCCACCCCAGAGAATTCAAGCACTGGAGAGAGACCTGGAGAGAAAAAGACAACGATCGTATGCGTGTGTCATTGAGGGCGGGAAGAAACTAGTTTTTCCTTGCCACAGAGGGTAGATGATTCAAACCTTTAACAGCAAATTAGATTGTTGTGTGAAAAACATCATCCCAAGTGCCGATTTATTGCCTGTCAAAATGTCTGGTAGATTAATTTACCAGTCAAAGCACAGGTACCGTTTGTATAAATAAACACAGTACAGTTGAGTTGAGTCATTTGACAGAGTGGTGTGAGAAACTGTGCGATTTTGATTTATTCTCTTCCTCTGGTCTTTTCCAGGCTCTCTCCCAGAGGGACGCTCCACACAGGAACTTCTTCTTCTTCGATGGTCGCAAAGGCAACGGCATCGTCGACTACTTCGGCCCCAAGTAAACGACACACGCACCCCGACTGGGACCGGACCAAGAGATTCTCGCACAGGACAGTTGCATACACACCCATGTGACCAGCAAATTTGGTTCTTTACTTTCTTTTTCACCGTCAGACTATTTATATTAAATAAAAGTCAAAAACCTACTGTAATCTGTTGCCTTAGCTTTTTGTAGTTATTTACTTACTCTACTCATTTTTGTTTGGATACAAAATCCAATAGGTGTTTACTGTGTAATTCTCGAAATGTCTTTTTTTTGTTTTGTTTTGTTTTGTTCTTATGTTTGGTCCATTATGTCTCAAGCACACAATGGGATTTTTACATTTTTGTAATAAAAAAATGTTTTGATAAAAGGCGATCTTCACATGCTTCTTGGGTTATTGGGAATTTCACAGCGGTGAGGTTTTTGGTTTGCATTTGTTTTGCCAAGATGTATTATTAAAGAATACTTTCTCAACATAGTCTTTCAGGTGTGATACGGTTTAGTCATTGCCAATTCCCCCCTGTGTATATATATATACTACCTGTCACTGCCAACCCCTGCTGTTGGTCTGTGGAGGTGTAAACACCACATGTCTCCTCCGATACACATGGCGTTGCCTGCCGCTTCTTTCCACGTGACAGTTAAGCAGCACTATGTAACTTTCCTCTTCTACCCCGGATTTGAACCTGGCTTCCTGCTTAAGTGCTGACATTTTTCAAATTGAGCTAATATAGCCTGCCTGCTTGCTCGGGGGATAAATAAAATCTTGACCACCAGGTCACAATTTGTGTCCGATCCTGTGGGTGAGACATGACCTTAGATACGATCTAAATGTCTCAATGAAAGAGCGGGGAGACTAAATACAACCACCCCAATTGTATAAGTTATATTGTATATAACATACTCTTACCATACAGATTGGACAAAATTAAGTTTTATTCATAAAAATAAAAAAAAGTGAGGCTTTAAGAGTATCCGGGAGGATGTAATGCATGTGGAGGAACAGTCATTTTAGGTTTCTTTGGCTATTCAAAAATAGCAGATATACAAGCTCATAGAGCGGCACTCTGTGTGGAGCTGCCTGGCTATTTTTGAAAAATCGTGAAAATTTGTGCAAATCTTTATATATTTTTAAAAACATTTGTAACTCAAATCTTTGCCTCTGGGGGTCCCTGGAACAAAATATTTGACAAATGTTAGCTTTAAAAATATATATATATTCAAAGATTTTCAAGATTTTTCAAAAATAGCAGATCTACAAGCTCACAGCGCGGCACTCGGTGCCATGCTATGAGCTTGTATATCTGCTATTTTTGAATAGCTAAAGAAATCTAAATCTATCCCTCCCAGTTCCACTCCTTGCTGAACTGGTACCCTGACCAACGCCCTCCTCTGCCCACTTCCCACCTATAAACATCGGCCCTTCTGTTCATTGGAGCGCCCGGCCAATACAAGCCAGAAGCACCATGGAGAAATCAAACCCCAGTCTCAACGGCAGTGGGCAGGAACTTTACCCCTGTACCACACTGACACCCCTGACATGTCCAAGATAAGATTTTATATTTGATTGGATGTTCCTTAGACAGTTTTTAAGATGAGTCAAAGACTATAATTGTAGCGCTTGTGTAACCCACATGTAACCTTAGCTGCCACACTCGGGTCTTAGCTTGTGTGTGACTCATTCAAACCATACATGGGCATATCGTGTTACAAATATGATACTACCACTATTGGTGGAATAATAGGTGTGTGTCCCAGACATGCAAATGGCACACACTTTTACAGAATCTTCTACATAAGGCAACAATAACCGAGTGATGGGCTTGTTAACAGTCTTTACACTCTCCAACCTGATCTTCAGCCCCTAGGAGAGAGAGAGACACTTGAAACTGTAGATCTTGTCAAACAGGTCTAACATCACCCGTGGAGTAGAGCAAGAAGTGACGCATCTTGAGATGGGATATATTTTTGCATCAGGACCGGGCCCAGTTTGGTTTTATGTCGGATAAATAAATAAAAAAGTATTATAGAAACTATTTGTGGAGCTGGCTGGTATTTCCAAAACAGAAACACTGGTTTGAAAACTACAATTTTACAATTTAAATATTTAGCAGGTGCTCTTATCCAGAGCAACTTAAGTGTAACATTAGAGTAAGTGGCATGAACCCTAGTCAACAAATAGACCAATTTAGTACTACAAAGTAATGTCTCAAGACAGATTCAGCTCAAAAACATGTTTTTTCCCTCTTTTTTGGGGGGGAGGGGGTTCCCAGATTGACTATAAAGTAAATAGGATACTAGGTAACCATCAAACCTAGAATGTGTCTAAACCAGGGTTTGCCAAACTTTTAGCTTGAGACCCAAAAGATACATTTGGTGTCTCCTCGGGACCCAAACTTACAAAAATACATATTTAATACCTATTTAATAGTGAACTACGACTGATCTGCAAGGTCACAACACATTGCGATGCGACGCATTGTGAATTTTTAGATCTGCTATTTTCACTGTTTCATTATTTTTTTAATTTATGGATATTTGGGGGGGGGGGGTTGTTTAAAACATAAAATAAAATAAAAAATAGGAAACGTTACAAAAGTTTTTTTATTTTATTTGCAATCCATAAAAATGGGTCCGTGACCCACAAATGGTCCCGACCCACTGGCCAGGGTTTTATGTATTATTACCAAACAGACTGAGTGCAATCCTAGGTAGGAAATCACCATAAGAACCACAGCGTGTATGTGGTTATATGTGCATAAAGCACTTTTCTCCACCTGAGTAATATGCAGCTTTGTATGCCTGGGGGGCTTGGTGGAGGATTGCAGAGAATGAAAACAAGGGAATAAAACCATATGGGTGATTATGCAGCACAGGCTGCCATTGCTCTTTTCCTTGGTTTAGGAAAGGAGATTAATTATGGACTGTCCCTTTAAGCCCATTCTGGGCCTTTAATTAAACCTCAACCCTTATCTTCCTAACACAAACACGTTCACACACACACACACACACACACACACACACACACACACACACACACACACACACAGACATCACTGCGCTTTCACACACACACACACACACACTCACGCACACGCACACGCACGCACGCATGCACACACACGCACGTACACCGTGCTTAAGCTTTCCTCTACTATACAGCTTCATGACTCTACTCTCACTTTCACTCTTCCTCTCCTGTTCAGTCTTTGTCCTCCTCTCTTTAGCTCTCATCATATTGCCCAATGCTCTCTCACACACACACACACACACACACACACACACACACACACACACACACACACACACACACACACACACACACACACACACACACACACACACACACACACACACACACACACACACACACACACACACACACAGGAGGCACAAGATTCTGACCCTGCCACCCTGCTGTGTGGTCACTATCTGTTACAGCCCTCCACTTGGCAGTGAGTACCAAATGGTTGTTACTCCAACCAATCACATTGCTGTTGTTAGCGAGGGGATTTGTAATAGGCTCATGCATGTGTTAAGTACGTTATAATCCAGTAGTAGTCCTGATGCTCATCCACTTAACGTGTGCGTGAATGCGTGTGTTTGTGTGTGCCACTAGAAAATATATCATTGCTTCTATATCCCATTCTATGGACGTTCATTCTAATACACACAACACACTACACGTACATCTACAGTATTATGTGTGTGTTTTTGTTTTTACATTATTCCAAGTAACAGAAAATGCCAGTATTTATTTATTTTGAGAAATAATTACAGTCCAAAATTTTGGCATGTCCATCTCACCTTTGAAAGATACTTCTCGATTACGCCCATCATGATAGTCTTATTTGCCCCATGGGCAGATGTTGGATGTTATAAGCTTCATTATAATCCCTTTTAATGGCTTATTATAGGCTACATCATAATCCACTTCATGGCTACTGGACTCTCATGGAATAAACCCATCAAGACTAGTGGCGGCTGGTGGGAATTTTGGGTGGGAGGGCTAAGCGTATAATTAATAATCTGTATAATCTGTATAGTTTACATATCCAGATTTAGGAAAATATACTTTTATTTGACAAAAGTATAGACAAAAGTATACAAATCAGTCAGTCACACATCAACAACTAGTGATGGCACATATGGCATCCTGCCTGAGAGCATTTGAGCATCATCAATGCATTTGCATTGATATCAAAAAAATTAAGTCTGTCTGTCTGTCTGTCTGTCTGTCTGTCTAAGAGTTCTCCACGGGCCTGAAAATTAAGGCCTGGCCCTAACTGGGCCCTACTGGGCCGGTCCGAACAATTACCATACTTTTAGGCCCAAAAACCCCAAAACCCCGTAAATAAATTTCTGATCATGAACAATCCAGCTTTCTCCGCTCATAAGCTTGCCATGGCTTCAAGCTCTGCAATTTGTCTCTGCATATAGTTTCCACCACAAAAGGCTTTTGAACCGATGTCATTTTCTTTTAGTACTTTGAATAGTTTACCTGGCAGGTGTCTCGCCTCCACTGCCCGCAAAGTGATTCCACAAATTGTATGGCCTTAACCCATTTTGGGCGGGAACCCCTATTTGTAACTATACCTTTCAGGACGGTACCTTTCAGGACTTGTTGGTACGTACAGTATATACTATATACTGTACGTACCAACAAGTATATACTGTAGCAACATACATTTGTTGTAATGTTTGAAGTTTTTCAGAAAACTTAGGTCAGGATTTAGAAGGCGTTTTTAGAATGGGCCTCAGGTCTAAATGGGTTAATTGAGCAATTTGACCTGCTGTGGTACACGTCACAGGCAAAAGACTGACAAAAGACACCGACAGAGTAGAATAAGCCATTCGATAATGACATATATAATGGGCAGGAAATCATAAGGTCTTTACGAAAAACACAATAATTATGATTCAAGGAAAGTTATAAACTTGCTTCTCTCTCTCTCTCTCTCTCTCTCTCTCTCTCTCTCTCAGAGAATCAAGCAGGCGTGTCATGTCAGCTGTCAATCACTCAACTCAATGGAAGCTGATTTGGGCTAAAAGAAATCAGCCCATTTTGACATATTTAGTGTTTTTCTTGGTACTATTTGATGCTGTTGCTGCTCTAGTTTCCACCAGCATGTACAATAATCTATTCGAAAACATTTAATAACATTTTAATAATTTAAAATAAATAAAAAAATATATATTTAAAAAAATATATATATATATTTAATAATAATTTCTCATTTTTATTCAATAATATAGGGGGGCTTAGTCCCACTAGCCCATTGATACCAGCCGCCCCTGACTATGGGGGATTTAGGATGGTAGTTATTTGGGCATTATGGTTATTTGAGGCCTCTTCAGTAGCAAAATAAACACGTATTTGTCCTTTAACATGCCCCTGTGTGTGTGTGTGTGTGTGCGTGTGCGTGTGCGTGTGCGTGTGCGTGCGTGCGTGCGTGTGTGTGTGTGTGTGTGTGTGTGTGTGTGTGTGTGAGTGAGTGAGTGAGTGAGTGTGAGAAAGAGAGAGAGAGAGAGCATTCATGCACACTTTTTGACCTCATATCTGCTAATCCGTGGTATTGGTCTCCAGATGTGATTGCGATAACAGTGGCCTCTGCTCTTATGGTGTCCTGAATGAATGCTCCATACACCACACACTACACTTTCACAACACAACACCATGTATCACATCATACTACTATACCTTACCACAAAACACCACTACACCCAACACATGACACGCCACGCAACTTCTTATGACACTCACAGCACATTACACTATTTTGAGTGTCTTCCAAAATGAGATATCCATTTGAAAACAAGTGATGCCTGCTCTCCAAATGATTAACTGCTCAGTAAATAGCCTAAGTAAATAAATAATAACTTTTTAATTGAGAAGTAGTACATTCTTGGTTCACAAAATGAGGAATATTTTATGAACAGAATACTTTATGTTATACTGCACAAGTAAGACGCGCGAACGCGGTAAGCGAACGCAAAAAAAGAAAAAAAAGAAAAAAAAGAAAAAAAAGAAAAAAAAGAATGAAAAAAAATATTTAAAAAAAAGTAACCAATAAAAAAAAAATTAAAAAATCTGCGTTAAAAGGAGCATCTTAGAAAAATACAAATTCCCCAAAAAAAAACTTGGAATGTTTTTGAACAATTCAACAAAGTGTTTGAAGTGCCTGTTTCACCCACTTCCGGGGGGCGGAGCCAAAATCCGAGCCCGAAGTATTTGTTCGTAGACCCCCACTTAGGGGGGGTAGAAAAAGTTTGGGAGCGATTCGGGCACTTTTCATTTAACATGGGGTTTCAATGGGGAGTTTTTAGGAGCCTTCTCCGGGGCGTGGCTTCCGGGGGAAGGGGCGGGCTTAAACGCAACCTTGACAGGTGTGTTCAGTTTTCAAAGACCTTTCATTTGATGTATGGTACGTCTAAATTGGACATTTACTTATCTCAGAGGAGCTGCACACAGGCAGTGCACACAGAGAGACAGAGAGAGAGAGACACAACCCAAGCAGGGTTACATAGTAAGCTCCACTTGGTCGGAGGCGCGGCTTCGCCGCGCCTCCTCCCGCGTTCGCAATTATGAAGTTCACATTCACAAACCCAATTATAAACATGGCCTATTTATTTTAATTCTTCCACACGCCTATTTATTTTAATTCTTCCACACATGCACCCATACAGCACACCACACGTTTTAATATATTGCTTTTAGTGTTATATGAAAGAACCAACACATGAATACATTTATTTTCTTTATTGCATAAAAAAGAAAAATGTACAAAATCGTGTAGAAAGTAGAAAATAGTTGAAAAAAACAGCATATGTACTGCATGAGACTTTAGATTTAGAGACCATAGGAGACTGTGGCAGCCCACCCCGTCACCAGGAAGTGCACTGTCACAAGAAAACAAAAGAACAGGGAACTCACAAGAGTGGCCCATAGAGTTATATATAACTATATGGAGTGGCCACAGAAAGTCATCCAACAAAGGAAGCTGCAAGGCTTTCACAGGAAGTAACCTAGTGTACATGCTCAGAGTGCCAAGTTGGCATTCTCCAACAGGTTGTATTTCAATTCTCACTATCCGGGTACTCTGAGAGTACAGCTAATGTGTTCATTCATGCCTGTTAGCATTGCAAAGATATCAGATAACATTTTACAGTTTGTTGACTCAGTAGAGACTTATATATACTGTATCAAATTATTCACCAAGGCTAACAGCACAACAAAAAATATAGAATTGATGCAAGCTTTAACTATCTGAAAATACTCAAATGGGAGCATGTTTTTGTCCTGTGTAGCCCGGTATCTCCCTGTGTATCGTAAGTGTTGTAATCTCACAGTGGTATCATTATGACTTTACAGCAAAAAGTGGGATCTGAATTGAAAACATATGGACAATATAGCTAAGGCCATGTGATAGAGGTGTAATTGTATGGCAACAAAAAGCACACAAGAACAAGTTAGCCAAAAACCTGGTCATTTCCCTTTTGGCTGTTGGAAGAATTCGGGATTATATTTGGTTAACAAGATAAACAGCAGTTCCAATCTGATGCTTTAACATGTTGGGATGTTTAAATTTGGGGGGTTAGACTTAAAGTGGAAATCATGACAATGAAATGGGTCTTCATTCAGTTCAGTCATTGTTAAATGTATATTGCTAACTCAGCTCTGTTAAAGAGCAGATTACTCTAGGCCCTTCGCATTTGACAGATTATTAAAAAAAGTATTTTTTAAATGTAATGAAGGTCAATACATCTTCTGCATATTTCTAAATACAGTTTGGATTCAACACATTCAGTTCAACACATTCATTCAATGATGTCAAACAATTGTCCTAATTGTAAAATTGCTAAGTGTGTTCACAGCAAACAGAGGTAATGACATAATTGCTCTGATCAAATTAAGAGAGCTAACCAAAAATATTATTTTTTGTCAAATATCTCACAATAGATCATCTTTTCACAAATATCTTCAGCTGAGGTGAGCTTTATCAAATTTATTAACATTTTAACAGAGTGACTTAAATTGCATAATGTGACATTTTTAACTTCCAGCTTATTCAGTCCTGTTTTAATGCAACAGTTTTGGACTATTAAGTACACCATCCATAGTTTCAATCATGAATGTAAAGCAAAAATAAATTAAATATTCAAATACAAAAGTAAAAGAAAAGAAAAAGAAAGCTACAGTGGCTACTTTTCAAAATAAATTATGCTCCTAATGCGAGCCTCAAATGTGTTCTCGTGCTCTCCCAGACTTCAACAGTATATAATACAACTGAAAGGGTAATTTCATCATCATGGAATACTTCTCAACAATTGAAAGATCGAAATAATGAATTTTCTATGTATTTAAATGTTTTGCAATTAATGGAATACCACCTCAAATCCACTGGATTTAAATTCAAACTCATTCTACTGTTACCAACGGTCGGTCCGAAATACAAAATAACTGCATTAGCAGCAGATCTCCCTAACACAAACAGAGAACTCTCATTTCAATAAGTACTTCTTTTAAAGATCATCGAACTTTCAATATTATTTTAATTTATCTCCCGAAATGTATATACAATGATCAAGTAACTATAAACACTGAACACATATGGGTGAGCCCCAACAGTTATGAACAATGCCAATGGGAACAGTTTGAAGGAATGTACAGTGTCATGTCCATAACTTTCTGTGTGGGTGTGTGTGGGTGAATGTGAGTCACAGACATTTCACTGGCAATGGGCATAGGTGAAGGAATTATGTGTGAAGCAATTAATTTTCACTACACGTTTTCTGTGCATCTGTCTGTGTGTATAGGCGATTGTCATCATGACAATGATTAGGCCTCATACAACTTAAGGAATTAACAAAAAGGCACATTGTCCAATGAAATGGTTTCGGATTGTAAAAAGAGTTTTCACTCTGTGCTTTGTGACACAGTGGAACACAACAGCCTTTTCCTACAACACTGCCACAGCACATAGATAGCACATGGCAATTCACAGTTTGCAAGAATGCAGCCACTCACCAAGACATCCTGAACCATACCCACGTCACATAACATGGGACAGTCCTTTGGAGCATTTGGTTTTAACATCCCTGAAGCACCATGTGGGTGGGGTTTACCAAACAGCACAATACAATAGACAATCCCTGGAGAAATATTTGATGGTTAATTTAGCATACTTTATGTTACTGACAACATACCTGCCTGGTAGCATCTGAATTTTACAGATGCAGTGAACCCCACTCAGTTAGTGTTCAACCATGTTGAAACAAATTAAATGTTTCGCAATGAATAGGTCCAGATCTGGTGTACAAGCACACATGCATGCGCACACACGCACGCACACGCACGCACACGCACACACACACACACACACACACACACACACACACACACACACACACACACACACACACAGTACAGCATGCACACAGATCTGTACGCACTTGAGTCACGCTTGCTACATCAAGAGCTTTCCCCCGAGAACTTGAAAAAGACACACAAAAAAAGCAAACAAACGTACACCACGTACATAAAGAAAATGACAGCCAGCCAGCCAGCAGACTGCAGTCTGTACCAGCAGACTGACAGATAGACAGACTGTCACACTGACTGACAGATAGACAGACAGGCAGGCAGGTTCTAGTTCACAGGCAGCCCTTGATCCATCCCATAATGTGGATGTGCCAGCACCTCCATTCATTGTCATTGGAGCTTAATCTCCCGCCCCCCAAAAAACAACTGTCCAAACGAGGGTCCAGTTTCAGATTTGTCTTCAACTTTGTCTGCAGAGACATTGCATTGCCAAAGCCACAGAGGTCCTCATTGGTCAGTAGTACTGTTTTCAGTCGTGTGTGTGTGTGTTCACCACCACGGGTACGACAGCCAATCAGAGTCCCCGGCTGTGACGAGTAACCATAGTAACCAGGCCAGGGGAAGGGGTTCTTATGTCAGCCTGCGGAGCCGGAGCGTGCTCAGTGTCTCGGTGACGAAGTTGATGAGCACCTGGCACACACCTCTCCAGTTCCACCACTGGGGGGCTCTCTGTTGACAGAGGGATGATAGAGGGAGAGGCAGAGGAGACAAAGGGAGATAGAGAAAGTGATTGATGGAAAGATTTTTTTTGGGAGAGAATCATTAGTTAACTGCCAACACATCTGATTAGTCAAGATTTGGCCTTTTCAGCCAAGCTACAGTAGACACTAAAATATGTGTATTTATTGTTGACTTAGTGACCTTTGAGGGGCCCAGTGTGATTAGTTTAATAAAATCATTGTGACTTTATGCGAGGGACAGTAGCAGCTTTGTAGATGTTTGTTGTGTCTACAAAGACAAGATCCCCCCCCCCCCCCATATATTTACTACCAGATTTGATCTTCAAGACAATTTTTTCTTTTTCCAGATAATCTACTACTACTAAGTCCCTGTCCCACTTGCACTGAAAGCAGTAATTCCATTGGCAATGTTCAATATTGTCGATTTTCGTAAATGTCACCGCTCTCGCCCTGGAATAATTTGCGTTAATATTCAGCCATGGCTTGAGTGGGAATGAAAGTGTCGGAAATTTCGTAATGTATGATGGTTCTTACATAGTGACATACTGTAGCTGAAATATATTTTTTTCATAATATATTGTTTAGCATTAACATGATTAACATTACAGACCCTGATCCACAGGTGCCATGTTGCTATCTCACAAACAAACATTTGCTGCTCAGTGTAACCACAATTACTGTGCTGTGCTCTTGAGAGTAATTCATATAAACCAATATTTTAACAAAGGTCAAATGAAAGGTCTCTGCATTTGTAACACGCACGCATGCACGTGCGCACGCGCACACACACACACACACACACACACACACACACACACACACACACACACACACACACACACACACACACACACACACACACACACACACACACACACACACACACACACACACACACACACACAATCCAAAAAAGAAGAGAGAGAGATGGAGAGAGGACAGAGAGGAGAAAGATGTTCGACAACCCGAAAGAAAGTGAAACAAAGAGACAGGGGAAGAGAAGTGTGTGTGTGTGTGTGTGTGTGTGTGTGTGTGTGTGTGTGTGTGTGTGTGTGTGTGTGTGTGTGTAGCAGAAGTAATCACAGGTCAAGACATTGTAGGTAGGTAATGATAAAAACTATGGTGGGTTACTCTGGGGGTGTGTGTGGGTGTGTGTGTGTGTGTGTGTGTGTGTGTGTGTGTGTGTGTGTGTGTGTGTGTGTGTGTGTGTGTGTGTGTGTGTGTGTGTGTGTGTGTGTGTGTGTGGTCTGCGCGCTCACGCACACACTCATGTACTGTGGTAACCTCACGTGCCAGTGGTTAACCCCCAAAGCCCCTCCCTCACCCTGTTCTTTTGTGGTAAGGTACTCATCTCTTTGACTGGTCTAGTTGTAAACAACACACACATTTCTCTCAGGGACCCATATCTGTTGAACAACACACACACACTCGCACACACACAAAGTGTGTGTGTGTGTGTATGTGTGTGTGTGTGTGTGTGTGTGTGTGTGTGTGTGAGCATGTGTGCGTGCATGCATGCGGCTACGCTTGCACGATTCATCTGCGAGCGAGAGCCCAGTCAGGATGACGTCACCTTTGTTTATGTGAGAGCGGGGGATGGAGAGAGAGGCAGAGAGACATGGGGAGAGAGCGAGAGGAGTGGGTAGAGCAGGAGTGGGGAGAGGCTGACAACTGCTCACGCGATCAAGTGGAGGAGAGATAGGAAGGGAGACAGACAGACAGACAGGAGAGGGGAGGGAGGAGAGAAGAGAGATTGAGGGGGGAGGGAGGCAAGCAGGCAAGCAAAGGGCAAGAGACATAGAAATAAAGGGAAAGATCATGATAGAACGAGCAATAGAGAAAGAAAAAGACAGAAAGATGGATTAAGGAAGAGGAAACGGCCATCAAGTTCACACCACTTTAAGCTCCGGTCACAACACCGGCAGAAGGCTCAGGGATACCACATTGATTCACATGCACACTCGCGCGCGTGCACGCACGCACACACGCACCATACACCACACACCACACACCACACACACACACACACACGTGTATTGATCGCAATTCACCCCCGGCTTACACTGCCATGCACATGTACTCATCCATGCGCACTTGGATGTTCATCCATGCACGTTAGCTGATATAAAGTTTATTTGTGGGGTAGTATTGAAGGGCACGAGAAGTTATGCACAATCACATGCACTGGTCCTTCAGCTCAAGTGCCGGGTAAAGACTAAAGTCAATACTAGGGCTGCAGGATATTAACACAAAATAAACCACAGCCATGTTGCACGTCTCTCTACCGCCCCTCGGGACCCATAAGGGAAATCATTTTTCACACAAAGAGTTCAATTAACACTGACGATTTTGCAGGGCACCAATAAAATGCTGTTGTAGTGACTGGGGACATGATCTGTTGCTTACCGCTCTGTGGAGTAATGTGGCATCCAGGTCATCTCCGATTGACCTCAGCTGACGGCCTACTCTCCTGGCCTCCGCTTCCAGCCCTGTCTCTGCTACGGGGGCCCTGTGGCGTGGTGCGGGTGGCCCGGACGGGTGTTCGTCTTCGGGTAGCACGTTCGGCAGAGGGCCTCTGCCCAGGCTGGAGGCCTCCAGGCTCTCCTCGTTGTCCGAATCTGCAGGAACGAAAAGCAGATGATCGAGACGGATTTAGTCTTCTCCGCTCTCTAACTTTGTCGCTCTTTGTTTTTCTCTCTCTGACCCTCCCTCTTTCTCTGTTTATGCTGTTTGTCTTCCGCTCTGAATGTTAAAGCATGAAAGTGCTCTACATTATGCATAGGGCTAAATGGCTCTACTTAATCAATTCTCATCATTCCATTAGCAAATAGCACACAGCTAATAGCCCTTTACAACCTCCCACATGCAGATTGGTAACCAGCCAAGGAGGCTCATGCGCACGCACACATGCACGCATGCACGCACGCACTAACACATGCAAACACACACACACTAGGCTGCCTAGCAACAGGGACGTATTGTTTACCAGAAAAACACACAACAGCAAGCTCACACCCCAAACACACACTGTCTCCCCCCAAAAACATCTTATTGGTTCCTTATTTTCTTGGAACTTAGGGTGTAATCTTTTAATCTGCTTAATGAGTCTGGTATGGGTGAGGTGTGTGTTTGTATGTTTATCGAGTGTTTTTAAGTAAGGATTGACACATGTCACTTCTGTCTGCTCAGGCCTGAACCCCATTTAGGTGAGCCCACCTTAAGATGACTCGTGCTAGGCACGTTATCAGTGTGGGTCAACCCTTTATTGTAGCTGACGGTTTGTTAATTATGCTTGTTTCTGCTCTTTTTATTTTACAGCAAATAATAGCTTTGTTAGGAGAAGTTTTAGCAAGTATTACTGTTGTTAAAACACAGAACCTTGCCATGAAGAATACATAGCAATGGTATTATCACATAACGCAGAATAACTACATTAATTTGACAAATGTAACCAACTAGGCTCTTTGCACAGCAGCCATATTGGGAATTAATTGGGCCCCTTCCTTACTTCCTTCACAGGTGTTACCAATAATACTAATTAAGGCTCTGTTCCATTTAGTGTAGCACAGTGGTTGTCAAATTTCTTATTTTCAAGGACCCCCATAACTCTGAGAGTGTACAAATGGAACCAAATGGACCCGTAAGGGTCCATTTGGTTCCATTTGTACACTTTCAGAGTTACTCACCCACCATAAGGAGCCATTCGGGAACCAAAATGGAGTGTTTCCAGTGAGCCAGCATGCACAATATCAGCACCCTGACCAGAATGGAACAGAGCCTTCATTAGTATCATTGGTAACACATGTGAAGGAAGTAAGGAAGAGGCCCAATTTCTTTGGGAATCCCTGCTCTATATGTCACACTGCCCATAGCACACAGCATAGCAGCAAAACACCCTGATAGCACGCATAGAGCTAGACACCCCCAGCAACTGGAACCCTGTCGTTGTCAAGAGGCGGGCACCCCTGGCAACCACAGCATCTGCTTCACCAGGAGGATTATAGCAGATACTTATAAATACAGGTGATTAGTAGAGGAGTAGAGAGGCTCTCAAGGCGGCGTCCTTGAGGGGGTTCCAGGGCGTCCCCAGCAAAATGTGTTAATATACCATGAAAATGTGTTAAACTACTTTAACCCTCGTAGCCTACATGTAAGCACATTGACTATTTGAAACTAACAGATCTACAAGATCTTGTTGATCTGCTATTTCCAAAAGATCTTGAACAAAATCTCTCTTGAAAATATATATTTTTTTCAACATTTAAACAACACAACATTTGTGTGGGGCTCCCTCCCTCACACAATATATTTTCCAATGCGGGCCAAATGCATATTCATTTAGGGGTCCTTGACATGAAAATGTTTGAAGAACCACTACTGTAGAGAACGAGAGGGGGCAAGAGGAGAAAGAAATAAAGAAATAAAGAAGGAAGTGAGCAAGCGAGCGAGAGAGGAAAGAATTAGGAAAAGAATAGGCAAAAAGAGAACAGTAGAAAACATGAAATCTTTGGCTTGTTGCCAAGGTAACTCTAAGCTGGCGCTCTTGGAGATGTTGTTGCCATGCTATTGGTGGACAGACCACGGACCAAGCTGTGATAGGGTGGACAGGATGATTGAGGGCGGGGCTGGAGTTAAACCTGTCTGTCTAATAGGCTGAAAGACTGGCAGGCAGACAGACAGGGAGATCACTGGTCAGTTAAAGGCAGAGGAAAAGGAGGGGTTGAAACTAAGTAGATATAGTGGTATAAAATGTAGACTGTCTTCTTAGAAAGAGCATGAAAAGCCAGCTACAGCTACAGTGCTCTGAAGCTCACTGTTACTGACTGTCATGGTTGGCTCATGGGGGGCAAGATGAGATGGACCACTGATTCACTGACATTATTACAGATCAAGTTACTGATGGGACTGATCGACCAACAAACTAAAGCGAGCTTTTAAAGCGAACATTTTTAACTCACATCTTTGCTTCTGGGGGGTCCCTGGAACAAAATATTTTGAGATGGGGGGGCCGCGGCCAAATACATATAATTTTGTCTTTTGTACATTTGTAGAATCCCCAGCAGCAAAGATTTGAGTTACAATTTTTCGCTTTTAAAAATATATATTCAAAGATATGCAAAAATGTTCATGATTTTTTTTTTTTTATAGCAGATCTACAAGCTCATAGCGCGGCACTCGGTACCGCACTATGAGCTTGTATATCTGCTATTTTTGAATAGCCAAAGTATAAGATAATGGTTACGGTAGTTAAAATCTAAAATGACAGATGCTTTCCCGGTCTTAATGGGTTAACAAAACAAGGTAAATAATCACAAGTAGAGTGTCTAACTGTCTATAAGGAAGGACAAAACTAAACAAAAAGAACAGTCAGACTTGTTAACTGTCTGATAGAATGATTGCCTCTAGCAGATAAACTCACTCACACTGGCTGTGTTTGTTTGATTTGAAAGGCCCAGAGCAAAAAGGAAGTGTTGTAGAATGTAGCCTGTATAGAAGCCACAGAGCTGAGGCAAGTCTCAACATGCCCCAGACAGGCTGCACAGCTGACCCACAGCCACAGCCTGAGAGCAGGGAGGAGCTAGGAAGGTGGGTGGGGGTAACTTATCTGTTTACATTGTTACACCCCTGTCATAATAGCACTGCCATGTGTGAACCTGCTTTTCCTAGAAGCTGGCTGAACCATCCTGTGACAAGCTGTCGGTACTTCATTCCTATCCTATTCCTATCCCCTCCTAAAGTATCCTATCCTCTTGCTAAACTGACTATGAATCAATGATTGAAGTAGGATTTTGTCTTCATGTCATTGCATGATGATATTTAATTTGCTTTAAGTTTTTTTATTTATTAAGAGTGACTTTCAATGAGTGCAACAGTAAGATCTGACTTGATCAACAAGACTACAGGCAATGCAAAGTAACCCGAGAATCAGCGCCACATCGCCATTATCATTAAATAATAGTAACACTGATTTAATTCTGATAAACCAATCATCCACATAATGACGTTAAAGGCTAAATCAGACACTGAGCCCCTCTGTTGGGATTCCCGTGCTCATAATTCAGTTATCTGTCCAACATGCACCTCATAATGCCAGACAGACAGCGTGCATTGTCTTGCGCACAAAACCGACAGGAGCTGAATAATGACTGTCTATTGACTACTGTCTGACATCTCATGATCTGATGCCACAGCATAGCCTGAAAAAGAAACTGCCTCAGACGCTCCTGAATTTCCCAATCCCCCTTCTAAAAAAAGAATAGATGAAACTATAAACTATTGCCCCACATTGTATATGTGGTGAAAGCAATAACCATCTAAACTTCAGAAGTCAAAGTCTCTGGGCTAAGTCCCTGGCCCGAGTTCGAATCTGACCTAAGGCCCTTTGCTGCATGTCATCCCATCTTTCTCTTTCTTGCCTTTCCCGTCTCTATTGTCACTATCAAAATAAAGCAGAAAATTCTGGGAAATTATATGTATACACATATACTGTATATATCGTTTTTAAGAAGCCAATATATCACATCTAATCCCTGTCTCTTGACAAATGTCACAAAGAATGCTTAACAGCCAATACTCTCCAGCCAAACAGCTGCCATGTTTATGTAAAGCTGGAAGTGTGCAGGACATAACGGTTCAGCGTTATCAAGTGACACCTACTGCTTTCCTTTAAACAAGAGCTATTGTTGCTGGTGGAAAGTTAACAGTTGAGGAGGTGTCTCTATCACTTGCATCAGCATAAGCAAATTACGACCAGGTAATTACTACCTTGTAAGTTGTGTCTGTTGCCATGTCACTCTATCAGCCACCTTGGCAAGTAACCAAGCGATTAAATGTATCAAATGTATCAATACATATGCATTTGGCCTTCATGTTTGTTAAGCCTGATGTGTGTTCAAAAACCTAGAAAACATTGTAGAGGGTATGTATTTGAAGCCATTACAATATTATATTTTGCATTAAACAGTGGCTTCCCTCCAAAATAATTTATATTTATATTTTTTGGAATGTATCAGTCCATCAGCTCATAGAATGAGTGACATAATGCGACGGAATATAATTGACTTTTTATGTATTTAATTAGTATGGCAGCATTAATTAATACACTGATTATGCTTGTTGCAGACTGACTGTTGACATTAAGATATCCATCTGTCTCCCTTTAATGACCTCATACATTCCACTGTCTCCCACCCCATGCCATGTCACAGATGGAACTTTCCTATACATTACAGAGTAAGCCATTATGTTGGCACACACACACACACACACCCACACCCACACACACACACACACACACACACACACACACACAGCCTTTGAAGAATTGTGTGTAAAGCGTTTTGTTCCGAAAGTAGACATCCGACATTTGATAACATATCTCTATGGAAAATGGTTATGAGCTATATTTTTCAATTTGAAAACATAAGTTATGCAAAAATATATATTTGTCTTATTTTTGTATTGCATAACTGCTGTGGAATAGATTTCATCCACACAGAAGTGTGGATGGGTGCAGATGTGAAGAGATCTGGCCACACATGGGGACAGTTGGAGAAACTGGCCCAGGACCGGCATGCCTGGAGAGCTCTTGTTCGTGGCCTATGCCCAAAGTTGGGCTATAGGCATAAATAACAAGCTCACAACGTGGCTTCGCGCCACGTTGTGAGCTTGTAGATCTGCTATTATCACTACTTCTTAAATGTTTTTTTTTATTATTTAAGGAAATGATTTGTTTAATGATACTTTCCCCAAAAAAATGTATTGTTTTTAATTGATGATCGTTTTTTAAAATCTTTTGAAATATGTGTTTGTTTGTTTTTTACGTACAGTAGGAAACAAAAAAAAGGGGCCCATAAAAATTGCCCCACGGTCCCAACCCACTATTTGGGAAACAGTGATCTAAAAATATTAGATTATTTCTACCTGTACTCTCTCCTCTGAGCTGATCTCCAGAATAGGCACTGGGCGTCTCGCCACCCCCGCCTCTCTCCTCGCTCTGGCTGTACGATGGCGAAGGTGGAGGCGATGACGACGGAGATGATGATGGAGATGTCGATTGGGGGTCCTCCTCCTGAGGCCCTTCTACCGCCTCCGGGTGGAGGAGCCAAGGCAAGGGACAGGGCAGGTAGAGAGCCTGGAGAGGGTGGAGAAGATGGTGGTGATGATGATAAGGGTAGGGGTGGTTTTCAGTCACAGTGACCTGGGTGGGTGGGGGCCATGTGTGTAGTCTTACCGAGCGGGGCAGCTCCATGCGGCAGGCGATGTGGCGAGGAAGGGCGGAGCCCCGTCCTCCACTTGCGCCTACATCTCCCCCGCTTACAACTCTCTCGATGGTCTCCGCGCGGGCCATGTCACAGGCAGCCTGTAACACACAGACACACACACAGATTAGGATACCGAAGAACACAAAACGTTGCCAGGGTTTTCAGCAAGACAAGTTAGACATAAGACATTTAATGACTTTTTAAGGCCACTCAGAATTAAATCATTTTATTAATAACAAAAATCACAAAAAAGACATGCAAGTGCAACTGTTGCAGTGGATGACAACTGGTCATTTCATTTGATCATATTTGCCATACATTTTTATGGTAAAAAAAGCGTTGAATAAAATACACGATAATCATAGGCCTGCCTTCTATTTTAGCAACAATGACCATCCATCATCATACAGACCTATATTTGAAATTGAATTCGGCCGGCTAGTCGGAAGCCGAGAGCACTCTGCATGAGCACGAGACTAATGTTTGTAAACAAATCCGTGCTCGACGGTGCCGTACGTGCCCGGGCAACAGCCACACACACAGCCCCACACGCACAGAGTCCCCCCCCCCCTCTCT
This sequence comes from Gymnoscopelus braueri, assembly GCF_963280865.1. Classification (NCBI taxonomy): domain Eukaryota; kingdom Metazoa; phylum Chordata; class Actinopteri; order Myctophiformes; family Myctophidae; genus Gymnoscopelus; species Gymnoscopelus braueri. Next base: position 1,315,220 of record NC_137606.1, on the reverse strand, counting down.
CTCTTACTTTCTCATCCCTTGCTCTGCTGAAGAAGACCTCTCTCTCTCGCACTCTCTCTCTCTCAGAAATATATAAATATATCAGAAAAACTAAGACAATTTGGAGGGAGATGTGAAGGTAAAAAGACACTATGATGGAAACCTCATGAGGTGCATGAAATGAAATCATAACATCTCTTGTTATATATGATGGCATTGGCAACATATTCTACATCTTTGTCTGCAGAGATTTTACCTACGAGGCAGGGTACATAAACCTGTGGTTATCAAACTTTCTCATGTCAAAGGACCCCTAAATTAATGTGTATTTGGCCGTGGACCCCCATCTGAATAGATCATGTGCCCATTACGAACCTCTCACGCCGCTATACAGCTCCGAGATGGGGTTCCACTGCGAGGCCTCCCGGAATCGGTGGAACGGCCGCAAAGGGTCCGCTGTTTACCCTTTTCGCCACATCGTATCCAAAAACTAATGGTAGATTCTAAACTGTACAGATGTTTGAGGTATGGTCCGGCACCCTAACTTTTTGGTTGGGGCATGAAACAACCGTTTAAATCGCCTATTTAGTCAGCCTGTGGCCATGTTTCCCATTCAACCCGGAAAACCCCCCTACGTCCGGTGCCAGTAATGCTCCCGGTTCGGCTACAATGGGAAACATGGCCACAGGCTGACTAAATAAGCGATTTAAACGGGTTGTTTCGTCTCCGACCTAAAATGTATGGTGCCGGACCATACCTTAAACATCTGCACAGTCTGGAATCTACCATTCGTTTTTGGATACGATGTGGCGAAAAGGGTAAACAGCGGACCCTTTGCGGCCATTCTACCGATTCCAGGAGACCTCGCAGTGGAACCTCATCTCGGAGATGTATAGCGGAAAATACACGATAATCATAGGCCTGTCTGCTATTTTAGCAACAATGACCATCCATCATCTGACCTACAGACCTATATTTTTCGGCCGCTAGTCGGAAGCCGAAAGCACTCGGGCACGTACGGCACCGTCGAGCACGGATTTGTTTACAAACATTAGTCTCGTGCTCGATATATTTTTTGAAACATTTTTTTAGAAAAAAAATCTAGTGTACAAATGGAAAAAAAACATTTTTTGCTCTCTTTTACTGTGCGATTAATAGCCTCCACGATGTTGTTGCAAATATTTACTTACTGCACATCATTTAAACGATTGCCACAAAAAAACGTTTTCCCAATTCTACCGCAACCTATGGGGCAAAACAACCCAAAACTACTGGAAATAATAAAACTCGAAGTCAGCTGGACCAGTGGTTCCCAAACTTTTTAGCTCGAGTCTCGAGACCGGAGACCCAAAAGAGAAATCAGATGTTTGCCCGGGGCCCAAACAATAGCTTGTAGATCTGCAATTTTCACTACTTAAAAGTATTTTTTTATAATTAATGGAATTTCTTAGATTTTTTTTCTAAGAAAATGTTTCAAAAAATATATCTTTTGAAATAATTTAAAAAAAAGGTTGGAAACAAATAAAAAATAGATATTTACTCGTGACCCCTAAAACTTGTCCGCGACCCACAAATGGGTTCCTACTCAGTGATTGTGAAACAGTGAGCTGGATAGCTGCATGGACAGCGGATGATGCAACTCAGCTCACTGGGTCTGTGTGTCAAATACTACTGGGTCAAGTTCTGCAACAACTCAAACAAGTTTCACACTCACTTGGTCAATATGATGATCCGTGGTGACAAAAGTATTTGTCTGCAGTTGAGAACCTGGCGGTGACAACAGGTTGACATCAGAGAAAAATGTGCTGCGGTGCTGATTTATCTTTGCAGATGATGAGAAGATGAGGAAAATCGAGTCAGTGGATCCACGTTTCCCGGTGCGATTGTCTGCTACAAAAAAGCCACTAATTCGACCGATCTGCATTAGCTGTCGACGGTTAAATCCATGTACAAGATCGATCTCTTTACTTGACGAGTTGAGTTGTCACTTCGCGATTGTCGAGGATGTTGTTGACATCCCAGGCTGTTCGTTCACACTGGCAGCTCTATATGCTTTCACTCCCGCGGTTGTGTGTACAGGCCACGCCTCCACATCTCCAGTTTTCACAACAAGTGCTGACATGCTCGGGGAATGCCCCCCCCCCCCCCCCCTCCTCCCCCACCCCTCCTCCCCCCTTCAATTCAGTTTGAAGGGGCTTTAAACATAGACTACTACAAGCAAGTGTTAAAGAAACAGATAGAAATGTTCTTTTGCATATACAGTATATATATATATATATATATATATATATATATATATATATATATATATATATATATATATATATATATATTATGTATATAATATAGCCTATATATTATGTATACATAATTAGAAATTTTCTGAAGCAATCTTTATTCATCTCTGTGTGTGAGAGTGCGTGCACGTGCGTGCGTGTGTGTGCTTGCACGTACATGCATGTATGTATAGGCCTACATACATACATACTTTAAAAAATCCAATGGACGACGTCACAACACACTCTCTCTGTGTCTCTGTCTCTGTATCTCTCGCACGCCATTTCATCTCAAAAGGAATTTCCACATCATGTGACATACAAATCATACAACCATAGCACCAAAACGTAAATTCACACTCCACCTCCTCTCTCTCTCTCTCTCTCTTTCTCTCACACATGTCACACACACACACACACACACACACACACACACGCACACACGCACACACGCACACACACACACACACACACACACACACACACACACACACACACACACACACGTCTCACACACACACACACACACACACACACACACACACACACACACACACACACACACACACACACACACACACACACACACACACACACACACACACACACACACACACACACACACACACACACACACACACACACCACTACTCCTTCCTTCCTCCTGAAGACAGACACCCTTGCTCTGTCCTTCCTCTCACCCGCTGGCTTTTCCCAATTTCCTTCCCTGCTTGACACATCTGTTGCAGCTGCTGATTGTAAACTAAACAATGGCGAGTGTTGACTTTACACTTCGCTGCCTAAACTTAGTCAGCCTTTAGTGCAACAAATCACCACTAAATGCATTCATAAGTCAATGCTACCCAATAACTGACACAATAAATTTGTTACATTTCAAATGCATTTGAATGATTTGCTCATATAGGTAAGCCTCTTACAAAATGTCAGAGGAACGTGCATTATATTTCACAATGCACATGTATTTAATACGGGACTTGCATTTGGGCAAAATAATCCGGCCTGTAGGCCTATTCTTCTATTTTCTTGTTTTGTTTTGTAGCCTAATAGTAATGTTTTTTTGTATTTTTGTTTTTCAGAGGTGGCATTCTGCATTTCCTTGATACGAAAAACACTCCTTATACAGTTACACAAAAGGATAGATTACATCAACCCAAACACATGGAATTATAATCCAGGATTAGCAAATGTTTTGTGAACGCTGGAATCCATTTATGAGAAATCGCTTAATCCAATATGCAGTAGCCTTTGCTTGTGTATTGTGGCAGTAGTCTATAGACAGAGAGCTATTTATGCAAAAAGAAAACCTGTTTCAAAGCCTTGTAAATGTAATGTTTTAAAGTTGTAGACATAGAAAATATAGGCTACATATATTTCATTTTTTATTCATGCTGATTTTCTAATCCCATTAGAATCACTACAAGATTATGTCCACAAATCACAGATGAGGGGACTGCAGAATACAAGTCTATGTTCAAATCTACAAGTCATGAGTTAGCAACACTGTCCTAATTGGCCAGCCATATAATCCTTTGTCTGAGACGCCTGCATAACATTTACATCACAAATGACTTGTGAACCCCCACTGCTATATCACCTTTTGACCCCCTGAATCTAAAGCGCGTGACCCAAGGCCATTGTCTCGTGGGCTCTCTATTCAGCTGTGGTGCATGTGACAGCGGTGCGCTCCGCCACGCTGTGGTCGGTGGCTTTTTAATCGTCCTGAAATGGCAGCTTGTCTTGAGATACCCCCCATTGGTAGCATATTGGTGCACCACGCCCCCTAGTTGGTTTAGGGAGGGGAATCCCCCTGTTCAGGTGACATGCCCGGGCGAAGATCCACTGCCAGCAGCTTTCAGACGCATAGGCGGACTTTGCCTGGCATCTGTATGGCGAGGCTGGTGAGCCCTAAAACACACCCATTTGAGTAACAAAGAGCAGGGACTAGGCCTATGGATAGTTGAAAAACCAATAGTACCTATTATTGGAAATTAGTAAGTATTGTTATATTGAAGCAATTTTTTGTTTAATACATAAGCTTGTATCCACACTCACAATAGGGCTGATGCACACACTCTTTATAGTAACCTATGTATGTCTAAAATGACAAATATGAATATATAATATAAATTATATGTGGCAGTCATGCAGGCCCTGGCTTAGGTCATCCACCCAACAGCAACTCTCAGTTCCTCAAACACGCCTAAAAGGTGGTCAGGCATGCTCTGCTGCTGCCCCCAAACTCTGGAACAATCTGCCACCACACATATATTTGGAACAATATTTGAGCTCTTTCTGAACTCTGTAATGTGAACTCTGTAATGTGAATTCTGTAATGTGTCATTGATGTTTTGTTTTTCTCTTGATTGGAAAGCACTTTGGATCAACTCCAGTTGTTTTTAAGTGTGCTGTGCAAATAAAGGTGACTTGACTTGACTGGCTTTGAGATACAGGTCCAGTGGGCACTTAAACATTATGGGCACCTCAATGCTGAATTGGCTATTTTTGCCAAAAAAAATAAAAAAAATAAAGAATAAAATGTATGCTGTGGAAAATGGTCGTAAATAGTGTAATGGCCTACACTAATTATGTGGTGTTATGATGTCAAGCCAAGGCTATGTCTAATAAATATATTTAAAAAGGGATATTTACTACTACGACTCATGAAAACTCATGAAAACCTATCCGCAACCCAAAAGTGGGTCACGACCCTAGGGGTTACATAGCTCATCACAGACAGAAGTTGTAACCACCAACAACCTCACTGGACACATCATGCCACTACACCTGCTGGTGATGCTGTCATCCTCTTGGTTTAGTGTTCCACGATGCATCAACATTGTCCTCCCAGCAAAGTCAAGAAGTAGGCATTGGTGGGGGAGGAGGGGGGGGGGGTGGGGTTGGAGGGAGGGGGGGTGTAATCTGAGCAGAGCCCTGCAACAGAAGAGACTGGATGACACCATCAGATAAGGTGTACACTGTACAGAGATCCCCACTCTTAGGTTGACCTGCTCACCAGCACAGAGGTTCCCTGCTGACCTGTCAGGTCTGTCTCTTCATCTCTGTCTGCAGGTGCAAGGTCCAGTTTAAATCCATTTCATTTATTCATTTCCAAACGACACACACACACACACACACACACACACACACACACACACACACACACACACACACACACACACACACACACACACACACACACACACACACACACACACACACACACACACACACACACACACACACACACTCTCTCTCTCTCTCTCTCTCTCTCTCTCTCTCTTACTTTCTCATCCCTTGCTCTGCTCTAGAGAATATTTCACTCTCTCAAACCAGTATTTACTCCAGTCTGATACGCAGATGGCAGTGCCACCAAAGAGGGAACAAAGGCCTTCCTCATCCTTCCATATACTTGGGAGGATCCTGAGCCTCCAGTGGCGCACGCAAAGCATTATTATTATACACCTAATGAGTTGGCATCTTGTGACCAGCCTGCACAGAGGGTTCATGCTCATGGTGTTCTTAGTTTAGATTCATTAAGTGCCTTCACCTATGCTGCACCACCAGATCCAAACCTGCAACCAGCTGCCAAACAAAGCCTGTCTTCAAAGTGCCAGTACACCTGCATACCTCCTTACCCAGCATCTCAGCCTTTCATGGTGCCACCTGATAACCCTCCCAGAGCTTGCAGCAGTCTGTCGCCAAGCAGCAAGATTTATGCACCCTCCTGTTCCCAAGTTGATTCTTGGATTGTAGATCGGCTACTTTCGGACAGCTAATTTCAATATCAGCTTGTAGATCAGCTATTTTCATCATTTGTCGTATGGATACAGTGGAAATGGTGTTCGGATACAATAACATGCCGTGAGCAACAAGTTGAGGTCAAAGATCAAGCAGGCTTCAAGCAGGCCTCAAGCAGGCCTCAGAGGGATTGAGGAGGAAGGAGTTGTGAATGAAGTAGAAGGAGAAGAGAAGACTGCAGCCAGCACATCGGACACCAGAGATAGCCAGAGAGGAGAAGCTGGGAGAAGACCCGAGATGACCCGAGAAGACCCGAGTCGACGAAGTTAAAGGGGAAATCCACCCATTTTCAATATTTAACTATGTCATTAATATAGCATAAAGGAGTTGTGTGGAAATAAGAAAAAATTAAAAAAAAAAATAACATTGCAAAAAAATGTAACATTGCAAAAAAATTAACATTGCAAATTACACCATGATGAGTCATCACAGTGTAATTTGCAATGTTAATTTTTTTGCAATGTTACATTTTTTTGCAATGTTATTTTATTTTTTAATTTTTTCTTATTTCCACACAACTCCTTTATGCTATATTAATGACATAGTTAAATATTGAAAATGGGTGGATTTCCCCTTTAAGCGAAGCACAGAGTTATGCTGATAAGGGTTGAGAAATGATAAACAGAGTATGAGAGATTCTGATGTGTATGAAATATAATCTGAGCTATAGACCGCCGAAGTCTGACGTCATTTACACATCCTTTGTTTGTCTACCTGGTTCGCAGTTTTCCACCCCCGTTCTGAATCCCATAGACGTATTTAATATCGCGTCAAATAAGAACTGTGTTCCAAAAATAAACAAATGACCCCGGCGTGTTGACTCTTATGGATATGAAGCATCAACTGACGGTGAAAAAACGCTAATGTTACTTCCGCCAAATTAGTTACATTTTCGCCAGAAACAGACTGTATCAAATATAAGTGACTGACTATCATAAACGATACAGAACCCCCTCCCTGACAATAACGCCGACACGCGGTGTTTATTTTTGGACCACAATTCTTATATGAGACGATTCTAAGATGACCCAATGTTATTCTCCATAGAGAAATTACTTCCGCAAACCTGGGGATGAACGAGTCACGTCAGGACTTCGGTGCTCTATTGAAACTAAATGTATGTTATTGTGATTTGCTTTAATTGTTGTGTTGTGTGTATTGTCACTAGTTATAGATGTCATTGAAACTAAATGTATGTTACAGCTGAAGTTAGAAAAGTGTTTCTAACTTAAAGTAAGAGATTCTTATTGTAATAGTAAATAACAGATAACAGTCAGATCTGAATGTGTAACCATAGCTACTGTGTTAACTGTGTAAGCGGAGGTTTGTTAGGGAAGCTGTGTTATGGTAAACAATGGTAGGGATGCCCAAACATTTGTAGAGAGAGTCACACTGTGACTTTAACAATGACATCATGTGTAAGTTGGTTGAATGTTCGAGGCCATAGTATCATTATGACTTTAAATCCAGTTCAAGATGGTGGGTATCTTGAGCATGACACGGGTGCAAGACCATGGGGGTCTGTGTCATAGTAATCTCTCAAGAACAGATCCATCGCTGCGCTAAGTAAAAAACAGCAGAGGACGCTGTTTTTCCTTATTTGACGATGGGTTCCCAGATTGGTGTCATAGTAACCTTGAGCATTGTCACCTTCACATTGGAGAAACTGACGTAACCCAGTCACTCAGAGGTCAGGAGACTGGGGGGAGAAAGCTGTTTTGAGATGATACAATGGTTGGTGAGGATGACTAAGAGGCAGGTGATGGGTAGAAGTAATGAGGTGGGTTCTACTAATGACAAGGTCATCAGAGGGTATAAACGTGAGAGGATTCCAACCCCAAGGGTTCCAACCCCAAGGCGATGGGGCACGCCTGCCCGAGGAGGAGGAGGATGACTCTTTACGAGGAGGCATCAACTGCCGCACTTAGGATATTTTCAGGTTCAGATTCAGCTGAGAATTCTGGCATCGTCCGTCTCTTGGTTGAATAGCTGTCTGGCAATATTCACGTAGAGGATAGCTTATCAACAGGTTAAGAACATGAACACCATTGGGAGTAAAGGACCCAAAGTCGGCCATACCTCCTTTGGGAAGATTAGAGGAACCCCCAGCTCTCAGACTATTCGGCCGAATAGCGGGAGTCTGTCAAGGTCGAGAAGGGCCTGCGCAACCCTCTATTCACCAATTCACAATCTAAATTATATTATGTTATCAAGATACAGACTGGTAGGGAGATTACTGCCAGGGACTTTTATTTTATTTTATTTTAATCTTTGCAATCTGTAACAATTATTATGCTGTATGACGTATTTTTTATCCTGTATCGCAAAATGCTTTTAATAAATATTTTAATTCCTGCATTTAAAGACAAACCTGAATAGTGTTCTAATCTGTCACAATGGATTGTATCCACTATTCTCCTGGTTATAATGTAAAACAATAGCATTGTGAAACTTGTGGATAAGCCTTAAAACTCATTCAGTGCCAAACTTATTTCTGGCTTTATCACCCCTGTGCCAAGGCCAAAAATACATTGTAAAAAAAAAGGGTGCTTAGGAGCCGAGATACAGCCTTTTTCAGTAAGAAGTTAAACAAGAAGTGAATGGAGCAGCAAATCTTCAAATCATGATATCTTGGGTTCTGAACATTAAAAAAAAAGAAGAAAAAAAAAAAAGAAGAAAAAAATAATTAAAAAGAAATGTACGACGTTGGTGACCGTGACTAAAACCTCCTCATGACCAAAAGGAACTTGGTTTGAAATAAACAATGAGACAACCAACAACTAATCCAAAAAGACAAAAGCAGTTAATTGTGGTCATCTGAAGGCAATCTTATCTAGCTGGGTGTAGGGTTGTTTGAAGATTGTAAGGGAGGAACCATGAAAAAAATATATACAAATATCTATATATATATACATGTGGCTGTAGCAATCTCAGCGAATTTTGTCATAAGGCCTAACATGCCCTATACAGTAGGCACTGTATATCGACAAAGAGTATCGATATTAAGGGATGACCTGGTGCCTTATCAAATTTCCAAAGTAGGGAAACTTGTCATCGGAGAACAAGTCCAGTGGATCCAACTGCACAGCCTGCAGACCTGAGAGAGCAGCCCTGGATGACCTCACTGAACAGGATGATGAGTGAGCTACAAGTCCTTAAAGATCAAGCGATTAAAAAAAAAGAAGTTTTTATCGCACGATTTTTGTAACCCATTTTTTCACCCAGTGCCAATTGCCTAAGCTGTAATCCTAGGCACTACTCTTCCTCTGCCAGTCTGGGGAGAGCCCCGAACTGAGCTCATGCTTCCTTCAATGCATGAGGAGTGAGCAGGCCGCTTCTTATCACCTGACAGCCGGGAGTTTCCCCGGTAGGACGTAGCGCGTGGAAGGAACACGTTATTCCAACCAGTTCTTTTCCCCTCCATCAGGCGCCCCGGCTGACCAGGAGGAGGCAGTATAGATACCAGGATTACTGCATGTTTTTTGTGAGGGTACCTCTCACGGGGAGAACATTCAAACTCTACACAGCAAGGCCCTTTCACCAACCCCACCTAGGGTATGGGCACTGACGATATCAGTTCTGCCTTAAAGGAGTAGTTCACCCTAAAAAAATCTTAGTTTCTATCAATTACACACCCCATGAAGCCTTCATGGAGATGTTTTGTCGCATTCCTAAGCCATCATTTGATGACCGGTGGAGTCTACTCAATTGACCTGAATTTGAGGACTCCACCTGTCAAATTATTGGCTTAGGAATGCGACATAGTTGCAAACGAGCTCTCTCGCAAATGAGCTCTCTCGCAAACGAGCTCTCGCCCTCACGGCAACACATTTGCCAGATTTTCTCTGGATTACACTCTACATTTCCTCTTCATCCTTCTGTGGACTACGGATTTATTCCTTAAATCACCACATAATCTACACCTGATGGAGACAGAAAAGGGGAATTCACGAGAAGTGAAGAATGAAAAACACAGCGCCTTCTATTTACACATCGGCACAGAATCGACCAAACAGCTGGGATTCGCAGCTGGAGCTATCCATACGCTTCTGACCGCGAACTCGGCTAGAAAGAATTTGGCCCTGACAGGACACATGGACGAAGAAATATAATCTTCGTATTTCTTCTCCTATCGGGTGATATCCACTTTAACCCAGGCCTAGTTACCACCAGGCAAACTACTGCCCGCCTAGCAAGGGAAGCTAACGTTGCTAACGTTGCTAACGTTGCTAACGTTGCCAACAGCAACAGGGAACAACAACACCAGGCTGAGACAAAGAACATCCGGGTCACAGCTCTCACCGGAGCTAGCCTAGCTACAGGGCGCTACGTCAACAACAGTAGCCCAGCTAGCCAAGCCACAAGAAGCTACGCAAACACCAGTAGCCTTCCACCGTCTCCGCAAAACAATGCACCCCCGGACTGTGTCGATTCCACCGCAGTCGTCCTCAACAACACCCGCATCGACGTACCACGATGTCCGACAGAGAGATGCAGCACAACCGAAGAAGCTGAACCACAGACACATCTGGCGGCTTCCAACGGCGTAGAGGTTATCGGTCCGATAACCTGGGATGGTTCGTTGCCAGCTCAACAGCAGTCACCGAGGCCTGCACGGACGGTGAACGGCCTGAGGCCTTCCCTGAGCCTCCGAAACCCACCCCCCCCCGTGCCCCCATCCCCCGTAGATACATCCACCCATCCCCCCACCAGGCCCGCGACTGACCCACAGCCTGAAAACTCAGTGGAAAAACATTTCTCCCTCGACGAAATTAATCAAACCTTCGGTGCGGGCCTGCATATTATTCACTTAAATGTGAACTCCCTTGCAGGACCCAAACTAGACCAAATCAAGCACGTTTCACGATGGTAAGGTTTCTCTGAAACAAAACTTGATAATTCAATAGAGGACAACATCGTCTGAAAAATGGGGGTGGTGTATGCATGTATGTATGTACATAATACATATGTACAATAGTTTTATCGTTCGTGATGACCTGAAACATGCAGCTATTGAAACTGTGTGGTTTGAGATTGTTTTTGAAAATGCCAAATCTGTGCTAGCCTAGTTGGTACCATATACAGACCTCCTAACCAGAATGATTTCTATGATGTACTTGAGGAGTGCTTGGCTAGGGTGGACCATGCAGAGAAAATCCTTATTGGCGACTGGAACACAACATGCTTCCGAAAGAAGCATCTGTGTTCAGGTCCTTCAGGGGGTTTTGCGATCTGCACTCCCTCCATCAGCTAATCACTCTACCCACAAGGGTATGTGTTTCCACTCAAACTATCATAGATCTCATTCTAACAACGGACAAGGAAAAAATCTCCATGAATTCAAGGCTTCATGGCTTAATTGATAGAAAATAAGTAATTTTTAACTACTCCTCCTTTGAGACCCACATTCAGCTACTCCACATCCAAATGAGCAGCCTTATTATCCTCCACCCATGCATCCTAGCAGTGATTATCGCCATGTGGCTGCCTCCAACAGCCAGCCCTATGCACATGAGCAGCTGGAACCCACCAAGACCCTCACAGCCACTACAGTCAGCTAATATTCAGCAGGCCTACATGCCAAATCCTCAGCATCAGTAGGCTATGCGGCACACAGACCGGCCTATGCCACACCTGCACAGCATCCACTAACACATCCCAGGGAGAGAACCTATCGAGGTCCCATTCCTACCATTCCAGATTTCACTAAAGGAGATCCTAGTGAGTTCACCCGTCTTAAGCTTGCCTTAGAAGGCCTCCTACCTCCTGATGCCACAGAGCTGTTGCGCTATGAGGTTCCTCTGGACCATCTCAAGCTAGAGGAGGCTCGTCTTGTGGCATATGCCTATTTAAACTCACCTACACCCTATCAGAATTCTTCTTGTTAAAAAGTAAAAAGCATATATACGTGTAGGCACTAATCTACGCTACAAGCTTCTGCCTATACCCTTTCGATCAGGCTAAAAGAAAATGCTTTATGTAATGTCTCACTGTGCATTGTTGAAAGAGTATCGAAATAAACTATTCATTAATTCATTCATACCCTACTGGCTGTGTTGATAGAAGTTAGCCCTGAAGAAAATAGTCACTGTGATGAATGCCTCAGGCATCCACCAGGAAGACTCAAAAGCCTTCCAGAAGTTAGTGGGGATGCTGCAGACCTTTGGACCTGAAGGTGCAGTAGAGCTGTGGTTAGAGAGGCTCCTTAGAAAGCTTCCCTCTGATATGCGATCATGATTACTCAGATGTATGCGTCGCCGACCTGGAACCGGGTACAACCTGACAGACCTCTCAGAATGGCTACAAGATGCCAGATCAGATGGTGCCAGGACAGTGAAGGCCAAGCTATGCTCAAAGGCTTTTTGAGCTCTTCAGCCTCCTGAATGATTCGGAGAGTGCAGCTGCCTATGAAGTGGAAATTCAAGCACACACTGACCTCAAGGACTGCCGATACATTGAATCCTCCAAGAATCCGGCAGATGACCTCACTAGAGGTAAACCCCTGTATGAGCTGAGCTCGTGAACCCCAACCAATGATGTCAAGGATTCTAACATTAAACCAGTCTGAGACAGAGAATGCCACATAACTCAAATGTTCTACCTTCTGTAGACTGAGCACTACCTTCAATCCACAGGGAACAGATGAGCCTAGATTTAAGACCTGAGAAGAGCTGGTTGTGTCCCTTGCACTGGAGCTTCACAGGGCGGCCAGCCTCTCTGAAACACCTCCTGCTAGCACCTATGAAGCTGCAGAGATTGTATTCTTGTATTCAGGAATGCACAGCAAGAGAACTTTGCAGAAGATTATGAATGCCTAAAAGCTAGTAAACCTGTTGTTGAGATTTTGGTTGACCAACTATGTGGTCCTTTAAGAGTCTCCCTCTAACTAAGGGTGGTGAGTGATGTTTCAGTTGAGTCGCGTGCGAGCACTGCGCAGAGAACTTGTCGTGTGATACTGCCTTTCATTGCGCACTTGACTCAACAGAAACATCACTCACCACCCTCAGTTAGAGGGAGACTCTTAGCGGACCACATGGTTGGTCAACCAAAATCACAACACCTGTGATATCCAGTAGTCGTCTCCTTTGTCTCTCACCTGAGTTTGACAACACCCATAAAGTTATCAGAGTCGTAGGACGACTCTGATAGTGGAGGGAAATGATCCTGCGGCTGTACACCCCATAGTACTTGATCCTGGTCAGCATCCAGGAATATGACTCCAAACTGTGCCACTCCTTCAAATTGTGCAATCCAATGTAGCTGAACTGGATCCAGTTACACCAAGTTACCTGCTGATGGGGTGGCCTGACATGGGGTGCCTTCTGGCCTTACATGGAGTGGCCTGACACTGTTGTTGCCTGGTTTATCCACAGACAGAGCTCCTTGGACGTCTGAAGTGCTCACAGATTGCGAGCTGCCTTTGTCAACCAACAGTCCATGATATCTAGTGGATTGTTGGGCGTTCCAGGGAGCACATTTGACCTCAAATGTAGGGGCAGCTGTGGTGTAGAGGCAAAGCAATTAGGCTGCCTTACCAGCAGGCATGCTTAGAAGACTTTCTTTGATAATCAGAGTTAATCACAGACATCTTCTTTGTTAATAATTTTTCTTGTATGTTCAGCTGATTGTTCATTTCAGTTTTCAACAGAGCAACATCTATATACAGTAAGTGCATGAGTGTGCATCAATGATGATCTGTAAAGTTGATTTATTTCATTTGTGTATGTTTTCAGTTATTATTTCATGTTTGTGTATTTTCATGATATCACAGTACTACCCTCCTGTTTTTATGTGAGAGCTTCTGGGAACTCAGATTATCACAGTACCAGTTGGCGGATATTGATCTTGCCGCTGTACACCCCATAGTACTTAACCTCGTTACCAGCCTTTCTCATCTGTGAAGAGAAAAGCCTGGTCACGACCTAATGCAGAGAGTGTCTATGGGGTGGGACTTCCGTCTTACGTATACCCCCCGGAAACTATCTTTTTCGACCAATCACAACACTTGTTTCATTCACAGAGAATGTAAACAGATTTGTAAAGCATCAATGTCAATTTCCTTGGGAAGTACTTCCGCCAAATTCCGGTACTTCCGTTTAGACACTCAACCGGCTAGGTCTTGTCCAGCGTACATAGGGCTTGATCCTGGTCAGCATCCAAGAATTGACTACAGTCCAAACTGTGCCACCCCTTCAAATGTGCCACCCAATGATCTGGATCCAGTTACACCAAGTTACGTGCTGATGGGTGGCCTGACATGGGGTGGCCTGACACTGATGGGGTGGCCTGGTTTTAATCACAGACAAAGCACCTTGGACGTTTACACACAGTAAGTGCATGATTGTGCGTCAATGACGATGATCAGTAAGTTGAATTATTTTATGTTTTCAGTTATTATTTCATGTTTTTCATATCATGTTATCACAGTACCTGCTTTGATTGAGAGAGCTGTTCAACCTGTTTGAGTGTAATGGATCAGCCTTGTTTTATTGTAGATAATGTTTGTAAAATGTTTGTTGCCTATGTGAAGTGTATTATAGTACAAACCTGGTGCTATTTGATGTCTTTCATTTTAGACCACACGTCTTTGCACAGCTGTGCACAACTTTACCTTCCAAATACTCAAGTAAAGCCACAGTCCCTGCTGTGTGAACTGCATCCTGACTCGGTGTGTTTCTGCAGACACAAGGCGGCACCATCATATGCATATGCACTCCTTTAAGAGTACAGTCCATGGTAGCTTCTGTCATTTTAAATGTCCTTCATAAATAAACTTTGAGTTGAGTTGAGTGAGTTACAACAACAGATGTCACGCCATTGCAGAAAACAGAAAAACAAAGGCAATCTTGAGGGAAATGCACATGTAAAAGACACAATTAAAAATTCACGTTGTGCATGTGTTAATGTGTGTCATTTTGTATTCACAAAAACAAACACTCATTACTATCTCTGTATCTCCTTGTCTTTAGCAGATAATTGCCCTGTGCTGCAGGTTACCCGTCTTATTTCAAATCTTACATTTTTATTGTCTGTTCCTCTCTGTATTTGAATGTCACAATCCTGAATTCCTAATCATAAGGCACCCTTCTCTGTCTGTCTGTCTGTCTGTCTGTCTGTCTGTCTGTCTGTCTGTCTGTCTGTCTGTCTGTCTGTCTGTCTGTCTGTCTGTCTGTCTGTCTGTCTGTCTGTCTGTCTGTCTGTCTGTCTGTCTGTCTGTCTGTCTGTCTGTCTGTCTGTCTGTCTGTCTGTCTGTCTGTGTGTGTGTCTCTCTCTCTCTCTCTCTCTCTCTCTCTCTCTCTCTCTCTCTCTCTCTCTCTCTCTCTCTCTCTCTCCCCCCCCCCCTCCCCCCTCCCTCCCTCCAACCCACGCATTGTGTCTCCATCATGCAGAACTCATGGCAGATGAACCCCCCTGCGGTGACATGGAGAGGCTGGTGGCAGGTGGTCCAAGGTGATGAGAGGAGTTTACATGTACAGTACGAGCATCGCTGAAAGGTCACTGCAACTTGATCAGTGTATGTGTATGTACGCATGTGTGTTTGTGCGTTGTGGTATCCAAAACTGTCGTCACCGAATACAGTTGAGTGCGTGTGTGTGTGTGTGTGCGTGTGTGTGTGTGTGTGTGTATGTGTGCGTGCGTGCGTGTGTGTGCGTGCGTATGCACGTGTGTATGTGCACGTGAGCATGTGTTTGTATGTTTGTGAGTGTTAGTGCATGCATGCATGTGTGTGCGCGAGCGTCACCGTGTGTCGGTTTATTTGTCCGCCAGTAACCAACACAGAAGGCAACAGCATGAGTCCTCACAATGAAAACTGAGCCAGTGTTTGGGTTGCTACAATGACATCATCGTGTTTACCCCCCACCTCTACCCTCCTCCTCCTCCTCCTCCTCACCAACCCATGTCCTCCATCCACCCATCTTTGTCCTCACCTACACCCTCCATCTTCTCAGCCATCCACTCCCTCTCCACTTCACCTCCTCCCATACAACTCCCTCCACCCTCTCCTCCTATTACCGTGTCCTCTTTCTTCTGGAGACAGCCAGATTAGGTGACATATCTGCCACTTTACATTCAAAATCGTTTCAGTTTCCACTTGGTCCACTCTTTTAAAAAATGTGCAAATATTTATAGACAATTATTTGCATTCGTTCGTGTTGTTTATGATGTCTAACCTAGACAGCCCTTTTCATAAAACGCCTTTTTCCTCCCTGCTTTTGGTATTTTAACCACATGAACCCTTGCACCCCTATTCTGGGGCTAACATTCAGCGACAATAACAGATTCTATGTCAAAGATATTTAGTGTAGAGAGAAAACAGTATAGGGGCCTAGTATGGAGCCCTTGGGGAACCGATCAATATAGGGTATGTACTGTACTGTAAGTGGTTATACAAGAGCCACTTGGATGGACTGAAAGGGAATCATCACAGTTCCCATCATCCATCCCTCCCTCCATCTTGCCCCTCCTCTATCTCTCTGTTCATCATCACAACCACCCCCCCTCCTTCTCCTCACCTGCTGTTGACAAATTAGCTCACCTTGCTGCTGAGATAATGATGTGCTAAAGAGGTGATAGCAGGGACGGATGCAAAGGAACTAGCAGGTGTGTGTGTGAGGGTCAAGAGGGAAAGAGAGGTGTGAAACGCAATTTAAGGACAGGCTTATCATTTGTTTATTGAATACGTTCTATGTATTTATTTATTCTTTGGAGGAAAAAATAACGATCAAATCATATGGATCACTACGGGATCTACATGGGAATGGCATGGCTCTAATGTGGATCTCGGACTTCATGTGGTCAACCTGTGACGCACTGTTGATTTCGTCGACTAAAACTTTGACGAAAAATGTCTGTCGACTACCTTTTTCCACTGACGAAAACGAAATAAAAACGAAATAAAAACTAAGCTATGATGACTAAAACTATGACTATGATTATATATTGACAATTTAGTCAACAAATAAAAACTAGACTAAAATGTTTGGGAGGGACTAGTGGAGAAGAGATCCAGTAGAACTAAGACATCATGGGTGCGCACGGGTGTCACAGACCGAAAATAGTTGATCTACAAGCTCACAACGCGCGTTGTGAGCTTGTAGATTGGTTTTCGGCATGCAGCTAAGGGAAAATCATTTCGATGCCATCACGGCCCGCCAAAAATAACTTTTAGTCGACTAAATCAACTGTAGATTTAGTCGACAAAAATCTTATGATATTTAGTCGACTAAAACTAGACTAAAAGTAAAAAAATTCATGTGACTAAAATATGACTAAAACTAAACAGAATTTCATTCAAAAGACTATGACTAAAACTAAATCAAAATTTGCTGTCAAAATCAACACTGCTGTGACGTCAGTCTTCTATGACATATCTGTGACGTACACATTTGGGCAAGGTTTCAGCGCCCCATTGACATTTTAATATTAAATGCTGAATGATTCAAAATGTGCAAAACGTATGAAAAAGCATTATATGAGATTTGCAAGCCCACTTCTTTAACTTTGAGGCCGGTACCGACTCCTTGGATAAACATTACACTCGACACAAAAACATGACTTGGCTGTTGTTGACTCACAGTCCCCTTGGTACCCAGCTAACAATACTGTATCTGATAAAGTATCAGTGAGCCGTGGGCTACACCACTGCTCATATAACTCTACCTTTACCTGCTAACAGGTGGCATTGTGCCCTGTGCCACGTCAGTGGTTACCTGAAGACCAGGGATCTAGTAGAGAGGTGCCTACACTTCACTAAAACAAACAGAGCTCAGCCTCATGGGGGTGATGGGTCACACTTGCTTTGGAGACGTGAGAAAAACAGCAAACAGTAAAAGCTACTGTTATCTGTTGTTACTGTTATTCCTATTCTGAAACAAAATGTGGAACAATTAAGATAATGATCAATGTTGAGACACATGTTCCTATTCTGTCATATCAAATATCAATACATTTTGAGATGTAGACCGTATTAATCTAACAGGGGGAATTCTGTTTCAGTTTCACTCAGCAGATGGCTGCTCAGATGGTCATGATGAGCGCTCGAGGGGAGCTGTTATAAGAAGTGTCTTGCTCAGGGACACTTTAGCACATATTACTGGGCAGGCCAGGAGGTGACCTTCTGATTAGTAGACCCTCTCTACCAACTAAGCTACAGGCTACAGCTGCACCAATACATCATATTGATACGTCATATAACCGTCTCTATTTTCCCAGCTGACTAGGAAATCATGAACCTATGAACCTGAATCAAACACTAACTTGAGAAAGGATGAAAAAGAGAGAGGAAGGCAGAGAGAGTGAGAATGCATTGATAGCACCAGTCAGGTTTGAACCCGCCTCTTGCTGTGAGACATCAGTAATAACTGAGTTACCGTACCACCCTCAAAATCTGCATCGATGAGGGATTTATTCCCCTTTACGCAAATTACCTCCTTTATCAGCAATTACAATAATGAGAAAGAAGGAAAGCAATGATAGCTAAGTTTAGTGCTTTAAGCTTAATCTTAGAAATGTAGTGACAGCTTAAAATGAATGGGCATGTACTGAAGGCGTTCAGTATTTTGCTTAAGGGCACTTCAGTAAACAAGGCTGCTGATGGACTCTTTCTCGATATATCTATATACTGTATGGTTTTGGGTTAGGTTAGGACTCTACTGACATGTGGAGGGATAGGGGCCAATGATTGAGGTCCTGTTTATTCAAGGGCTTTATGTAAAGAAAGTAAAGATGGGAGGCTTGTTGGGGGTATATCAGGATTCTGAAGACTGTGACCCATTACCTCATCCTCTTCACTTCAAACAGAGTTGGACAGATGGACCTGGTGTGTGGTATGTGTGTATGTTTATGTGCATGGTTGCACTTTATTGTGTGTGTGTGTGTGTGTGTGTGTGTGTGTGTGTGTGTGTGTGTGTGTGTGTGTGTGTGTGTGTGTGTGTGTGTGTGTGTGTGTGTGTGTGTGTGTGTGTGTGTGTGTGTGTGTGTGTGTGTGTGTGTGTGTGTGTGTGTGTGTGTGTGTGTGTATATGTGTGTGTGACCTGCAAGTGTGAGTTTGTTTGTTTGTGCATGCACGCTTGCGCATGTGTGTCTTTGGGTCATCCATATTCTGTTCCCATCATGCCTTGCTCCTGCCTTTCTCTTGTAACCCACCAAATCCTTGTTGTGATAAGACCAGTCACCACAATGCAGAGGAATGTGCCTCTCCAGCACATGATCTGTGGTTCACACACTGCTTTGTCTCTCATGCAACACCAAGCAATATGGGAAACTAGGGACAGCCCTGGTTTGGCTTGAGGATCTGTGGTTTGGCTTGAGATGATCTCATGCAGAGAGCATTTTGAGATTTGCTCCTGCGAATGACAGGAGCTATGCACAAGTCAACTTTGTGTGTGTGTGTGTGTGTGTGTGTGTGTGTGTGTGTGTGTGTGTGTGTGTGTGTGTGTGTGTGTGTGTGTGTGTGTGTGTGTGTGTGTGTGTGTGTGTGTGTGTGTGTGTGTGTGTGTGTGTGTGTGTGTGTGTGTGTGTGTGTGAGAGAGAGACCTCAAATGTTTGATATCTTAAAGATATCATTTTAGATATAATTATTATTTACCCTAAATTAACCTAATGATGGTGGAGTAGACCTTTGACTCTTATAGTAATAATAATAATAATAATAGTAATAATAAACAACTTGATTTATATAGCATCTTTCTTATCAATGTTACAAAGTGTTTTACAATAAAGGAAAACAGAGAAGCAATTGTTCAACGAATTGTTGTGATTTCAAGGAGACCCTCGGTGTGGTCCAAACAGTACTGGGTGGTGTGTGACAATTCAGTTGAAGTACCCCTCTGTGTAAGCGACGACGGGCCCGTGGAGAACAAGATGACACATAGGCAGTATCACGTGACAGGTGCACAAGTTTATTACACACAGGGAAATACATATATAGGGCTGGACACACAACGTGACCAGAAGATATGAGCTATAGAAAGAACAGAACGTCTGAGGATAAGAGTAAGGATGACCTATTGACCTTACTGTAGACAGCTGCATCTCGTATCAATAATGAACATGATGTATTAGGACAACAAGATGTATCTCGTATCAAGTGCATTGGCCACATTAGATTGCCATGGATGAATCATAACACCAATAATAAGTAAGATTTAAACAAGAAAAGGAGGCCCGGTCACTCGCGGCTGTGGATATTGTATCCACACAGTTGTTGCCATGATCTTCAGCTGCTGAAGTCAAACAGAATGACATGATCTACTAAGAAATGGACCCCACCCACCCAAGCAAGGTGGTACAGATCCATCGTGATTCGCCAGCCAGTCTGCATGCCCCCGCACCTACCACCACAATATTGGTTCTGCACGCAATGGAAGATTTTTGCACTAACTTTGTGGAGACCGGAAAGTTTATGTTGTCATTTGCAAAATGTTGTTTGTTTTGTGAATAGTTATTGTTCTTTATTGTTTTGTGCTGTCCTGTTGTACCCTAACCAGAACCAATTTCTGTAGGCCAGTGTTCTGCAGCCAATTCATATATAAAGAAACTTTTAAGAAGTAGTGAAAATAGCAGATCTACTAGCTCACAATGTGTTGCCATGCAACGTATTGTGTGCTTGTAGATATGCTATTTTCACTGGTTTGGGTCCCGGAGAGATTTTGGGTCTCAAGCTAAAAACTTTGGGAACCACTGCTGTAGGCAGTCCTAAATACTGAAGAGTTCTTTTTTTAATATATATTTCTGTGATAAGCAACCCAAAAATCAACATAACTTTCATAGCCAAACTACTGCACAGGGAGGGGGGTTATGGAGAAATAGTGCCGTGTCAAAGTCAGAAAAGTGATAAATTAGGTCAAAGCTACCGCATCCAGCCGACTGATCAACAAAATACCCAGAATGAGATGAGAGTAGCTGGATAAATAAATTAAGGCCTCGCTGAACAGGCCCGAGTGTGTACTGCTGTCTGTCGTTGTATGTTATTATTATTGTATTTTATTGTGTGCTGATGGTATGAATATGTACAGTGCTGTGGAAAGAAACGTTCCCTTGGGGACAATAAAGTCTAAAGTCTAAGAGACCTTCGTTTTTTTTTTAAACATGTCCTAACAAGACACATGAACTTTAAATCATGGTGATTTCCTCTGCCATTTCTGATGACTGTTCCATGCAACCGTCTTCACGGTTGCCTCCAGAGCCTCGGTTGTTTGTACTAACAAGAAAAGCTGCCATCACTTTCCTCTCTTCATGTGCTCAGCCTCAGCCTCTGGGGTTCTCTCCCTCTGGGAGCAAGTTGTTTGGCTGTCACAACAATGAGCTCATCACCCTGGTCCACACAGGCATGAGGTAGACATTACAGAGATGTAAGGGGATCCTACCCTATCCCCAACCTCCACGGTAGGCTTGCTATGTGTTGGACTTTCATTACAAACTGGCGTGTACTGTAATTAAACTGCAATTGATGTAATGTACTTGGGGTGGTGACTTGAGGCATGAATTAGCCAATCAAGAGGTCCAGCTTGGGTTAATGTCACAATAAGCACTCTACAAAGATGCATATTTGTGGATGTTTACTTATATGTACATCAGGTGATGAGATAGACGTTACAGGGCAGCCGTAAGAGGATCCTGGCCCAAACCACAGCTTCAGACTATGTGTTGGACTTTGATTACAAACTGGCACATGCACTTCCAGGTTAATTAAATTGTGGTTGATGACATGTACACAGCTGCTTAACAAAAACAACACATACACTTTAAAACATTTTTTTAATCCAGGAACGAGTCAGAAGCTAAGGAAAGATAAGGAGTTGTAAAAGTCCAACATACTAGATTGCTACTCAAGTATCATCTTTGAATCATGCTGATTCAATTGAACTGAGGTTTGATTTGACCTTTCTGAAGCTGTTCCAAACGGGAGGCTGTTCCAAACATACCTGGTGGTCAGTATAGTTAGGAGTCTGAACCAAACCCCTAATCCTGATAATGTGCATGTCGTTCTGCTTGGAATCTTGTTGTTTCACACTGGATTCATAAAACAGGGTGAATTAAGGAATTAAAAAACACAAGCAATTAGACTTAAAATGTATGTTTCAGGTTTTTAAGAAGCCTGTATGAATAAACATTAAATATCTATAGACATGAGGTAGATTTACAGAGCAGGATGATTATCTACAGTATTCAACACTCCACTGCGACCAATTATGTGTTCTTAATTATGCCTTGTGGTACTATACTCTACATACATGGGCAACAGGTGGCCCGGGGGCCACATGGGGCTCTCACCTTCACTTAATGCGGCCCGCAGGTTAATATCAGAATACTGATATATTATTGATTTCAGCTGTTACAATTGCAAACATGACCCGCTTTAATTACTTCAGTCTATATTAGTAGCTTAATGACTAGTATAAAAATTATACTTACTAGCCCATACCCGGTCGACGACCCACCCACCACCCAAGACAGACAGAGGTTACTCCAATTATATAGTAGGATATATATAAATTATAAAATACATCCAATGTATTTTATTTAAGTTCATAAAGTTAACATAAGTATAACTAAATGCATTGACATTTTTAAATGTTACTTTTCAGGATTCCAATTAAAGAAATATAGCTGCAAGCAACAACAAGCGGTTTCGAGGGAGAGGGAGAGGGAGAGAGGGAGAGAGGGAGAGAGAGAGAGAGAGAGAGAGAGAGAGAGAGAGAGAGAGAGAGAGAGAGAGAGAGTTTCATGGCTGTAGGTCAAACAGGGCATGAGTTGTACCTGTTCAAAGTTGGCATTTTCAATTGAGTGCTACAGCGCCACCCTTTGGCCAATGGTTGTGAGTTTTGGGCCTTGGCCGTTTGGCATAGCCCTCTACCATATTGCCGTAAAAAGCGTATGCACGGTTGGGCCAGAACTGCAAAAACGGCGGAAGAAAAAGAAAGCCAAGGAATGCAATAAGGCTTCGAGCCTGATAGGCCTCGAAACCTTAATAACAAAAATCCCGATTCCAATTAAAAGTAGCCGATCAACAAACTCACGCGTTTTGGCCTCGGCTATTTTTGCTACTTTTGTGTGTCATAGAATGGCCCGACAGTATAGTGCGTACCAAAAAATCCTGAAGGGGGCGTCAACAAGTGTAATTTGGTAGCACGGACATCTTTGTGGGGTATAAACAGGTTGACTTAACATTGACCCCCACAAGTATGTCTGCAGCTACTGCTCTACAACAAGGGCAACCCAGAGATGTGCATAGTTGCAGAGCTGCAAAATGCTAAAATAAATAAATAAAAACTACATCAATTTTCATCATACCTCATCTTGAAACTTAATGGAGGAAAGTAAAATGGCTTGAGGCAAGATTTAAAATGCAACCAGTCTCATCCTCTTCCACAATGAATACTTCAGAAGTTATGCAGTACAAAGGGTTTATCAATAATTGACCAGCTAAATGGGACAATCTTGGTAATAACACTAGTCTGTGAGAGTCTGGGTTTTCATTCCATGCGTAGCTATGGAGATATGGCCATGACACTGCAAGTATTGGTGTTATGGACCCACACCATTCTCTGTCTATCACAATGGATTGAGCATGACATAACCATTCCAAGATGGGGTAAAGGTAAAGGTAATGCAGACAAGGGGTGTGTGCATAGTTCAGCTCATTGACTGACTTGAGACAAAATGTATTATGCAATCTTCCATCCAACTGCAATGTGTTAATCAATAATTGACCTTCCTGACCTTGAACTTTGACCACCAAATTGCACCACTAGTCAGATATTGAATTAGAGAACTTATGATATATGAGATTTCATGGCCTTGTGTTGTGATTTGAGGATGATACAGTGTATTGAGTTATTGTTGACAAAGTGACATACATACAGTATTGTCCATACATGAACAGACCGCCTCATTACAATTCACAATTGCTTTGCCGCTCAACAAAAACAAAAACTGTGTGTCTGCCTCATGCCCCTGTATACAATGGGTTCTAAACTTTCCCACTGGTAGGCTGACAATGTGCATGCACTATTGTCTGGTTTATAAAGCCTGAGGGTGTAAGTGAAGTATGTTTAATGTACATGGGTGGCTAGAGTCGCAGTGAATCTACTGTTGTTTTCATATGTTCAGATGAGATGTCACCATTCTATTACAACTGAATATAAACTTTATATAAAATGCATTTACGGCATTTATGGCACTTTTCAAAAACAGGTTTTCAAACTACAAAGTGTTTCACATACAATACATAAACAGGAAATATAAAGGCAATTCCTTCTTGCTAAAAGCCAATCTATAGTAATGAGTTTTTAAAAGACTTTTAAAAGTGAACACTGAAGTGGACTGTCTAATTTGCAGCGGACGTTGGTTCCACAGAAATGGAGCCCTAGCAGCGAATGCCCTGTCACCTTCCGTCACAAGCCTTGTCTGGGGGGGGGGGGGGGGGGCGGGGGTCAAGTAAAAGTTTGTCAGCTGATCTAAGATCACGGGGGGTGGGTATGTGAGGAGACAGGAGGTCAAAAATATAAATAGGAGTAAGTCCGTTCAGTGCTTTAAAAACAAACAATGTAATTTCGATGTAAATTCTGAACGCCACTGGTAGCCAGTGCAGTGAGGCAAGAACAGGGGTAATGTGGTCCTATCTCCTGGTTCTTGTAAGGACTCTAGCTGCTGTATTTTGAATGAGTTGAAGGCGATTGATAGACTTTTTGGGGAGTCCAGAAAAAAAATGAATTACAGTAGTCCAAGTGGCTTGTGACAAGGGCATGAATAAGGGTTTGTGCATCGCTTAATGAAATAAATGATCTGATTTTTTGAAATATTCCTAATTTGGAAGATGGCTGTTTTTGTGATGTTGGAAAAGTGTTTAGAGAAGTTGAGGTCTGAATCAAATATGACTCCTCAAGCAACATCAACACAGTACAGCAGCCAACATCTGAGTTCATCCTGATGTCACTTAGAACTTTCAGAAGTGCAGTCTCTGTACTATTAGAAATTGGTCTGAAATTGTTGAAATTGGAGATATCAAGGTTTGATTTTTTCAACAGAGGTTTTACTACAGCTGACTTGAAGATTGAAGGGATAACACCGGAGGATAGTGACTTATTGAATATTGCTAAAATGTCTGGAGATAAAAAGATGGAAACCTCTTTTAAAAATGTGGTGGGTAGAGCGGCTGCGGGGGTAGAAGACGATTTTATGCTGTTAATAATATTAAAAAAGGTCAGGCTGGGAAACTAAATAAAAGGAACTTAAGTTTTGAGATACCTCCCTGTGTGGTAAAATGCACAAAGGTATGATTTGGGCTCTAATGTTCGAGACCTTGTCTTAGGTGAGTCAATCTATGAAAAAATGTCACTTAACCCCAAAATAATTGATACAAAAGGTTTTTCAATGGATTCTGGTAGTATTTGGCATGCTAAATAACATACTAAATGTTTACCAAAATATACCTCCCAGAAAGCCGCCATTTTCAAGATGGCGTCCCAGATGGCTGCGGGGAGCTTAAAATGGCTGTATCTCAAATGGAAGAAATGTTACAAAGCGGATTTTTCAATTGATTCTGGTACCTCTATGCATGCTTAAGACCATACTACAAATTTAGGAAAATATACCTTCCGGAAAGGCTTCATTTTCAAGATGGCGTCCAAAATGGCAGCCGGGAGCTGAAAATCTCAATTTATTGTGGTACCTCTATGTGTAGAGTCTACACATACTAAAAATCTAGGAAAAAATACCTTCTTATGATACTGATTTCACCATTTGAATCAGTTTCATTATGAATACCTACGTTTCACCTATCCAGACATGCCCAGCCGCAGGAAGTCCATCCATTAAAGACAACACGCATCAAAGAAGAGGAAACAATATTCACCCAATTGTCAACATCACTGCTGAGACAGAGTTCTCAGGTAAGAAGGAAGAGTTCCTGTCAAGAGATCTGAATAAACAGAGACTGATCCAAATGATAAGTGATGAACTGAAAGAAAGGGATTGCACTGTGGTCAATGCACCTGGAGATGCAGATGTAGACATAGTAAAGGCTGCAGTGGATGCAGCTCTTCTTCACACCACTATGCTGATTGGAGAAGATACTGATCTCCTTGTCTTACTATTTACTATGCACAGGGAGATCTAAAGGGCCTTTTTTTCCCAGATCAGACAAGTCGAAAGCTGATGGCAGTTTTAAAGTGTATGACATATACAATTTAAAAGAAGTACTCGGACGTGATATGTGTTCTCAGTTGATGTTCATCCATGCTGTGACTGGCTGTGACACGACTTCTCGGATCTTCAGGGTTGGCAAAAAGACTGCTTTCCAGAAGCTAGCAAAAGGGCATCCTATCCTTCGGTCTTGTGCCAATGCATTCACTGTCCTAAACCAGACCACAGAGGTGATCGATGACCGTGGGTGCCAGGTAATGGCTGTCCTCTTTGGTGTAAAGTGCACAGATTCGCTTGCAACAATGCGATATAATACTTTGACCAAGAAGGTTGTCTCAGCTTCATCAATTGTAACGCCTGAACGTCTGCCACCAACTGAATATGCTACCAAATTTCACTGTCGTAGAGCATACTACCAGATCATGGTCTGGATGGGAACAGAAGATGGTATGAATGCCCTGAACTGGGGGTGGAACCTGCAGGACAATAGATTTGTCACACTCATGTCAACAATGAATGTTGCTCCAGACTGATTGATTGATTGATGTAGTTTATTTAGTAAGACATGAGAATAGTACATGACAGTACATAACAGTACATGGAAGTACAAATTCACAATACAAGGTCTACTAAACTGGAACTCTCATTAAGCACTAAGCTTGTTTAAGATGAGAACCCCATGCACACAAATCATGATGTCATATAAGAGGAAGAGAGATATACACACTACTATACAGAATGTCATACAATCAGCTTTCAGGTTACTGGTATGAAGAGAGAAAAATATATATATATATACAAAAGAGGAAAATGAAGGAGGGAGGGGGGGTAGGGGGGGGGGGTAGGTTAAGACTTAGACAGGGGCCATTTTCGAATTGCAGCCTCCTGAAGGTGTATCTTTAGGGCAGTTTTGAAAGTGAGTAGGGTTTTACACTCCTTTATTCCTTTTGGTAGGGCATTCCACATTTTTGATGAATAGCATGAGAACGAGTTCATTCCCTTTAAATCTGGGTTGAACATGATTTGTGGAGCTGCCTCTGGTGTTATGATCATGGACTTCATTAACATTTTGGAAGTATTTTGACAAATACAGGGGGATCCCAATGAGCCCATAGCAAGTTGCTGTACTCTGTCCTCAACCCTAAGCCATCCAATCCTAGCAAAATGAGCAGGGGTTAGATGGGTTTTGTGATTGAGGCCAAGAAGTAGCCTTACAAGTTTGTTTTGGGATGTTTGGAGCCTTGTTTTTA
Source organism: Gymnoscopelus braueri (assembly GCF_963280865.1). Lineage (NCBI taxonomy): Eukaryota > Metazoa > Chordata > Actinopteri > Myctophiformes > Myctophidae > Gymnoscopelus > Gymnoscopelus braueri. The sequence continues at coordinate 1,287,748 of NC_137606.1, read as the reverse complement.
AGGCCTTGGAGGTGTTGTGATACCATGAAGTGCATGCATAATCATAATGACCTTGAATGAGGGCCCCTGCAAGAATCTTCAGAGTATTCTTACTGACTAGACGATCAATCCTCCACAGACAGTCTCTTGAAGGTCATTCATTGTAACTGTTCCACTGCCTGCAAGACACTCCGCTGCTCTTGCAGAAAATATGGACTACCTTGTACTACTGTCTGTGGACCCTGTCAACTTCAGGAATGTGACAATCCACATAACACGTTTCTTCTAGAGGAGCCTGAGGATGATGATGAATGAATGAAGACCACAATAAATGTGGCATTTATTGTGTTCAACACCAAAACCACCTTTCTAGGTAGTAAGCAGGTAGTAACCAATGTTTCAGATATAAGGAAGGCATATTTTCCTAAAATGTCTTAAGCATGCATAGAGGTACCATGCAGAATCAGTTGAAAAATCCTTTGTAACATTTTTTCCATTGGAGATATAGCCATTTTAAGCTCCCCGCAGCCATCTGGGACGCCATCTTGAAAATGGCGGCTTTCTGGGACGTATATTTTGGTAAACTTTTAGTATGTGATTTAGCATGCCAAATACTACCAGAATCCATTGAAAAACCTTTTGTATACTTTTTTGGGGGGTTAAACCATATATTGACTCACCTATCTATGAAGAAGGCCTGAGAGGCTTCACATCTCTCAGTGGATATTATTTCACTGGTGTCAGAGGGACGAATGATGAAAGTCCTGTGTGTGTTAGGAGTCCCCTGTGCTGTGCAGCCCTGTGGGTGCATCATGCCAGTGGTTCTCAACCAGTGGTCCGGGGACCACCAGTGGTCCTTGGGCTTTGGCTATTTTTTGAAACAAAATCTTTGCTTCTGGGGGTCCCTGGCACAAAACATTTTCAGATGGGGGTCCGCGGCCAAATGTATATCAATTTAGGGGTCCTTTGCACGAAAAAGGTTGAAAACCACTGCATCATGCCATTAACAATGCTGCGTTTTCCAAAGCTGAGTTGCTCAGTGAACAATGATGACACGAATGATGACACTGCATTGGCCAGGATGGGGAGTTCTGCCCCTGCCATGTCCTCTACTGTCTCTAACACAAAGGATGATGCACTTGGAGACATATTGGAAAAACTGAAAAACATGAACACATGTTGCTATTTTTTGGTAATGTCATTATACACAGTATTATTTTCTGTTATCGTTGCTGTCACGCAGAAACCTTGTATCTCCATATTTCAACTTTTTATGTTTTTTCAAAAATGTTATTATCACGCAAAAGTCTCACACAAAAGTAGTGAAAACAGCAGATCTACAAGCTCACAACACCATTGTGTTGTGAGCTTGTAGATCAGCTATTTTCACTTATGTAAAATGTTTGTTTTTTTAAATAATAATTAAATAAAGGAACGTGCTCCATTTTACTTAAGTAAAAGTATCAATACTGCAATGTAGAAATATGTGTTAAAAGTAAAAGTCTGGAATTCGAAATTAGCTTGAGTAAAAGTACAAAAGTATTGGTATCAAAATGAAAGTACAAAAGTATTGGTATCAAAATGTAATTAAAGTACCAAAAGTAGAAAGCCCTCATTATGCAGAATGTCCCGTTTCACACGTTTTCAAATGTATGACGCTATGCGTCACAATGCATCGCATAGCAACGCGGAGGCCTATGATTGAGCTTGTAGATCGGCTATTTTCAAATGTCCGAAGCTTATACAGGGCTGAAGTGGTTAATGTATGTTTTGTAATAATAATCAAAATCAACAAAGTAACTAGTAACTAAAGTTTTCAAATAAGAAATAATTGTAGTGGAGTAAAAGTGCAATATTTGCCTCTGAGATTAGAGAGAGTAGTGGAGTAGAAGTAAAAGTAGGCTACTGAAAATTGGAAATACTCCAGTAAAGCAAAAAATACATTGTACTTAAGTACAGTCGAACTACTTGAGTAAATGTACTTGGTTACTTTACACCACTGCTCTAATCACACTCACTACATCTACTTTGGCAGAGCCTCTACTCTCTGCCTGTCTACTGGTAGCACTAACACCTGGCTCGGGTTGCCTGGCCTTATCAGGTGATAAACAAATCCTCCAGTACATAGACTTCTGCCTAACAACAATGTTGCGTATCTGTTTTGACTGTGTCTGTTAAGAAAGAGGATACGGTGTGTGTGTGTGTGTGTGTGTGTGTGTGTGTGTGTGTGTTGTGTGTGTGTGTGTGTGTGTGTGTGTGTGTGTGTGTGTGTGTGTGTGTGTGTGTGTGTGTGTGTGTGTGAGAGAGAGAGAGAGAGAGAGAGAGAGAGAGAGAGAGAGAGAGAGAGAGAGAGAGAGAGAGAGAGAGAGAGAGAGAGAGAGAGAGAGAGAGAGTGTGTGTGTGTGTGTGTGTGTGTGTGTGTGTGTGTGTGTGTGTGTGTGTGTGTGTGTGTGTGTGTGTGTGTGTGTGTGTGTTATTGTGCTTTTTACTCCAGTAGGCCAACAATTATTTGAAACTTAATTATTTTTTAATTATTATTACAAAACATGCATTAACCATTCAATCCTCCAGTACTTTACTTCAAAATTGACTGAGCAACTTTGACTTGTAGTTGAACTGTTGAGTAATATTTGACCAGGAGGATCAATATTTTGACTACTTTGACTACTTTGTCCACCACTGATTGATTGTGTAACGATATGCATGTGCAGACTGAGTCAGAAGGAAACCGTAACTGGATAATTGTATATATTTCAATAACACTCAACAAAGTTTAATGTACATTATTTCCATTCCTTTTATATATTTACAAAACAATATCCTTGCAAACGGTTGTATAATCATTTCTGAAAGGCAAAAACATATAGCCTGTAGTGTGATATTGCTAAACAGCATTACATCACTCTCTCTCATGACAAACTAGACTCACTTTGTTAAACCTGAAACTGCTGACTCATCCTATTGAAGAGAGAGAGAGAGAGGAGAGAGAGAGAGAGAGAGAGAGAGGAGAGAGAGAGAGAGAGAGAGAGAGAGAGAGAGAGAGAGAGAGGAGAGGAGAGAGAGAGATGAGAGAGAGAGAGAGGAGAGAGCGAGAGAGAGAGAGAGAGAGAGAGAGAGGGGGAGAGAGGGGGAGAGAGAGGGGAGAGGAGAGAGGGGGAGAGAGAGAGGGGGGGAGAGAGAGAAAGAGAGAGAGAGAGAGAGAGAAGAGAGAGAGAGAGAGAGAGAGAGAGAGAGAGAGAGAGAGAGAGAGAGACACACACACACACACGAACATGAGTCGTGGTCTCTAGTGTTAAGTTAAGTGGCCAATAAGCCAAAGTGTGTGCGTGTGTGTGTGTGTGTGTGTGTGTGTGTGTGTGTGTGTGTGTGTGTGTGTGTGTGTGTGTGTGTGTGTGTGTGTGTGTGTGTGTGCGTGCGTGTGTGTGTGTGCGTGTGAGAGTGCGTGCGTGCGCGCGCGCGTGCATGCGTGTGTGTGTACTTGACTCGACCCCTTGACAGCGTCCTGATTACCACTCGGTTGTCCTCATGGGATACATTCATGTGGTCACTGTCGCCATCTGGTGGCTGTTTTACATCACTACTAAATGTAGTCTAAACTGTGGTAATTGTTGGTCATTCTCAGTGGTTAAAAATGTTTTTTACTTAAGTAAAAGTATCAATACTGCAATGCAGAAATACCCTGTTCCAAGTAAAAGTCCGGTAATCAAAATCAAAATATCAAAATATAATCAAAATATACGCAAAGAACCAAAAGTGAAACTCGTTATGCAGAATGTCCCATTTCACAAGTTCAAAATGTATTCAAAAATCTTCGTGACGCCTTGTGAATTTTTAGATCTGCTATTTTCAAATGGCCGAAATCAAAATCTACAAAGTAACTAGTAAGTTTTCATATAATTGTAGTGGAGTAAAAGTACAATATTTGCCTCTGAGATGTAGTAGAGTAGAAGTAAAAGCATTGACAATTGTAAATACTGAAGAAAGTAAGTAATCCTCAAAATTGTACTTAAAAAAAATAAATGGCCAAAAGAGTGATAAAAAAGAACACGCTATTTGTATAGGATTTTCCCCCTAGTCAGTATCAATACTTTGAAGATTCTTGCAGGGGCCCTCATACAAGGTCATTTCGATTATGCATGCTCCTCATGGTATCACAACACCACCAAGGCCTCAAAAATAAGGCTCCAAACTTCCCAAAACAAACTGTTGGTCTCAAACACCGAACCCATCTAACCCCGGCTCACTTTGCTAGGGTTGGATGGCTCAGGGTTGAGGACAGAGTACAGCAACTTGCAATGGGCCTAGTCTACAAGATACGACACAACATTGGGATCCCCCTGTCAAAATACTTCAAAAACGTAAATGAAGTTCACAATCACAATACCAGAGGCAGCTCCACGGATCATGTTATTTTTTTTCTACATTTTTATCCCACGATTTTTGTAACCCCTATTTTTTATACCCAGTGCCAATTGTCTATGTAATCCTGGGCACTACCTTCCCTCTGCCAACCTAGGGAGGCCAGGGCCGAGCTCATGCCTCCTTCAATGCATGAGAGCCAACTGACCTTCTTGTCACCTGACAGGGGAGAGTTTCCCTGGTTGGACATAGCGTGTGAAAGGAACACGTTATTCCAACCAGTTACTGTACTTTCCCCTCCATCAGGCGCCCCGGCTGGCCAGGGGGAGGCAGTATAGTGACCAGGATTACTGCATGTTTTTGTGAGGGTACCTACCCTAGGGAACACGGGGAGAACATGCAAACTCCACACAGAGAGGCCCTTTTGCCAACCCCACCTAGGGTATGGGCACTGATGACGAGGAGAAGAGGACACGCCCCCAGCGCCCACAGCGTCCCCCTGCGGGAATCGAACCTAGGACCTTCTAGCTGTGAGGCGGCAGCCTCTATGTGCCACCGTGCCCCTCACGAATCATGTTCAACCCAGATTTGGCACAACAAAGGGAATGAACTCTTTCTCATGCTATGCAACAAAAATGTGGAATGCCCTTTATCACAACACCACTATAAGGCCTTAAAAACAAGGCTCCAGACATCCCAAAACAAACTGGTAAGGCTACTTCTTGGCCTCAATCATACAACCCATCTAACCCCTGCTCACTTCACTTTGCTAGGGTTGGATGGCTCAGGGTTGAGGACAGAGTACGGCAACTTGCTATGGGCCTAGTCTACAAGATACACCACAACATTGGGATCCCCCTGTATTTGTCAAAATACTTCCAGAATGTAAATGAAGTCCACAATCATAACACCAGAGGCAGCTCCACTGATCATGTTCAACCCAGATTTGGCACAAACAAGGGAATGAACTCTTTCTCATGCTATTCAACAAAAATGTGGAATGCCCTACCCAAAGGAGTAAAGGAGTGTAAAACCCTACTCACTTTCAAAACTGCCCTAAAGAATCACCTTCAGGAGGCTGCAATTCCAAATTGGCCCCTGTCAAAGTCTTAACCTACCCCCCCCCTCCCCTCCTCCTAAAACTGTCTATTGTACATATTTCTTGTTTTTCATACCAGTAACCTGTAAACTGATTGTATGACGTTCTGCATAGTAGTGTATATTTGTATGTCTTCTTAAATGTCATCATGATTTGAGTGCACGGGGATCTCATTTAAAATAAGCCAAGTGCTTTTATGAGCGATCCAGTTTAGAGGACCGTGTATTGTGAATTGTACTTCCATGTACTTTTTACCATGTCTTTCTAAATAAAGTATTCAATCAATCAATCAATCCCTACCAAAAGGAGTAAAGGAGTGTAAAACCCTACTCACTTTCAAAACTGCCCTAAAGAAACACCTTCAGGAGGCTGCAATTCCAAACTGGCCCCTATCAAACTAAAGTCTTAACCTACCGCTATTCCATCCTCAGGGTGATGTCTCTTTAAAAGAAAAAGAGAAAGAGAGAGGTCACCTTTTTGGCAGGAAGTTGAACACTGGCTACAGGCAGGGTTGCCATGTCTGCTTATTATAAGCGACATTGGGCTTCTTTTTCTGTAAAGTTGCTTGTAAATATTGATTGGTAGCGGGTGCGCGTTGCGTTTTTTTTGGGCTTGTTTGTAAAGTGTAGTTGCTTATTTTGGGGTTCTTTCCTAATGTTGTTTAAAACAGTGGTTCTTAAACATTTTCATGGCAAGGCAAATTAATATGTATTTGTCCACTGATCAAAACATAATTGTGCCAGGGACAATTAAGATTAAACATCATCATCATCATAACCTTTATTTCAACTCGGAGTACAGTTTTGTAAATATTTTTTATCCAAAGATTTTTCTATGAAAATAGCAGATCTATAATCTCACAGTTGTGAGCCTGTAGATCGGCTATTTTCAAATATAGCCTAATTATGTATAGGGCTGAAGAAGTGGTTAATGTATTTTAAAGTGCTCATGTGGCCTTGTTGCTTTTTTGGGCTTGTTTTCATAGACTTGGGTTGCTTGTTTCTCTCACAACACCTGGCAACGCTGCTGGCTAACAGGAAGCCTGCTCCATAATGAAGACACATTGTCGAAGTGAAACATTGTAACTAGTTGTAGTCACCTCGTTACCGTAAGTAACGTCTCCCTCTGATAGAAGGTAATACTTAAACAACGCGCGACCATTTAACGTGTGTACATTATGTACCCACCCGTCCATTGTTACCGTAGTGCACGCGTTACTGAATAATAATAAGCCGTTTGTAGCACGGCGGTCCTGTATGGCTGCTTTGTATCGAAGCGCAGACATGGGCCAGTGTACAGGGTTGCCATGTCCGCTTATTATACGTGAATTTGGGCTTCTTTCTCTGTTGAGTTGCTTGTAAATATTGGTTGGTTGCGGGGTTTATTGGGCTTGTTTGTTTCTAAAGTGTAGTTGCTTATTTGGGCTTGCGTCAAATTTGTGTAATTATTAAAACCAGTGGGTCTCAAATATGTTCATGTCATCATGGACCTCCAAATTAAAATGTAGCCTATTTGTGTTAGATTGTTTAAAAATGTTCCACATTTTATTTCAAGATTGAAAGGAAAAAAATTGCCAATCTACAAGCTCACATTGCATCGTGAGCTTGTAGATCGTCAATTTTCAAATAACCGCATATAGGTTTAAAGTGCTCATGTGGCCGCTTCTTTTGGGCTTGTTTTCCTAGACCTGGTTGCTTGTTTCTCTCCAAAAACCTGGCAACGCTGATGGCCCAGTGTGGTTGCGTTACTTTCCAAGTCCCCATGGGAGAGACCGTAGCTTGTATAACAACAGCAATGGACGTGACTAATAATTAGTGAACTGTATGGATGATTAATTAGCCTACTACTACTACATCACACCACACAGTAGTAGCATAAGAGAGTCGGTGTGGTGCATGTTAACCTACATGCACCACCAGCACCTGTCTATTAAGACGCTTAGAGGCTTTGGGGATCTATTTGGATTTATGAATTAACATAGTATTCTAGGTCAGTGGGTCTGAACATCCTTTATTAACTTCACTATAGTGAAGTGACCCGTTTCTTCATTAATACATATATTATACAGACACCGCCAATGCCCTGATTCCAGGTCCACTGTCTGTTATAACATTGAGCTGTTATGTACTGTAAGGCAGACTGCTAGCCTTGGAGCCAAGACTGTAGATTTCTCTTTATTGAGTCTGACGTACTCCATACAATAAATCTGTGACTGTGACAGTCTTGGTGCGATGCGACATGCGAGAGTGTGGTCTAGCCCAGTGATTCTCAAACTTTGTCATGTCAAGGACCCCCAAATTGACACTCATTAGCCCGCGGACCCCCATTTGAAAAGATATGCCAAGGACCCCCGTAATTAAGAGTTTTATGGCTCTAGCAGTGATTCTCATCCATTTAAATTTCTAGGACCCCCAGTTTGACATGCCTTAGGCTACGGACCCCCATCTAATGGCATTTCTATCTCTGGGACCCCAATTTATATTGTAAAAATCTGTGTTAATTTAACTCTTTGAGAGTGTACAAATGGAACCTAATGGACCCGTTAGGGTTCCATTTGTACATTCTCTGAGTTACAGACCCTTAAGGGTTCATTTGGTCCCCACTTTGAGAACCACTGGTCAAGCCAACACCAATGTCTAGCAGATTGCCATCACAGTTGAGCATCTTTATTTTCCAATACAGGAACAAGAGGCAGAACTGTGCAGTCCACCATCTGAGCGTGAAGACAGGCTAGACGCAGCCATGGTGAGTGAGTTGCTCAAAATCAGGGAACATATTGTAATAATGCAACGCTAACCCTTGGGCTGGGGGCCACGTAGCTAAATTGCCAGAGTGGAGCTGGTCAACGCTACAAGATTGTAGATGATACTGGATCTTGGTAGCAACTAGCCAACACATTCCCCCTGTATACGGGATAAGAGAGTTTTGGTAAGGAGATGGCAAACCTGCTTAACTTCAAATTTCCCTCTTTTCCCTCTCAGTCTTCAGCGGTGGAGACCAAGACCAAGGAGGAGAAAGATGCTGAGCTGGACCGACGCATTGAGGCTCTGAGGAAGAAGAATGAAGCCTTGGTCAAGAGGTACCAGGTACGGTAGGCCTCAAGTTAATGGTTCAAAACAGTGGGTTGCACACAGTTCGTTGCTGGTGCTGGACACAAAATGACAGTTTAAAAGAATACAATTCTGCACAACAGCATTGCTCCTCAGTGTTTCGTTTACTTTAAAACACAGAAATTACATGGTACACGACGTTCCGGCCACCGTTGGCCTTCACCTGATGAAGTGGCCGAAACGTCGTGCACCATGTTGTAATTTCTGTGTTTTAAAGTAAACGAAACACTGAGGAGTAATGCTCTTGTGTGGACTTGTAGGTTTTTTAACCCATTAAGACCGGGAAAGAATCTGTGTCATTTTTAGATTTCTTTGGCTATTCAAAAATAGCAGTTATACAAGCTCATAGCGCGGCACAGGGTGCCGCGCTATGAGCTTGTAGATCTGCTATTTTTTGTATATCGTGAAAATATGTGCAAATCTTTCAATATATATATTTTTTAAAGCGAACATTATTAACCAAAATCTTGGCTTCTGGGATGCCTGTTTGCTATTGCCACGCTATGAGCTTGTATATCTGCTATTTTTGAATAGCCAAAGTATAAAATAATGGTTAAAGTGGTTACACAGATGCGTTCCCGGTTTTAATGGGTTAAGTTAGTTAACATGTTTATTTTCTTCTTTCTTTTTTTTACCAAAATGTCAAAAGAAGTCATGCATGTCTAGATTTAAGAATGGTGGTTCTCATCTATTTCCAGTTTGTCCATTCTACCAGGAAATGAATTAGTAACGGAGGATTTAGTGCCCGTTTGGATGGCTAGATTGAAGTCAGGTTCCCAACTACCAGCACCATCACGTGTAGTAGCCGGTATACATGATGTTTAGAACATTAGCATCGTATATATACATGTTGTGAGCTTGTAGATCTGCTATTTTCAAACATTTTAGTACTTTTATTTTTGGTACTTTAAGTACATTTGGATACCAATACTTTTGTATTTTTACTCCAGTACACTTTTAATTCTGGACTATTACTTGTAACAGAGTACTTCTGCATTGTAGTATTGATACTTTTACTTAAGTAAAGTACCTTTTCCACCACTGTGTACAACATGTAAATATCTTTGATTAGATTTTTGATCTGTTTCTTTCTATCCTGTTTTTCTTTTCTCTCCTTACTCTACCTCTATCCTCTCCCTTCTCACGAAAACATGATAGAGCGCGCATGAGACAAATCATTTCACCCACTTCTTTACACCTGAAAACCTGTGACGTGACGATAAAGCTGATTCTGATCGACTGTTGTTCACCGTTATAGTTGACATTGTGTTGCCACCAGTGGTGTAAAAAGTGCTCAAATGTTTTACTTAAAGTATCAATACTGCAATGTACTGCAGTACTCTGTACTCTGTTACATGTAAATGTCCGGAATTAAAAATGTACTTGCGTAAAAGTACAAAAGTATTAAGCTCACAACTGTGTGAGCTTTTAGATCGGCTATTTTCAAAAAGCCTAGGTATTAAATAGGTCTAAAGGGGTTAATGTAAGTTTTTTTAATATAATGATTTATATCTGCAAAGTAACTAGTAACTAAAGTTTACAAATAATTGTAGTGGTGTAAAAGTACAATCTGAGATGTAGTAGAGTAGAAGTAAAAGTACTGAAAATTGGAAATACTCTAATAAAGTAAAAATACCTCAACATTTTACTTAAGCACAGTACTTGAGTAAATGTGCTTTTGGCATCTTCGTTCTCTCCCATCGCCGATCACATTCTCCCTTTTTTATTATGGGACGTCAACAGGAAATAGAAGAGGACAAGAAGCAGGCGGAGCAGGAGGGCATCGCTGTGACGACGGCCAGAAAGCCACGGCCCCATGACCAGGAGATCGACAGGAGGAAGACGGAGAAAGAGAACTTCACCGTCACAGTAGACCTCTCCAAACCAGCTGGGGTAAGTCCTCTAACTTGCCCGGGACCCAAACTAGTGAAAATAGCAGATCTACAAGCTCACTTGTAGATCTGCTATTTTCAGTACTTCTTAAAAAATATATATATTTCTTATTTTATTTATGATCAATTGTTTTTAATTGATGGGAAGTTGTTTTTAATAGTTGTTTTTAATTGATGAAAAGGTGTAATTGTTTTCCTTTGACTTTTTGTAATATTTTGACATAATATATATGTTTTTAAATGTAGGAATAAAAAAGGGGACATTTACTTGCGACCCATAAAGGCTGGGAAACAGTGCTCTAACGTTTAGAGGGTTAGGGGCCGTGTTCAACAGGCCGTCTTTTCCCGGCTGAAAACGCCAAGGCGCTCGCCTAAAAATACACTTCCAAACGCCCAAGTTGAAAATATTTCAGCTCCCAGCCAGCAGATAAAAACGCCACATGTAAGTGCCTCGTCACGCTGCTGGGGTTTCTAAATATGCGGCGCTCCCATCGTAAACATCTCAAACGTTTTCATGTCAAGGACCCCCAAATTGATTTGTATTTGGCCGTGGACTCCCATCTGAAAAGATTTTGTTCCAGGGAACCCCAAAAGAGAAAATGATTCTTTTCAGTTTTTGAGATTATTCTTTTTTAAATGGCAGATCTACAAACTCACAATCCTACCCGATTATAAACATGTAGTGAATTACTGTAGAGTTGGGCTTATTGTGTATTTTAGCCCACACAGTATAAAAAAAAAATTTGTTTTCAAAAACACACCTACTCATAATCCGAACTTTTGTAATTAGAATCATAAGAATCGTCAGACCTTCTCTCAGTGCCTTCTCATTTGATCTCTTATTCTCTTTATGAGAGTCGTCAAGTTGCCATGGGTGTTATAGTCCTGAGTCAGCGATACCGTCGTACAGCAGAATATACATACTGGCTTTAATGTGTTTTGTCATCACAGTTTTGTTAATTTTGTCAAACACTGAAGATGGCTCTACACTGTTCTCGGTAGGACAATCAATCACTCACTCACAGCATGTGGGTTAGGGTTCTATTATCTATCTTCATGTTTGCATCCTTTTGAAGTGGAGATTACTCAATAGTCCGCTTGCCAGAATGTGAATCCGGACATGTTGAGTACACCAAAGTTTTATGTTAGAAATGTTGAGTATGGGTCCCCAGCATGTGGAAACTGCCGGATGCTAACTTGCATATGTTGAGCAATTTTCAGAATTAGCGTAATTAGATTTTATTAGCATAATCACCTATATGGACAATATTTCAGCAATAGTCCTGGGCCTTAGGGATATTTTCGCGCTAATCAGCCTTAAATGCACCAAATTTGGCCCAGATGTAGCCCAGGGCATGCTCTAATGATTTAGCTAGGGCGCCCGAGCGGGCGACCTTTGGGGTCGCCATAGCGGCCAAATCCAAAATGGCCGCCATGTAAAACGGTTTTGGCTGTAACTTTTGAACCAGATGAGCTACAAATACAAACTTGGTGTCTATTTCATGTTTTTTGACCATTGCAAACACATTGGAATGCTTATCATTACGATTGGGTGTGCAATATGCATATTTCCAAGATGGTGGCTATGTGAAAACGAGTTATAACTTAACTCTTTGACTGCGGACGACGCGATAACGCGTCAAGTGCTACTTTGTCCAGTTGGCCGTCGACGCGTTCGACGCGCGTTCATTGTTTAATCTCTGATTGCGCTATGCTGCTTAATATTCAATGTTATTCTCGAGTTCCACTTACTTCACGGACATCTGCATCCGGTTTCATGGCCTGGATTCCGTTTCCGGTTTTTGATTTTTTTCCCCAGTCATTTTCGTCCAAAATAGGTAAATAAACGGGTTTTCACACGGTATAACGGACAAACGGACAGGTTCTCTTCTATAATCTATGGTCTGGGTGACGATCAGTCATCGCCGTCGTGTATCACATCGTAATTTTCGCCGATCAAAACAATCTGGGACGACGTCACATCCGTTTTCATGTTTTTCCTTGTCTAATCTATCAAGAAGGGTGAGAGAGACCCAACGACATGATCAAGCTGTCATGTGCTGCTCTCTAGTGGCGGATTTGTGCTGGGTCTTTAAATTATGTGTCCTTAAATTATTTTCATGAGAAAAATTCAAAATATAAAAATAAAAAAACACGAAAATTGCTGGCACTGGGGGAGTACTTTATGAAAATACTCTGGCAGTCAAAGAGTTAACCTTTGACACTTTTGGCAAACTTGGTGTCGATTTTATGTTTTTTTTTTAGCATTAGAAACACATTGGAATGCTCCGATTAATGATTAAATCTATCTAGAGCACTCTAATTAGCTTATTACCAATATGACCACTATCAACAACCTAAAAAAAGCAACCTATGTATGTTACACATACAATTTTATTGAAACAATAGAAAAATGGAGTGGAGCACATCCCTATTGATACAGATAATAAGCCAGTAGGCTAGAGTATATTAAACAATACAAATAAAAATGGAAATGCGGTGCGTTGAAGGGGGGGGGGGGCCTCCACGCACCACACAACAAGGTTTGTTGTGTAGAACCTCAATATTCCTCACATCCACATGATGAGGTGTAACAAACTCCGGCTTTTCCTCTCTTCCATGCGCTAGCAGGATGTGATACTACATCAGCCTTCCTTGGCCATGGGAAAAGAGTGCATGGGCAGCTTGGGAGGCAACACTGGATCTCACAGTAGCACCTGATTATGTGGATGTGAGGATGCCTCACCAACAATGAACATATAAGCACAATGGATAGATAGATACCTTTATTGATCGCACAGGGGAATTTCAGTCACCCAGAGGCAGCACAGCAGTCAGAGTTACAAAGTTACAGATACAGAGTAAGGAATGTATACAGCAATACAAAGGTAAGACATAACAATAAGATGCACCATCACTAAAGAACAAAAGTATACACCTGTACAAACTATCCTGCACTATGCAGAAAAATAACAATAACACCAGGTTACAGTGTCCTGTCAAACCGTGCAACCAGTACAATCACTGCAATGCAAAGAAAAGTGACAAAGTGTCCACAGTGCAATCAGTTCAATAACTATCTAAGTGTAATTAGAGGTCAGAGTCCTTGGTACATCTTTTATTCCAAGTTAAATGACCGGGAGCAGTATGGGTTAGCGCCCCCAGCCTGTGTCTTCCGTGAGGAAGAAGCCCAACAAACCCACGGTGAGGCCTTTAGGAGGGCCATTCAAGCAAACCGGCCCAATGAACCATCACGCCAGAAGGAAATGTTTGGATCGGGGTGTTGCAGCGGATCTGGTGCAGCGGATCTGGTGCAGCGGATCTGGTACAGTGCTCAGGTCCTGGACCTGGTGAGACGAAGGAGGAGCCCGGCCAGGAGGCCACCCACAGAGCCTAGTCCCTCCACGTGCCAGAGCCTCCCCGAGTTCCGGCAGAGTAGTTCCGGAGAAGCGGACTGAGTGGCCCTGTCTTTCCCTATAGGACTGACCGTGGGTCCTGGGACGTAAGTTGTGGCTTGATCAACCCCGGCTGGGTCACCTGGGCGAGGGTGTATGTTGCGAGACCCGAAACACCCTATGACCCCAGGCTACAACACTGATGATACGTCCCAGGTGCATCCATGTGATGTATTCTTTATAGACAGTTGACCTGGCAGAGCGACCAACGTGTGTCTCGTTGTAAATCCTCATAGCTACCTGCACAAAAGACATGCCAAGTCTCAAACAGTTCCACCCGGGGTAGGTGAATCTACCCCGGGATGCCCCACTATATCCTTGTGAAGGGAGAGGGACGTGTTTGCCATGATGGCGTCCAGCCTCCTCACTGTACGCACCTTAGCCACCTCCTCCAGTGAGGTCCCCACGACGGAGCCCACCTTCCTCACCAGCCATTTACAGCATCCTGTTGCACATGCCAAAACATCGGAGTCTTCTCAGGAAGAACAGCCTGCTCCTACATTAGAGTTTGTCAGACCAGTCCAACAACATGTTCAGGTGCACTCCTAGAAACTTGTAGTTGGCTACAATCTCCACCACCTCAGCATTTATGGTGCTGGGGACCGGAGGTACCCTCTTGGTCGTGCCATAGTCCACCACCATCATCCTTGGTCTTGCTAGCATTGGGCCGGAGGCGGTTTGCCTCGCTCCAGTCCACAAAGTCCTTCGCCATGCTATCGTGCTCAACAGTGTTGTCACCTGAGATGCAGCTGACCACCGCAGTGTCATCTGAGAACTTCTGTAGGGGCCATGTCTTGGAGTTGATCGAAAGTCAGATGCGTATACGGTAGGGGCGGCCATAGCTGAGTGGTTAGTGAGCCCGCCTAGAGGCCCTGGTTGCCCCAGGTTCGATTCCAGGCTATCCCAGCATATGTGCCGATTATATGAAATTTGTCCCTGAGCAAGACTCTTAACCCCAATTGCTCACAGGTTCTCATTGGAAACAAGACTGCAAGGACTTTCATGAACGACCTGTTAAAAGGAATTATCCTTATCCTTATCCTGAACAGGAAAGGTGACAGCACTGTGCCCTGGGGACAGCCGTGTTGTCACCAGCACCTCCGACTGACAACCCTGCAGTCTCACATACTGCGGTCTGCCCGAGAGGTAGTCTGTGATCCATGCCACCAAGCCGTGGTCCACATCATCAACGCAAGCTTCTCAGCAAGCAGTTGTGGCTGGATAGTGTTGAAGTAAAAACACATGATTCTGACTGTGTTGCCCAGGGTGTCAAGGTGTGTGAATGCCCTGTTTAGCATGTAGATGATGGCATCATCAAATGTCCGCCTGGTATGCAACCTGAAGGGGGTTGAGGTATTCACTCACCATCGGTCTCAGTTGATTCAGTACCAGACGCTCAAAGGTCTTCATGCTCTTTGATGTCAGAGCCACTGGCCTGTAGTCACAAGGTGTGACTTTTCTTAGGCACCGGGACAATGCAGGAAGATTGCCACAGTTGCGGCACCCTCCCCGTCTTCAGAGAGAGGCATATCGTTTGGATCAGCGGTTCTGGACAACCGGATCTCCATATATGCCTATACTATACTGATACGCCCAGCCCACGTATGCACGTACAGAGTTTTTGTGCATTAATTGTAAGATTGTTTCAAATACTCCTACCTATATCAATAGGAATGTGCTGCACTCCATTGTTCTATCTTTCAAATACATTATATGTGTAACATACAAAGGTTGCTTATTAAGGTTGTTCCTGAAAGTGTTCTGGGTGAAAATGTTGAATACCTTTTTGGGGATAGTGTTGATATTGTTAATTAGTAAATTAGAGTGCTCTAGATGGATGCAATCAGAAAATCGGAGCATTTCATATGTTTCCCCCCCTTCAACGCACTGCATTTCCATTTTTATTTGTATTGTTTAATATACTCTAGCCTACTGGCTTATTATCTGTATCAATAGGGATGTGCTCCACTCCATTTTTCTATTGTTTCAATAAAATTGTATGTGTAACATACATAGGTTGCTTTTTTTAGGTTGTTGATAGTGGTCATATTGGTAATAAGCTAATTAGAGTGCTCTAGATAGATTTAATCATTAATGGGAGCATTCCAATGTGTTTCTAATGCTAAAAAAAAACCATAAAATCGACACCAAGTTTGCCAAAAGTGTCAAAGGTTAAGTTATAACTCGTTTTCACATAGCCACCATCTTGGAAATATGCATATTAGGGTTTCAGACACACCCAATCGTAATGATAAGCATTCCAATGTGTTTTCAAAGGTCAAAAAACATGAAATAGACAACAAGTTTGTATTTGTAGCTCATCTGGTTCAAAAGTTACAGCCAAAACCGTTTTACATGGCGGCCATTTTGGATTTGGCCGCTATGGCGACCCCAAAGGTCGCCCGCTCGGGCGCCCTAGCTAAATCATTAGAGCATGCCCTGGGCTACATCTGGGCCAAATTTGGTGCATTTAAGACTGATTAGCACGAAAATATCCCTAAGGCCCGGGACTATTGCTGAAATATTGTCCATATAGGTGATTATGCTAATAAAAGCTAATTACGCTAATTCTGAAAATTGCTCAACATATCCAAGTTAGCATCCGGCAGTTTCTACATGCTGGGGACCCATACTCAACATTTCTAACATAAAACTTTGGTGTACTCAACATGTCCGGGTTCACAATGGGGCTCTATGGGCTGGCAAGTAGACTACAATGGTGGAACAAGTACTCAAGTAAAAGTATCAATACTGCAATGTAGAAATGCTCTGTTACAAGTAAAAGTCCGGAATTAAAAATGTACTTAGTAAAAGTACATAAGTATTTGCATCAAAATGTACTTAACACCGCCAAAGGGGAGAATTCTCCCCTTTTCAGTCAATGGTCTGAACCGCCAAAGGGGAGAATTCTCCCCTTTTAATTATTTTTATTTTATTCTGTTTTTGAATTCCTAAAAAGTTTCTCTAATTTTTGAGTATACATTTATAACCCTAACCCTAACGAAAAAAAAAAAAAAAAAATCCATTCACTTCAATGTTAAAAAATAAACGGACAAATAATTCACATTGTTTCTATAAAAAAATGATAAAAACCCTGGCAGTGGGTGATTTTATTATGAAAAAACTTTGGCGGTGAATGTGCCAAAAGTAGAAAGTACTCATTATGCAGAATGTCCCATTTCAAGTTTTCAAATGTATAAAATGTATACAATTCTTTTGAAAATAGCAGATCTACAAGATCACAATAGAGCTTGTAGATCGGCTATTTTCAAATGGCCGAAATGTGTATAGGGCTAAAGTGGGTAATGTAGGTTTTGTAATAATCAAAATCTACAAAGTAACTAGTAACTAAAGTTTTCAAATAATTGTAGTGGAGTAAAAGTATAATATTTGCCTCTGAGATGTAGTGGAGTAGAAGTAAATGTACCGAAAATTGGATATACTCCAGCAAAGTAAAAATACCTCAAAATTGTACTTAAGTACAATACTTGAGTAAATGTACTTGATACTTTACACCACTGTTGGTCGATATACATCCATAGCGAATTGCAACTTGTTAATCAGTTCACTTCAGTTCAACTTTATTGTCAGACTCAGAGTCCATTAGAAAGACATGTAACACAAGTAAGGTTGTGTTGTAATTTATTAGAATCAACATTTGAAAAATTTATATAATAAAGTAGCTGGTTGGACTTAATTGAGTAGTCGGCTGTTTACTGGCCAAAAGCCAGTGATATTACAGTAAAGGTTTGTGGTGGTTAAATAAGACTTTTTAAATTCAGATTCGTCTGTGATTCTGATTATTAGTGGAATAAATACAAAATAATGTAAATGCTGTGAATGTGACCTCATGAAGAATGTCCTATTAACTGAGCTGGAGACATCAGTTACTGGAGATATTAGGTTGCCAAAATATTCCCCAATCCTTGCAAAGTAAGATTGGAAGAATAAAATATTAATAGGCTGTTTGCTATTGCTGGATTAGACTACTCAGCTTGTTCTCTACCCTGGGGACCAGCTGGTTTTCAAATCCATTACCAAATCCATTGTGGTTCATGATAAACATTCTGAAAATGCATTTCTCCAAAGAATAAGTTCTGAAACAGCTGGTCTCGCTACAGTGAAATCAGTGTCCTCTTTCTTCCTCTAATTGTGCACTGCCTGCTGTAACCAATGCGAATTTGTCAGCCCACAGTAAAGACAGCGCTGGGGGCTGAACCGAGACACAGTGACTGGCTGTCATTTCACATCAACATAAACGAAAACCCCAAACCCGATTTAAGCAAATGGATGTTATTTTCCCTCCATGTGATTGTGGGCCTGGGGAGAAGATAACATCCTTATCTGTAACGTGATGACCCCGGCTCCTTGAAAAGACAGACTACGCAGCTCATGATCTTTGACAGCTGCTCATTACCCTGTTAGGTTAACACAGGCCTGTCAGTCTACTCATCAGGCTTAGAATCACACACCTGCCTAGTCTCGGCTTAGGTGTGTGTGTGTGTGTGTGTGTGTGTGTGTGTGTGCGTGTGCGCGTGCGCGCCACGTAGAAACCTGTGGTACGACCTGCCTGACTTGTGCTCCTCTTAGGGCCACTACACACCGCAAGACATTTGTTGCGATTATGCTCTCGCCCACCTTTTTTGCCGCTCGCCGCCAAAAACCCAGATCTGACGCAAATTCGCAGAGGTTTTGCTCGCTGTGTGTGAAAGGCTCTGCGAGACGAACCGGCCGCGATTCAAACACTCGGCGATGCCTTCCCGAGCATTTCTAGATATCTAGCGTGTTTGATATAATTTGCCTCTTTCGCCGACTGGACATCATACAGTATGAATGGGGTTGCGATCACTCTGCGAGGAGATCCGTGCTACAGCCAATGAGAGCACATTACAGCCACCGTGGCAAGGGGAGGGTTGCTTGATGTAACTGCCCACAACAAAAAAAATCTTGCCCGCATAATACCGCAATATTACTGTCCAGTCCTGCATAAGCCTGCAATATCTCCAATGAGATCCTAAAACATTACAAAACAGAATGAGAGAGAGAGATAGTTTGTTTATTTTGCGACGAGCACGTGGAACACAGTCAACACACACGAGAGGGAGAGAGAGCGGGGGGGGGGAGAGAGAAAGAGGGGGAGAGAGAGAGCGAGAGAGAAAGAGACTCTGATCCTCTGTACCAGGGGAAATGATCTCTTATTGAATGTAGACATATTCATATCTTGCTAAGTAAATCATGGATATCTGGTTTATTGTGGGACGGTGCAGTAGCCTATTTAAATACCGCCCAGCCCCGTAAGATTTACGTTTGGACCTGTGGGTAGCGAGGGATCCCGCTGCCGTTGCAGGGCTCTACTCTCGGCGAGTCCTGTCTGTGAACTATCTTGCAATGTGTGATCCTTTGTCTGCCACAACGATAAAAAAAAACACAACGATATTAAGACAGAAAGAGACTTGTGTTGTGCGAAATGCTTAACGATCAGATGACTCCCCCACCACTTTAAAAGTCCTACAGTGTGTACCTGCCCCTTGATCAGTCTTCAGGGGACATAAGTGTACAGTAGCAATTCAATCAGAGATCCTAGCGTGTTCCAGATTCCCTATAAATAACCCAGACTAAAGAGCAGCGGGCCACTGCGCTCAGGCTAAACAGACCAGAAGCTGGCAGGATCATGCCGTCTACTCTACTGAACTGATGTACCTGTCTGGATGCACAGTGATTAATGACAAGAAGGTTGAACGTGGCTGATTAGCCTGTCCCTAAATCCTGGTTATTAATTAGACTTTGCTTAACCTTTTCTTAATACCTTCTTTCTTCTTTGTCATCCTTGCTCTCTCCCTTTCAGGTCAACAGTCTTATCTTGTCTGTCTTACTCTGTGTTTGTCTTGCTCTCACAATCTTATCTGCAGTTTTGAATTTGCATTTGAAATTCCTCGCTATACCTCTGCTTTTGATCCATCAATGTATTGCGTTGTTTGAACAGAATTATATTAAGAAGTTCCGATTAGCTGTCTAGAACAGGGTTTTGTCTGTATGTACCATGTGTGGAGTGGGGCAGTGCCAACAGAAAGTCTTAAATACCTGGTCAAGTCAAAAGTAAAAAAAAGTGTTAAAGTTGGGTCATACTGTAGTAGACAATGTGCCCATGTAAAACATACAAATGTTCAGTGAATCTCAACAACATTGTTCTTTTGAAACACTTTTGGTGAAGTATTTATAAAGTTCGCTATTTCCATTTGGCCAAATGATGATAAGGACATGACCACAAGCAGCCAGCCTTTATAGTGCAGCTTTGCCACTGAAGATCGCTTTATTTGTGTGGCTACACAAACTGCACACATACTCTAGTACAGTGGTTCTCAAAGTGGGGTCCGGGGACCCCCAGGGGTCCTTGAGGGAGTTCCAGGGGGTACCCAGCTAAATGGTAGTTAGGAAACAAATGGACCCTTATGGGTCTGTAACTCAGAGAGCGTACAAATGGAACCAAATACGGGTCCAACCTAACGGGTCCATTTGGTTCCATTTGTACACTCTCGGAGTTAAATTAACATAGATTTTTACAATATAAATTGGGGTCCCAGAGATAGAAATGCCATTAGATGGGGGTCTGTAGCCTAATGCATGTCAAACTGGGGGTCCTTGAAATTTAAATGGTTGAGAATACTGCTAGAGCCATAAAAATCTTCTGTTATGGGGGTCCTTGGCATATCTTTTCAAATGGGGGTCCGCCGGCTAATAATTGTCAATTTGGGGGTCCTTGACATGACAAAGTTTGAGAACCACTGCTCTAGTAACTTACTATCCATTGCTAAGGATTGGACAAGGATGCCACGGCATTATTAAACCCAACCCTGACTTGTTTGGTCGAATAGTGGCCGAAGGACGAGGACTTGAAAATTCACCAACCATTACCAGGGATTTCATATTTATAGACAAGCATGTCTTCTCCCCACAGGAAAAGAGAGTGGTGAACGATTGGAAGCCCGGAGCGCCACGCGGCAGGAAGTCGTCAGAGGAGGGGGACACCCACAGCCCCCCCAGGAGGACGGGGTCGGGGCGCATGGGACGAGCAGGTCAAAGAGGAGGAGGTGGACGCCAGGAAAGGAGGGACCGAGAACCCCGCCTTGATAGAGAACCCCGTAATGACAGAGAACCCCGTCTCGACAGAGAACCCCGTCTCGACAGAGAACCCCGTATTGACAGAGAACCCCGTATTGACAGAGAACCCCGTATTGACAGAGAACCCTGTATTGACAGAGAACCCCGTATTGATAGAGAGCCCCGTCTTGACAGAGAACCCCGTCTTGACAGAGAACCCCGTCTTGATAGACCACCTAGAGATGGAGAGACTGGAGAGCCGGGGGGAGGAGGAGGAGGAGGAAGAGGAGGAGGAGAGAGAGAGTGGCGCGGGAGAGGTAGGAGAGGAAGAGGAGGAGCCAGAGAGGGAGGCAGAGAGGGGATGAGAGAGGGGATGAGAGAGGGAGGAGGCCCACAGTCTGGCATGGACAGGAAATCAAAGGTGAGTGAGAGAACAGGTGCACATGTTAATCTAAATGCTTGCGATTACAGAGGAGTTTGGCAATTTTGCCTCAATTACAAAACTTTGAATTACATTTTCTATCAAATATCATAAACCATCCTGACGCAGTAACAGGGCTCGACAGTGTGACCATTTCACTCATGCGGTAAATTGCATTTAGGAGCACGCGTGCGAATTATATTACCAGCCTTCTCTTTGTTTTTCAAGCCCCCATTTTCTGCACTGACACTAGACCACTTTAAAATGTTCTCTTCTCTCCACGAGTGCACACACATACTCTACACACACACTGCTGCACTGCTCCCGCCTTCTCTCACACACTCACATGTGCTAGCTCATTAGCTGGATGGCAAGTGCATTGCCTTCGTGAGTGTATAAGGGTACTGCATATTGTTTGGATTCTTTGAAACATTTGGGCGACTTAACTCTGTTGTCCCCTATCCCTTCATTAAGGATTGTGCCCCTGAAATTCTTTATGCACCCTTAAACTTTGCACATTTTTGCACAACACAAGTCAGCTTCAAGCCTTGAGTAAAAAAGGTGGTTAAAACAAGCGATCGACCCGAATTGTTCTTGCTCTGCTGCGTACATTGAATAATTCATTGACATGCCGTCCTGATGCTTTACCAGTGTTTGTGTTTGTGGACAGGAATGGGAGGAGAAGAGGAGGCAGAACATTGAGATGATGAACGAGGAGATGGATAAGATAGCAGAGTATGAGAGAGGGCAGCGGGTATGGAAAAACATCCTCCATCTAAATTGGAAAAGACTGTTATAACTGTGTTCACACCACTGTCAATGTGAGAAAATGTGATTTAGAACAGATTTGAGTGGACATTAGAGAGATGGTTCAGACCTTACCTTCTTTTTGTTCCACAGATGGATGGAGACAAGCCCATCCGTAACTTCCTGGACGACCCCCGGCGTTCTGGCCCGGTTCCCGACTTGGACCGTAAGGAGGGCAGCAGGAGACACGTCCGTAACTGGGGTGGCCTTGACTTTGACAATGTTAAGACTGGGGCTGAACTGGAGAAAGAATGGACTGTGAGTGGTGTTCTGTGAAACACAAAATGATGTGCCAAGTGTTATAAATGCACAGAAGTTTGTTGCAGCGGTATTGGTGCTTAAAAACATATTGACCAGTTACCCAGCAGCCAAATTAGTGTACCAGCTACAGCAGGACTGCATACAGTATAGTGATAGACGGCAGATTGTACACTTATTCACTTAACTAAAATAACAATTCCACAACAGAAAATGGTCTTCTAATATCTCCTACCTGAATGAAACTCCTCAATTACAACTTCAGTCTTACTGGCTGAGAGTGAGAAAAGGAGGGTAAACCCAGGAAAGAACACTATAGGTGGGATTCAGTCCTAGGCCAAAAGAATACTACGCGTGCAGGGACCATAAACACGGGATACTTCTGGATACTTAGGCTTGTCACAATTATTACATAATCGCCTAATCGCAATTATTTGAGATAATAACAATTATTTTTGCATAATCATCATAATCGTTTCCATGTTGAAAAATGTTCATGTATTTTCAAACATTTCAAAAGTAGTGGAAATAGCAGATCTACAAGCTCACTACGCGAGTTGTGAGCTTGTAGATCGGCTATTTCCACTATTAATGTTTTCTTAAAAGTATTACGTTATTTCAGATGTCAGTCATTTCTTTGTATATTTAGTTTATTTGTCGTATCTGCCCTGTGCAACTTCAAAGCCAAACCGAATTTTTTTTTATTTAGTATTTTTTTTATTCATATGTTCCAACAAAAACACAATTAAATCGTTACCCGCAATTATTTGTGTGACAGTGAATCGTCAAGTGAAATTTCATAGTCGTGACTGCCCTATGGATACTACCAGTAATGATCCTAGTGTTTTCCACTGCAGTGGCCTTTCTGTTACATGTGGCTCAAGAATAGTTCTTCAATAAGAAGAATACCTCTGGACGTCACTATCTTTTCTTTTGTAAAGTTTCACCATTTGTAGCTGGTTGATATCCATCCTCGTATGGCTAAATTCTTTGCCCCTTTATCTGTCTTCTGTTCAGAGCCGAAGGCCTGGTCAGAGGGGTTCTATGGACATGACCATGTCCATGACGGGCCGGGAGAGGGCGGAGTACCTCCGCTGGAAGAAGGAACGCGAGCAGATCGACGAGGAGAGGCTGGCACGCCACCGCAACGCCACGGGACAGTGGAGACGGGAGTGGGACGCACAGAAGACCGATACCATGTGAGAGCGGAAGGGAAGGGGAGGGAAAGAGGACATGAGATTAACCCATTCAAAAACCATTATTTTATACTTTAGGGTTTAGGCTATTCAACAATAGCAGATCTACAAGCTCGTAGCTGGAGCTTGTAGATCTGCTATTTTTTTTTGAAAAATCTTGAAAATTTGTGCAAACCTTTGAATATATATATATTTTAAAGCGAACTATTTTAACTCAAATCTTTGCTTCTGGGGATTCTGCGAATGTCTTTGAAACATTTTTTGGGGAAAAAAAATTATGTTGCTATAATATCAGTGGTTCTCAAACTTTTTCATGTCAAAGACCACCCAAAATGATATGTATTTGTCTGCGGACCCCCATCTCAAAATATTTTGTTCCAGGGACCCCCAGAAGCAAAGATTTGAGTAAAAAAATGTATATATATATTCAAAGATTTGCACAAATCTTCACAATTTTTTCAAAAATAGCAGATCTACAAGCTCATAGCGCGGCACTCGGTATGCCACGCTATGAGCTTGTATATCTGCTATTTTTTTAATAGCCAAATAAATCAAAAAATGACACAGATGCGTTCCCGGATTGAATGGGTTAATTGGACTGAGAGCACGAGATAAGAGAGGAGTGAGAAGGAGAGATGAGGAGAGCATGAAGGGGGGGGGGGGGGAGTAGAGGAGGGGATGAGATAAGCGAGGAAGGACAATAGAGTGGCGAGAGAGCAGGGACTAGGAGGAGAATAAGGGCAGAAGGGAGGAGGTGGGGGAAGAGGGACCTGCAGCAGCTTTGAGACTAGATGACTGTCAGAGAAGCTGCAGGGGATCCTGCTGTAGAGCAGTGGTTCTCATCCAGTGGTCCGGGTCTCCGGGGACCACCAGTGGTCCTTGAGGGGGGTTTCCAGGTGGTCCCCAGCTAAATGATGGAGGGCTGGTATAGATGGTCCCTTTATAGATCTTTAACTCTTGAGAGTGTAAAATGAAACCAAATGGACCCTTACGGGTCCATTTGGTTTCATTTTACGCTCACAAGCATTCAATTATTGTTAAACATCTGCCTTACTTAATTAAATAATTGTTATTTTGATCAACATTTGCCTGTTATCTCTCCTATGGTACCAACATCAATACAGCATGGAATTGTGGACTAAATCTTATCCAACAATAACACAATATATATATATATATATAAATATATATAATAGACTATAATAATAGTCTTGGGTCTGAGAGGCTAAATCTCATCAAACGGTGGTCCATGGCTCAAATGCCCAATAAATAATGGACCTTGATATGAAAAAGGTTGAAACCACTGCTGTAGAGGGGAATGCATTGAGGCATGGTGGTACTGTAGGACACTAACGAGGCATTCAAGCATCACATTGTGTGTGTGTGTGAGCGTGCGTGCGTGCGTGCGTAAAGTCAAAACAGGCGATGATGGTAGAAAGTGTGGACACTCGGGCACAAAAAGGACATATTGGTCAGACATGACGAGGGTGTGGCGTGGGAGGGGACGACGTGACCTTTTGGTGACTTTGCGTGCGTCTGCCTCAATAAAGGCATGTAAGCTGATGTGACGAGGATGCACAGCGACATGGCGTCTTGATTTGTAGCGCGTGTGCATGTGTTTGTTAACCCTGTGGCGTTTTTTTTTCACAGGTTCAAGGAGGACCCATCTGTTGCTGCAGAGGGCATGATGGCCGAGCATGGCGGCAGAAGAGGCAAGTCAACCTTCCACCTCCCCACACACAATGTCTTCTTTGTGTCTGGATAAAAACAACACACACACTAGAGTTGTTCCGATACCGATACCAGTAAAAGCTGCCGATACTGCCTAAAAACGTTGGTATCGGTATCAGCGAGTTTTCCAGTCTATTCCATTCCGATACCATGTAATTGATCACATGATGAGATTTTATTTACAGTAATGAATGTAAATGAATGCTTCAGTTCATGTTGCACTACTATTGACATTATTATTTTACTAACTTGGAGCTGCACTATTTATTCCTAGATCAGTGGTTCTCAAACGTTTGAATTTCAAAGACCCCCATAACTCTGAGAGTGTACAAATGGAACCAAATGGACCCATTACGGGTCCATTTGGTTCCATTTGTACACTCTCAGACAAGTTAAAGTTACAGACCTGTACATATACTGTACACATCATATGCAATCAGAAGGATGCAACGCCAGGCCCCTGCTAGCACCCAGTTCATTAAGCTTGTTATGTCAACGCCAGCTGATTGAACTCATTATGTAAATGTGCACTGTATTTCCCTGGTGGCCATCCAGCCCCCTTAAGCCTCTTCAAGGCTGATTTGAGAGAAGGTGACGGCTTTTAGAGGTCTGGGGACGTAAGCACTGCAGTGGAGCAGTGGTTGTTCCAAGACCCTTCATGCAAAGGATTTCATTACTTACTCATTGAGTGCCATTAACGTGTTTCACGTGTTTTTACCGCTATGGCGCAACGTGCCAATGACGTGTTTGACGTGTTTTTAAAAAAATAGTAAAAAAAAACAAAAACATGTTGTTGTGAAAAACATGTTCATCTGAAGATTTGCAGCTCCATCCACTCCTTGTTTAACGTATAACTGAAAAAGGCTGTATCTCGCTTCCTAAGCCCTTTTTTTTTACTTTGAAAAAAACTCTGGCACTGGGACAACATACTATAGAAATAATTCCAAAAAATTAGCAGCGGTTCCGGTAGGAGACAGAAAGGAGACTCTTTGTGTCTCCTACTGGAACCGCTGCCAGTCATCAAATTATTGGCTTAGGAGTGTGACAAAAACAAAAAAATATAGATGAATTCAAGTCTCCATGGGGTGACTATTCGAGAGAAAAAAACGTCATTTTGGGTGTGAACTTAACATGAATTTGTGTCACTGGAAGATGTTTCTTTTGTAAATTTGAGCAAGGGGGAGTTTGTCCTCCGCCATGTTTCCTGTTGAAGATGTTCTGCTGGTATGGTGTGGAAGAGAGTTGGCTATGTGATGGCATTCTGTGTATAATGGTAGTTCTAATGTATGTGATTTTGTGTGGGGAAAATGGATGTTTGTCTTCTTTGTGTGTGCGCACGTGTGTCTTCCTTGCAGCTAGGGGGCGTGGCTCCCGTACAGAGCCTTGGGGCAGGGCCTCAGGTTAGACCATGGCATGTGATTGAGAATTACTACTGTGTGTTTCATTGTCTATTTGAGCACTACAACACCCAATCTCAAACACCTGCCCCCTAGCTTGTAGCATTTTTAACCACTTACTCCTATCCTTGGTCCCCAAATGTAGTCCCTCTACATCTCTTTGCTTAAATTAGACGATCCATTAAGCTCATGTGTCGCAACTTGATGCGTTTTTGAGCTTGTAGGTCAGCTATTTTTGCAATTGTTTGATTTTTATGACATGCTCAGAATAGGGACGGTTAGGTTAAATTGGTTAAATCATATTTTGGAGCTATTATAACATAATATATCAGTCCATGACTTTCTTCAGGATCTGCATCAGCTATTGTAACTTCTTAACTTTTACATTTGACCTTTTAACCATTGAGCCATTGACATTGTCAGTTGTCTTTAAAAGAAAAAGAAAATGTATCAGGTAGGCGGGTAGTACTTTGATCTCATGCTTTTGTATTGTTCAATTTTGCTTTTACTAGGGGAGTTGTTTTGGAATTGGGTGGAAATAATTGTCCGACTTTATCATACACATTCAAATCCTCGGTGGTCATTTTTCCATTTGTAACTCAGACACGTAAGGGTCCATCTTATTCCGTTTGTAACACTGAGGATCAACACAGAGGCCTTTACCATGTAGGTTCCCAGTGCACCAAAAGCTTGAACGGCACCCAAAATGTGCCTATAGCAGCCCTGGATCAAACAACACTGACGGTTTGTACTTGGTGTGTGTTTAACCAGCTCCGGATACCAAATGGGTGGGGTTGGTCACTTGAGGACGAGTATTAGAAAGTTCTGATGACAACAGCACCGCTTTTACTATACTCTAGTCTGTGGAAATGAGCACTTACCCACCACTAATTATATTGATCATGGTGAAACCCCATCCATCTGGCACTCCCAACTCCATTAAAACAAGCAAGCAATCATTTGCAAATGCCATTTGATTTGACCCAGGTGTGTCTAGGATCACAGGCTGATCACCTGCCACACATCATAGCCTTCACTCGCTTTGGCTGCGCATGCACACGCGCGTGCGTGTGTGTTTGTGCGTTTGTGCGAGCGTGCTGTTTTCACAGACTCCAATTTGCAGAATGATTGAATGTCCTCACAGCTTTACAGGCTGCTCTGTGCTTTCTCTTTCTCCTCCCACTTCTCTGCTTTGCTCAGCCTTTCCTCACTTCTGTCTCTCCTCTCTTGATCTTTCCCTTCATTTCTGCCTTCCTCTCCCTGTCTCATTATTGTCCTCTCCCCTTTCCCCTTGCTGTGGTTTCCGTTCTCTCTCTCCCCCTCTTTCTATGTCCCTTCCTCCTTCCCTCTTTACCTCACTCCTTCTGTCCCATAATCCTCTCATCCCCCTTTACTTCTGTCTTTTTCTGTGATCCTTCTCTCTGGTTCTCCACCTGCCTCTCCTCCTCTCCTCCTCCCTATTCTCACTCTATTCATCTCTCGGGGGGGGGAATGGGTGAGAAAGGGCTTCTGTCTTTCTCACCCATTCCATTATCTCTCCCTCCTCCCTCTGTCTGCCCCCTGAGTCCTTCTTCATATGAGATCATCCTATGAGTCATCCCATGTGTTTAGCTGGCAGACGGTTTTGTCTTAACGCTGGAGGTCAGATGGGACAAGGGGCAAGGTCAGCGTCAGACATATAGACACCTGGGATTGGCTCTGAAGGCCACTTCATTCTGCCGTTACATAACGCGCTGACAGCGACTTTGAGCCGCTGGCTTTATTGTGATCGCTGGAGGAGGGCAGTGGTGCAGAGAGATGGACAGGAACAGATGAGGTTTATTGGGGGGGGGGGGGAGTGGTGAAGGCCTGTGATGTGCAGAATACGGTAAACTACCTGTGTTGGGTAGCATTTGAAGAAACTAAAATGCTAACAAGCCCTTGTCCAAGATGGTCCTCTTTTCATTATTCTTTTAAGATGTTGATACTTGATATTATTCATAAGGACTTCATACAGTAGCTCAAGCATCAGTAATGAACAACTTTCTATCCATCAGACAGTTAATAATTTTCTATTGTAAGCATTTAGCTAGCGGATGCTCTTATCCAGAGCGACTTACAAAATGCAAGATTGGATTAAGTGGCACGAACCCTAGTCAACAAACAGGGTAAATGGTCAAGTGAAATGAGTGCAAATAAAACATTTATGTACTACAAAGTAATTAGGTAAACATCAATCCTAGAATGTGTCTAAACCAGTGTTTCCCAACCTTTTTGGTGCCAAGGCACACCTGGCATTGCCAAAAGATCCCAGGGCACACCTAGATATACGGTGTGCCCACACACATATATATGTGTGTGTGTGTGTGTGTGTGTGTATGTATATATATAAACCTTGAACATTACAAAATGTCTTTGGCCTACAAATATAAACTTTGGTCAGTGCAATGAATGGAGTGAGTCTGATTTCACCTTCCCAGAGTAAAACTTATTTGGTGCTAAACCCAATATACTTCTAATATCTGATAATAATATCTAATACTCTGATCCTGTTAGCATTATTGCGCACGCATGCGCAGTTGCCCACTACAGACGAATACCAAAACACTCGCCCCGTGGCAAATCCGGCGGTATTCACCTGGTATTCCTAAACGTCACCTCAACGTCAACTATGCCTAAACCTAACCTTATTCCTAAACGTAACCTCAGTAAAACTAATACTATGCCTAACCCTAAACTTATTTCTAACCTTATCCTCAGTAAAACAAATACTGGAATACAAGAACCGCTGGTCCGCAGAAAGAAATGGGGGCGAGCGTGTATTGGGGCGAGTCTTTTCACAGACAACGGCACCGCGGCTTGCGAGTTGCGAGAGATCCTCTCCGAGTCTCCGTGGAGTAATTAAACACCACAAACAACACGGTTGTATCTTGACACAAACACACTGGAGCGATTTAGAAGCACTTTATAAGAAAACTAACACTTATGTTGATTTAACGTTAGTACATAACGTGTTTTATGTTGGACATGCGTTCATGGCAGATTATGATATGGGCATTTGACAGCCCCTCTTCTTCCTGGTACGGTGGACTGGCGCAGAATATTTTAACAAGTTTCATGCCATCATGGTACAGTCTGGCTGTGGCTTTCTTTTTACACCGCGGAGCTGTGTACCTGCTAGGTACATATTTGCATTCCATGGGTGATGGTCGCTGACTTGCTTCACTGAATGGACTCGGGCGTGGCTGTGTGTCCATGAAATGGACGATGCCCGTATCTATTGACGGACGATAGCCGCTATTGTTCGCGGGGGGGTTGGGTAAGGGTTCACACCTTCACACGGCCACACGACACGGCACACCTAGCATTCCGACGCGGTACAGAAAAGGTCCGCCTGCCGCGGTTGGGAAACGCTGGTCTAAACTACATGCTGTCTAAATAACATACTTAGTTTACTTGTGAGTGCTAGAGTGTGAGGTAGAGCCTACTGCCAGAAAACACAGAGTGAATCTGCATTCCTGACTGAGGGGGAAGGTTATTTCACAGCTTGGGAGCCAGAAGGGAGAAGTCAGGACACCTGGACCATTGACCAGGGTGTCGTAGGGATGGGAGGAACAGATGTCTTATTACTGATAATCTGTGTGGAAAGGAGTGTAGGGGTGGATCGTGTCCTGGAGCTAAGGGGGTGCCATGTCCTTGATTGTCTTGCCGTCAGTTTCTATTCATTTCCATTCCTACATTTTCTTATGTTCAATTACACCTTTTTTTTATTTTATTTTTCATTTTTCCAGACGACAGTAAGCGACCTCCCAAGGCGCCAACGTTTGCCGAGTTCGTGTCCCAGGGCAGGGGCGCGGGGAGTCGAGGAGACCGGGGCCGTGGGAAGGGCCGGGGACAGAAGCAGAGCTATAGGTGATTGAGATGAATTAATTTTCATACAGCCAGGTTTGCATTGTACCATGGCTAATGTATCTATAGCAGGATTTTGTGTTAATTAAAACTACTATATACCTGTATATATATATATATTTTTTACTGTGCATCATTAATCATAATTATCACCCAAGTCACATTTATGATATGTGTTAAAGTCTAAAACGACAGCCTTGTCATTATTTTAGTGTGTGTGTGTGTGTGTGTGTGTGTGTGTGTGTGTGTGTGTGTGTGTGTGTGTGTGTGTGTGTGTGTGTGTGTGTGTGTGCGCGTGTGCGTGTGCGTGCGCTCGCGCGTTTGTGCGAGCCGTCTGGGAGAAATGCGGGGCCCTGTGCGAAGTCGCGCGTGCGCCAGGGTTTCCGCTAGGCATTTTTTGGGCCGGCTACCATGGCCGGCAGGATTATATTTTACCGGCCAAAGAATACATTTACCGGCCATATATTATAATTAACGTCACATGCGCGTTTGCACTGCATACATGCACCCAACTGATCATTACACCTTGTTACTTTAGAGCTGCGCTTCTTTCCACTTTATCACAGATGCAATCTGTTCCTGTTTTTATAGATAACTAAATTATATGATCTACTATATCATGCAGAGATGTCACTTGCCAAAAATGAAATGAATAAAGTGGGCATGAGTGAACTGCTGCGCAACGATTACCGCCCACTCGCCCCAAAACACAGTCGCCCCGGGGAAAATCCGTCTGTATTCGCCTGGTATTCCTAAACATATCAGTAAACTATACCTAAACCTAACCTTATTCCTAATCTTATCCTCAGTAAAACAAATACAAGAGTACAAAAACCAACCGCTGGTCCGCCTGAAAAATGGGGGCGAGGGTGTTTTGGGGCGAGCTGCGGCAGAGCCTTTCCATGCGCGACACCGTCGCCCAACTTTCACCACTATCCATTGCAGACAGACAGTCACTGTGCTTGCATAATATCCACGACCCACACGTGTTTGGGTCCCTTTATCGACAATTGGGTCCGGTTTGGTTCAGATTCTATCACCTCGGAAAATCCCGGTTCTGTTTATCAACACACGCGAGCGAACCACGCTGGCTGATGAGGAGGAGACACAGCTGTGTGTCTATCAGCTGTTTCAGCTGTATCAGCTGTCAAAAATAGCACACATACAAGCTCACAACGCGGCGCGTTGCAACGTGCTGTGAGCTTGTAGCTCTGATATTTTCAATGTGCGACACCATCGTACAACGAATAGGCGAATCTACTACTGCAGTGCGCAGCAGCAGCAGCAGAGCAGGCTGTCGGGAATTAAACCACAGTCAGATCATGATAAAAACTTTAAATGATTATGATTTTAATGGTTGTTTGTAGCCAACTACTTTATCCAAATAATAATATTAATAATAGGCTTAAATGATAAAATAGCCTAATAACACGACACCATTTTCCCAACCGGCCACGGTGGCCGGTGGTGTTTATAATTACCGGCCAATTAAAACTTTTACCGGTCAATGGCCGGTAAATACCGGCTAACGGAATCTCCGCAGTTTGGGGTGGATATTTCCGAGTTTTTGGTGGTTATTTGCGGTTATTTCTTTTTATAACTCTTAACTCATTCACTGCCACAATTATTGCTGGCCGCGTTTGCCCACTGCCAGAGATTTTTCATTTAAAAAAAAAAGTACTCAGGAGCCGAGATACAGAATTTTTAAGTTTTAAGTTAACAAGGAAGTGGATGGGAGTGTAGATCTTTAAACAATCATATCTCCTTGGTCTTTGGGTCAAATTTGAAAAAAAAACTAAAAAAAAAAAAAAAAAAAAAAAAATATTTTTTTTCAAAAAAAAAAAATTACGTTTTTTACGTCAGTGGCAGGATTGGTAAACGGGACAAATTACGTTTTTTACGTCAGTGGCAGGATTGGTAAACGGGACAAATTACGTTTTTTACGTCAGTGGCAGTGAATGAGTTAATAAATGTGATTCTGTTCACGAAAAAAAAAAAAAAAATGCGGGGCCCTGTGCGGCCGCACCGCTCGCACTACCCTTCCTGTGTGTGTGTGTGTGTGTGTGTGTGTGTGTGTGTGTGTGTGTGTGTGTGTGTGTGTGTGTGTGTGTCCAAAAGGCAATGACCCAGTGAAATTCCAGGCAATTTTTTTTGACAGCAGTTCAGGCTCACCAAGATTTCTGAAAGTCTGTATTGTTATTATTATTTTGGGAAACAGGCTAAACAATGCCATTCTTTTCAGCATGCACGACAACCGCTGGGAAGCAGAGAAGCAGGACGAGGAGAAAGAGATGGAGGATAAGGTGAAGACAGAAGAGAAGACAAAGACGGAGGAGAAGACAAAGACGGAGAAGCCAAAGAAGAAGGAGAAGGAAGGGGAGAAGGCCAAAGCTCCCCCACCACAGAAGGTATTCGGATTGAATCCCAGAAATAATGATCACACTACTGCCAAATTCCAATACCCAAGTCTTTGCTCACTCCACACTCGGTCCTCCAGCTGAACCCGGAAATAGTTTGTGTCCCAAATGGTCATTTGCTTTTGGAGGAGCCGAGACCGGGAGGAGAGTGAGCTCTCCAAGCCGCTTGCAGTGGCTTCCACAGAGTTGTACCACCAGTGTACACACTCAAGCCTGTTCTCGTTTTGACTGTCTTATCTGTTTTGTTATTGGATGGACCGTCTCCTCGGGCCGTGAGATGGAAAGCATGACTACGCTGTCTGGGAGAAAAAGCAGCGCTGTGTAGGGCTGTCACCATAACAAATTTAAGTTGGCGATCAATTGTCACTCAAATAATTGCGATTAGCGATTTAATTGTGTGTTTGGCGTTGAACATTGGAACATAAGAAGCCTTTTAGGCAAAAATTGCACAGGGCAGATATGACTAAAACAAAGAAATTATTGACATTTAATCATTTTTATACATGTAAAAAAGCAGAAATAGCTGATCTACAAGCTTATAGCAGAAATAGATCTGCTATTTCTGCTTTTTTTGATATTTGAAAATGTGTGAAAATCTTTCAACATGGGAACGATTATGACGATTATGCAAAAACAATTGCGATTATCTCAAATAATTGAGATTATCTCAAATAATTGAGATTAGACGATTATGTAATAATTGTGACAGGCCTAGTGCTGTGTCACAGACGTCAAAGGGATGTTTTAGAACTTTGATCTGCACGCTCATATCCTAAAATGTAAACATAAGATGCCTGCATGCGTGTGTTGAACGGTCTGAGAGTAAAAGTGTCCAACTTGAATGAACTGCAGAGATACTGAAGTGCATGTATATATAATAAAACACGAATAACAGTGATCAAAGCTACTGTACTGAAGCAACAAATTACATAATGGGTTGATCTTTATTTATACAATCACGCTGTTTGTTGAGCATGGTGTGAGCTAGAACGCGTGTCAAACATCTGATAAGAAATACATCTAACACATTCACTGCCAGACTTATTTCTAGCTGCGTGCATCCACTGCCAGCGTTATTTAGATTTTTCTAACCTTTTCAAGTAGTCACAGAATATTTATCTCCAGTATGATCGATCCCCTGATGGTTGCTAATCACGGAGAGTTTCACTGTGCTTCCGTGAAAGAAAGAAGAAATGTCATTGCGACCTCCCGTTTGCTTGTTATACGCCGTTGAAAATAGCATGTCTCGCCAAAAATACATAGTAAAACACAGGAGCCGAGATGCAGAATATTTCCCAAATACTTAAACCAGGAAGTGAGTGGAGCAGTATATCTTGGGATCACGTTATCTCCGGGTTCTGCGTGGAAGAAAAAAAATGGGAAAAAATGAAGAATGACGGAGATCTACGTCAATGGCAGGGAATGTGCTAATATACAACATGACATCCAGGTGGAGCGAGCGAGTAGGCAGGAATATGAGGAATGGACTGTGTCTGTCAGTCCAACCTGCTTGATTCCTCCGGACTCGCGTCTAATCCTCTCGTCCTCGCTCGGAGGCGGAACTAAGGCGCGAGCGGAGTGAGCGATTGTGGAAGTATTGGAATTTGGCTTTTGAAAGCTCACTCACTTGAACACATGAAGACATTTAGTTTTTCCTCCCAATTGGAATGTTACCTTTGACCTTGACCCTGGTCGTCCTCTATTCATCGAGTTACAGTAGACAATACATCTTATATACAGTATTTGTAACCCAGTATGGCCTAAATGTCTCCCTCAGGTTTCAAGTCAATTTTAAAATGAATGAAAAAAACACAAATACAATTTTGGTCCCAAGTGCACACAATACATACACTACACAATCTTAATTTCTTGCAGTCTGACTTAACCTTTTTCTCTCGGTAACAATCGGGGACCAAACATTTTATATGCTCCAGTCTTTCAATCATATGTTCTGTCCCATCCGCAGGCAGAGGAAAAGTACGCGGATGGAGACGACGAGGACGAGGAGTGGGAGGACGCCAGTGATGGAGAAGATGACGACGGAAAAGAGGGCTCCTCCGACGGAGGAGAACGCACCGACGACTCCGGAGCAGACGAAAAGAAAGACACGGGAAAGGAGAAAGCGGTCTCTAGTGAGGACACCTCGCCGGCCTCCCCTCCGTCGAACCTCTCGGCCAGCAGCCCGAAGGAGAAGCGCCCTCCCAGGTAGGGCTGTCACCATTACAAATTTAAGTTGAAGATTAATTGTCACTCAGATAATTGCGATTAACGATTTAATTGTGTGTTTGGCGTGGAACATTGTCATAAAAATGGTATTTCCGTTTGCCTTTTAGGCTTCGTAATAAAAAAATTCAGCAGGGCAGATATGAAAATAATAAGAGATTATTGTCATTTTTAATAATTTTATACATGTAAAAATAGCTGATCTACAAGCTTGCAACGTGTCACAAAGTGACGCGTTGTAAGCTTGCGGATCTACTATTTCTGCAATTTTTTTATATTTGAAAATGTGCATTTTTCAACATGGAAACGATTATGACGATTATCTAATAATTGTGACGGGCCTACTCCCAGGCCCAAGGTCCACATCCCCTCTCCGTCGGCCGCGCACGAGTCCCCAGAAGGCGCGGTGGCCAAGCCCCTCAGCCCCTTCTCCCCGCTGGACGGCCACCAGCCTGTGACGGACTGGGCCGAGGAGATGGAGATGCAGTCCCCGCGGAGCAGCATGGGCGGCGAGAGCCCGCCGAAGCCCCCTAGCTCCGCGGACAGCACCCCCCAGGCCAAGAGTCAGGAAGAGGCAGAGAGCCCCGCCCCCAGGAAGCCTACTGAGTCTGAGACGGAAGCAGACACGGGTATGTGACAGCAGTGGTGGAACCGGCACTCAAATGTTTTCTTCAGTAAAAGTATCAATACTGCAATATAGAAATGCTGTTACAAAGTAAAAGTCCGGAGTTCAAAATGTACTTTAGTAAAAGTACAAAAGTATTGGCATCAAAATGTACTTAAAGTACCAAAAGTAAAAGTACTCACTATGCAGAATGTCCCATTTCGAAAATAGCAGATCTACAAGCTCACAATGCGTCGCATCGCGATGCATTGTGAGCTTGTAGATCGTCTATTTTCAAATGGCCGAAATGTATATAGGACTGGTTAATGTATGTTTTGTAATAATAATCAAAATCTACAAAGTAACTAGTAACTAAAGATTTCAAATAATTGTAGTGGAGTAAAAGTACAAAATTTGTCTCTGAGATGTAGTGGAGTAAAAGTATTGGAAATTGGAAATACTCAAGTAAAGTACAAATACCTCAAAACTGTAGTACAGTACTTGAGTAAATGTACTTTACACCACTGTGACAGTGATTGACTCTAATACAGGCTCACGTGAAACAAGACACATGGATGTTTGCGTGTGAGTGTGTTGATGTAAGGGAAACAAATGTAAAAAGCTTGATAATGGGGTTTATAGTACATGACACACTAGCCCCTAGAAGACCTATATTGTTGGCTGCAGTTAACGGTTTGGCTGGACATGGATCGCAGGTATAGTTTGAAACCCTGCCCTGACCTTTACTTTATGCATTTGTAACATAGAAAGTGTACACTTTCAGAGTTACATTGACACACCGTGCAGTAACCCATTTCAGTGAATTTATTCATGCAAAAAGGGATATTTCACTTTCAAACATGTTTGGGGTCATTTTAATGTCTACTCTGACTTTTGTGTGCACACTAAACCATTTTTAAGTTGCTTGATTCAGTATTTAATATTGATTTGATCAGACATGTTCCCTTCCTTGATAAACGCATTGCAATTTCAAACTCTATTTTAACCATTTTAACCTGGTTCTGGTGACTGATATTGTCCTTATGCGTGAGGGGGCTGTGTTTTTTCATTTATTTTTTGGGGGAAATGAAAAAATAAAAATGTAAAAAGTAATTGAAAACACGGCCCGCTCACGTATTAGAAGGACAATATCAGTAACCAGAACCAAGGATGTGTGTTTTCAATAAATCTAACATGGTTCAAATGGAGTTTGAAGTTACAATTGGTTCATATAGGAAGGGGGCGTGTCTGATAAAATGAATATCAAATATCTAAATACCGAAACAAGCAACTTAAAAACTGTCTGGGGGTTGTACACAAAAGCCCAAGCAGACGTTAAAATTACGCCAAACATGTTTGAAAGTGAAATATCCCTTTAACATTGTGCCATGCCAATTGTCTCTCTTTTTCTCTTCAATTGTCTGTTCTTTAACTTAATCTCTGAATAATTTACCTTTCTTTTGCATCTCACTGTTCTCCGTTTACTGCGATCCTTATAACCACAAATAGAAAGTGGGCTGTAAAAGGGAAATACTGTATGAAATTCTGTTCTGTTGTCTCGTCCCTTCTCTTCTCTATTCTTTCCTCTTCTCTTCTCCTGTTCACCGTGCTCTCTTTTCCTTCCTCTCACTCACCAATTATGTCTTACTCACTACCAACTCCCATGATTTCTCCCTCCCCCCTTCTGTCATTCCCCTCCTCTCCCTCCTTTGCCTGCCACACTCACTCACTCGTTTAATCAAATCCCTCACTCCGCCGTACCTCTCCTCTCCCGCCTTGTCGTCCTCCTCCCTTGTTCCCCTCTGCAATCATCGCCTCTCCAGCAGCGGAGCCCCCCGCTGATCCAGCTCAGTCTGAAGCCCAGCCGAGTGTGACGGTATCAGAACCAGAACCATACTCTGCCCCCACTGAACCCCCTCGTCCTCCTACTCCCGCCACTCCGGTTTCTGATTCCACCCCCTCTGAGGTCCCAGAAACGGTGGTTACCACCACCGCAGAAGGCGACGCACCTTCTGCTCTTCCGCAGGGTAAGACAATTATACATCATAAAATTCTAAATCGGCACAGTTTAGCAATTTAAGTCCCATCATGCTTTGCTATTGAAAACACAAATATTGCTGCTTACCAGTGTACATGCCCAACATTTACAAAATTAGATGTTAGACACTTTTCTCAGCTATTTAGGTAATTAATAGTATAGACTCAGAGTATTAATGGTATTTTAAATCATCATAGATGATCCAATGAAAAATATTGTAACTTTCTCTTATGTAATTCTTCAAATCTGTTCCCCTCTCCTTCCCTCTCTGTCCCCATTTCCAAATCTGTCCCCCCCCCCCCCCTCCCCCCACACACACACACCCTCCAGACACCACTTCCCCTTCTCCTCCAGCAGCTACCTCCTCCTCCACTCCAGTAGTCTTGGAAGCCGAGCAGAGCACCTCCTCTGCTGAATCTGCAGAAGGGAACCCAACCATCGACCCAACCGTCACCTCCACCACCACCACCACCACCACCACTGAGTCCTCTGCCCCCGTGGGGCCTGATACCGGTCCGGCAGCAGAAACATCAGAGAGCTCGGAGCAGACATCCTCAGGTGCGGTCCATATCAGCGACTTTGCAACGGTGACTTACCGTAAAAAGTCCCTGACTCCTTCCATCCCTCTACACCTGACCTAACTGACCTTTCACACCTGTTTCCCCTTTTTTTTCTCATTGTGGTGGTTTCAGCCTTTTCTTTTTTTTTTTTTTTTTACTGCTTCTTTTTTTTTTTGCTGCTTCTGTGTGTTGTGCTGAATAAATGTGAATTTACAACATTGGTCATGGCATGTCGTGGCAAAACTGCAAGCATACTCATATTTGTACATGTGCATCGAATCGTAGCACAGCTTTCACTTGTGAGATTCCTCCTTGCTGCCTCCTCCCTAAAAATGAACTGAAAGCACTACTAATTCTTCCGCTTGCCTTAACCTCACTGGTGATGCCATGCCCCTTCCTCCTCCAGAACTACCTGTTTTGACTTCCTTGCGATGTGAGCACTTAGCTTCTGTTTCTGTCCGTGTCTTGTCTTTGATGGGTTAAATGCATGTGACAGTACATGGCCTGCTCCCTGCTTCACCAAACCTGTTGATGGGACCACTGGGATAGGGCTGCATGGATATGGCTTCTGTGGAAAGCCCAATTGCTTTTAGCGAGATATTGTGATTAGAGTTCTCAACGGGCCAGAAAATTAAGGCTCGGCCCTAACTGGGCCGGCCCAAGGCTCGGCTTTAATAACACGGGCTAGGAAGGTCGGAGGGCGACAAACTAGATACCTGAGTAAAGTTCACTTTGAGCTGCATCCAACACATCCACTGCCATTTCCGTCGGCCTTACTGTGCCCGAAAACGTCGGGTCGGGTTCGGGCAGAATTTGAAACTCTAATTGTGATCATGATCATTGATCAGGATTTAAAAGCAAATTTGCAAGATGAGTTGCATCTTATATTAATATAGTTTTTGGCATATCTAAATGGAAGACATTTAAATCATGTATTAGCATGGCTATTCATTGTGAAAACTCAAATCACAATATCTGAATTTATACAATTGTGCAG
Organism: Gymnoscopelus braueri; assembly: GCF_963280865.1. NCBI lineage: Eukaryota > Metazoa > Chordata > Actinopteri > Myctophiformes > Myctophidae > Gymnoscopelus > Gymnoscopelus braueri. Next base: position 1,248,219 of record NC_137606.1, on the reverse strand, counting down.
TCCTACTCCGTCCCACCTTCTTTGTATTTCACTGATGTCTTGGACGTTGATGCACATTTAAGGACCAATATGTGAATGATTTTTTCTTTGATTCTGTGTTCTGCAGAGAGTTGGATGATACCTCAGTGCCTCTACTTAAATATCATGATACTGAACCGTAACACGATACTAAACCTTTTAACATGTCGGCAGTGCCAAAGCCTTTGAATTATCTTAAAGCTATCAAAAGTATAGAACTTATTGTCAAGTAATGTCGTGCTGGAAGCATCCATATAGTATATGAAAGAAGATGCATCCATTACCACAACAACACCAGATAATTTCCCAGTATATTTTCTTGGTGTGGTATCACAATGCTACCTGAGACGGTGTAGCATTGTAGGGTAAGACTGTGGTACCATGACAACTCCTGTTGATGTGCTTCCTCACTCGTCTTCTGACTGGCTGACTCACGACTTACCAATCACAAAACTGCCCTCTCCTTGGATGTTTTGCACTCCATCACTCATGACTGAAACTAGTCAAATTATAGGAAAATGGCGTTGCTGTTGGGCAGAAACCTTGTATGTCCAACCCGTTACTTTTAACACATTGAGTGCCAGGGTCTTTTTAAAACAGGGTACAGTCGGTGCCTGGATTTTTAACCATTTTTGAACCTTTTTCAAGTAGTCACAAAATATTTTCAGTGATCACCGTCCTCAAGGTGATCCCCTCATTACACACATAGAGGTCTCGTACAATCGGGGGGATTTTTTTTTAAACATTAGGTAATCCGTTCCATAGTTGCAGCCAGTTGAAAATAGTCGAAAATAGTCAAAAATACATATTTTAGAAAAAAAGTACACAGGAGCCGAGATACAGGCTTTTGAAGTCATAAGTTAACCAGGAAGTGGATTGGAGTCTAAATCTTCGAAAAATGATATCTCCTGGTGCTGAGAAGAAATTTTTTTTTAAAAAAAATCTTTTTTTAATTTATTTTCCCAAAAACGGTCATAACCGTTTTTGGCACACAACGCATGGCTTCTCAAAAACGGTCCGGACCGTTTTTGGCACTCAATGTGTTAAGGAAATTGATTTTTTTCCAATGCATCCAGTGTAGTTATTATTTAGTCACAGGCTCTTGATACTTTTAATTGGTTAAAACGTAGGCACTTTGAACCTGCGTTCCTATTTTGTGAAAATCATAGGCAAATGTATTCATACATTTTTTCACGAAAACTGCTATTTTCACTATTATTGTGCAACACGGTCAAACAGTGAAGTATAAAATAAGGCATTCATTTATGAAAAAATTCAAAGATGAAATATGGAGATACAAGGTTTCTGCCCGACAGTGGTGATATGCTTATTTCTATTGCCTTTACCTTTTTTTATTTTCTTTTTTTCCCCTTTCAACTTCAATGTCTCATTTTGACCAGTTGATTGTCTCCCCACACACACTCAGCTTCATAGACCTTTGATTGCACAAATTGCTTGTTGAGGATGTTGTGATATTTTCATTGTATTCATTGTTACTACAATCACCATAACCAGTAGACTTACTGTAGCGACCACATGGACTGTGTGTATGCACTGCACTCCATGTTTTATAGCTTCCAGAGCACAACATACTTTACTGTGTAGGTCTCTATAGCACACTCACTTTAGCTTGGCTTTATGTTTTCCCTCCACACCTGAATAAGTAGTGTAGATTGTGTTTCTGCTACTGATTGTCCTAATGGTTAAGTTTTAATGTAACCAATTAAAGGGATATTTCACTTTAATTGGTCATTTTGGGAGCATCCCATTTTTAAGTTGCTTGATTCAGTATTTAGATATTTGATATTCATTTTATCAGACACACCCCCTTATATAAGGAGTATAAGGAGGGCAGTGTGAGTCACCAGAACTAAGGACGGGTGTTTTCGATGAATCTATCATGGTTAAAATTGCGTTTGAAGTTACAATGGGTTTGTATAGGAAGGGGGCGTGTCTGATAAAATGAATATCAAATATCTAAATACTGAATCAAGCAACTTAAAAACTGTCTGGGAGACTGACAAAAGCCTGAGTAGACGACCAAATGACCCAATTTCTTTTTTTAAAGTGAAATATCCCTTTAAGCCTATTAGAAAGCTTATTATTGGACAAAATTCTCACTTTCATAGCATTTGTCCTCCGATGGTTTGGGCCTGGCTCACAACATGCTGCAGAAGTAAGATGAGATCAAATTACAGAGAGAGAGCATATTATGACAAGTGTGTGGTTGTGTGTACAGCTCATCAGGGTGTAGACCAGGAAATGAGCCGAATTACAGGCACAATTAAGTATTTAAAAGCTTTTTCAGAGGAAATTAGCTGCGGCCTGGTTGGCCAGATGATGGTGCAGATAGAATAGAGACTGTTTGAAGTGCTGAAGTCCTGATCGAATTAACTCTTCTGATGCTTTATGAGGCTCCGATGGAGCATGGTGTCTGACCATGGGTGGAGAGGAGGACGTGAATCATGTCTTTCAACAGCTCAAACACCCCAAAAACTGGATTCTGTGTAAAAGACACGTCGGTCAATATTTGAAGAGTTCCTTTTCCAAAATACTGTGTATTCTAGGTCAACAAGGTTTTTAAGTTCTTACCTTTTTTGTAACATCAGAGTGAGAAAGTCAGTCGGTGAACTTAAAAAGAATCCAAGGCACTCTGTTCAGTTAAGTTAAAAAGCCTTTATTTATCCATGGCTTAGTTGCTAGGCAAAGAGAAAAGGGGGAAACGCCACTGGCCTGCATCAGGGTCCACTGACCCTTCAAGCCATGGATAAATAAAGTTTATTTTTTTAACTTGACGAAGTGCCTTAGATCCTTTTTAAGTTCATCAACTTACTTTCTCACTCTGATGTTACACAAAAGGAAGGACCTTAAAAACCTTGTTGACCTATAATTGAACCCTCTCCAAAGAGCACTCTAATCACGGACCCGCGCAGCGCTCCCTCAAGCTCTTAATTGATTACTGTGCATTCTTATTGGAGAGAGGTTATTAACAGGATATCATCATTTGCGGTGCCTAATATAGAGAAGGCTCAATCAGGCTGTCCCATCTGCCACACATGCTGACAACATTAGCATTCGAAATACTGTAAGGGGGTTTTGCGAGAATACCTCTCACACAAAACAAAAGGAGACATAATGAAACACACAGAGCACACAATGGCCAGTGTGTGACCCCATCACCACCACCACCACTACCACCTCCCTATTATTTATTTTTTTGTCAACAGGCTGAATGCTGCAGGGAAGCACATTGAATCACACTGCTAAAGTGTCCATAGTGGATGGAGTGATGGAAGGGTGAATTGAGACGGAGAAGGAGAAAATGATGAGGCGGTTGAAGGCAACCACAGCTAAACGTTACTGGAGTGACCATCAGAGATAAAGAAGAAAAACACACAATCATGATCGGGACATATTGAACCGACTACTTTTCTAGCTTTCTCCTACACTCAGGTGGTCGGTGGCTTTGCTCACTGCCGGGCCACAACCGTGTTCTGTCCCATTCCGTCTAGCGCTGGGTGTCGGAGAAAAGATAAACGTTGGAATTTGTGGGGTTTTAAGGGGCATCAAAAACCTTTACAGTGTTGGATTCTTACAATGAGATGTCTGGATTTCCTACTCAGCCATAGTCCCTTCTATAAAAATCAAGTCATTTAGAAAATCACTTGAGAAAATGATTTGCTTTCTTGCACTGTGAAATAGCCTTTTGAGCGAGAAAGGTACCCAAGAAAACAGAAACCCAAAAGCTATCGAACTATCAAAATTAAAGTATCTTAAGAAAAATGTATAAAATATTCCAGGAATGCCTGTCTGTTATCAGTGTTTAGTGCAGCAGGTGGACATCTTCCGATTATGACATTGCACTCAATCTAAATTTGATCAATTTAAGAGACCCATTTCACCATTACTGTGACAATGTCAATTTGTGTTCTTTGGTTTCATGTTTATGGCTTTTGATTGCTTTTTTGTAGGAGAATACGACAAGAAACGACTGTTTTTTTTAATTAATCGAACGCCACCGTTTGATTCATTTTCATGAAACTGTCAAATAGACAGTGAGGGAAACAGATTGGGAGAGAAAGTAGCCTGATCCCATTAAAACTGGTGAAGACATTGTAACACATCTTTTGTCAAATGTCAAAATGATCATTCTCTTGCCTGAATGTAAACATTAGTTTTAACTGCTGTAAGCAGTGTTATGGTATACTTTATTTTAAAACTATATTTTAATGGCAAGATGTACAGGCTTTCTGTCTGTGTCGCAGAATAATTAAACAGATTCTCTTCTGACGTTCATAACCTGTCAGAAACAGATGAAAGTAATTTTACCAAGAGCTACATTATATCTGATCAGAATACCAATCATGTACTGCAGCAATTCAAATTGTAGGAACGCTGTTCTCTCATTCAGTATTTCGATAATTGCAAAATAATGTATGGGCTGATCCTGAGACTGTGTAAAGACTATAATTTATGCTCCGTCGCATGGTGAGGCCGCCGTGCGACAAAGAATGAATCAGGCTTAATGATTTTGTGGTTATGATGCTTTCTGTTAAGAGGCCACTTGTTCAGAAGAATTGATCATGTCCATCTGTCAAGATTTATCTTCCCTTTAATATTGGATATGCAACTAGTAGTCTCTCAAAGGAATAAGTTATTAACAAAACGTGGAAGAGTTTCATTCCATAGTGAGATAGCAACCATTTGAAAAAAAGCCAAAATGTTGCTAGCCATTTCGCTTTTAGACCTAAAGACCTTTTCGAAATAGTATGAGGATGAAGTCATGATAATCTCTACTTTGAAAATCTAGATCAATGTATTTGTGCAGCGCTTTCTTGACCAAGTTACAAAGTGCAAACGAGTAAAGTAACAAAAAACATCTCAAATGGATTAGTCTCGCTTAGCCACATGATCAAACATTTCCACCCACTGATATGACTGGTGATATCTAAATTCCACAAATGGGCTAAAACTTAGTGGAAACAATTCATAAAAAAAAAAAAATAACCTCATCACAGAACCAATGCGAAGTCTTGAGGCCGCTCCTTCATATGGGATGGTATCAGGATTGGTTTTCAACGCAGTGGGCATAGGTTTGTTACTGCTGGTTTTCTCTGGCGTCCATGCCCATTCATTGTATTTAGATTTCCCTAGACAAATCGATAGGCAGAGATCTCTGATTGTCTGGCTATGCAAGACTGCAAAGGAATTGGTAGCATTTTGGAATGAAACACTTGTTCCTCATACCTCAACAGGCCAAAACCTTAATTTGAGTCTAAAGCATTTTCTAAATGCTTGGTCTTAGATTGTTTGGTCTGCTGCCTTACAAAGCCATGGTGCAGTTCATGTTGTACATGCTGCCGAAAATTATCTTTAGTGTTTTACAGATGGGAACAATATAGTATGTTGTCTTTTTAGTTATATTAATCATGGCCTGTGACCTTTAACTACTTAGTAAAACGGACCTGAGTACTTGGTGCGCTGTTTTTCCGATCTACACCAAATCTCCAAAAATAGCAGATTGCGACGCGTTGTGAGCTTGCAGATCTGCTATTTTTGGCTTATGTTCCCCAGAGAATATGGATGCTGGGGTTCGAGTGGTTAAAACACTCAAAAGTAGTTCCTGTCTGTTTCACCTTTGTGGGGCGCTATGGATATACTTAATTGGATGCTTTAATATTTTGTGTTCTCTATCAAATGAATTTGAGGAAATGCAATATGTATATTTTTTAAATGTAACTGAACATTCCACAGTTTTTAAGTTTATGGTCTGACTATGAAAAGTCATTTCTGTATATTTGTCGGCCATTGTTTGCATATTTTGCTTTCTTCGTTGGCTTGATGACTTTGTGATTGTATACAGACAGTAGACAGTCCAATGTACAACCGTATGTCTTCCCATTTGATAAGTGAAATTGTGCTGAGAAATATCAAGGTTTGCCTTTTAAGTGGAGTCTTTTGTAATGAGGACTAGCATGATCCAAAATTGTAGCTTTTTACCTGATCAAATACATTCACTACTTCAATGTCTGCTTTTTATTCACATGTCAAAGAGGTAGCCCCCATATTTGTACAGCTCATGAATTGCGAAATGTATAGCATGTTTTTGTTTTGTTCTCAGTTTTTCTTTTCTTTCTCTTACACAATAAATATGTTCCTCATGGTCTCTTGCCTGGCTTGTGTGTTTGTTTGTGAAAGAGTATGTCTTACTTGTCTTACTTATATTTCTCAGTCTGCTCATGTAGCTGTTTCCAGAGCACAGTTGCAGGACTGTAATACCTTTCTACACCATGCGCAAATTGAATGTCCACAACATAATGCCTGTCTAGAGCGGTCCTGGCTTTTAATTATGTCTTGTGCATGAATTCCACCTTGGGCGATGCAGGATAGCAATAGGCTTGCTTTGATTTTTTTTTCTCTCTTCACAGCTTTATTTCAGCTTATAAGATACTATGCATTGGGGGTTAGAGAGCCAGCCTTGTGAGCTTTTAGGTCGCTTTTTGTCTCCGCCAGGCAGAAGGCATGGCCGAGACTATGTTTTGCACCCTGTCCATCCGTCCGTGTGTGTATCCGTGTGTCCTTCCGTCTGTGAGCAGCTAATCTCCAGCACTGTTGGCCTGATCACAGCGAAACTGTGCACATACACTCCCTAGATGCCAGAGCAGAACCTCTGCCCCGAATGTTCAGATCAGCCTGTTATAGCGCCACCAGGAGGCAGATTTTTGCTAAAAAAAATTTTATATTACTCCTACAGATCTTGTCCAAACATTGTCCAACAAATCGGTACACATTATCTCTATAGTCACTAAACCAAACGGGTCGTTCCGATTTTTCATATTCCCTCCTGATTGGCTAAGATGGGCTACTAAAGTTTGCAGGAGTGCTCCGTTTTGAACTAAATGCCTCAAAACATGAACGCAGCATGCACATTCTGTAAAGTTTTGCACGCACATTCCCACTAGGCCGAGGAAGAAATGCCACTTTATTATTTTTTTAATCTGCCTCATGGTGGCGCTATAACAGGCCGATTCGTGCTTTTACCTATAACTGCACCAATCTGCGTAAAACTTTGTAAGCGCACTCCTTAGAGGCCAAGGGAAAACCTTAGCCCTGCAATTTTCACATCTGCCTTTTATAGCGCCACCAGGAGGCCGACTTATGTAAAACACATTTTTACTCCTTCAGATTTTATCCAAACATCAAGGAAATCAATACACATGATCTCTATAGTCATGTGATCAAGACGGATCTGTTTGGTTTTTTAATATTCCATCCTGATTAGCTAAGATTGACATCTAAAGTTTGCAGGAGTGGCCCGTTTTAAACAAAATGCCTCAAATCATGAACGCACGTGTCCGAATTGCGGTGAAACTTTGCACGCACATTCGCACTAAGTTGAACAAATGCCATCCTTTTGACATTGCCCTACTATAGCGCCACCAGGAGGCAGATTTTTGTAAAAAAAAAAAATGTATATTACTCCCACATATTTTGTCCAAACACCACGCAAATCAGTACACATTATCTCTATAATCATGTGACCATGATGGAACTGTCAGATTCTTCATATTTCATCAACATTGCTGGCCCACAATAACCTATCTGACCTGGCGGAGACCTTTGCTCCAAGGAGCACTTTTTCTAGTGGTTAAAACGTTATATCTGGATAAATCAGTCATCAGTGGCTCCAAGGTTTTTTTTTTGGTGGGGGCGGGGGGACTGGCCCACCTCAAGGACAAAACGGAGGGAATGTAATTTACTGTGAGGCTGATTTAAATAAGCATCTTGTGTGGGACGTTCCTCCAAAACTAGAACCCAATCGTTGCGTGATGCCGTACTTTGTAACCCCTCCCCATCATCTAAATAGCAGAAAAAAAGCCTTGCCTACAATTGCCAGATGCGCACCCAGGACCTGGCTGGGCTGCAGGCATAGAGGGAGGTACACAGTATCCCCCCGTCCCGTGCATAGAGGTGAAGCAGTGAGCGGTGACACAGGCTTGTCAACAGCGCTGCACATCTTATCTGGACTCTGGGACAGCGAGATCACATCTGGCGAGCTCTCAAATGAGCTGACAACACTTCTACGCTATTAGGATCGTTCGCGGGTAACATTTTGCCACTCACTATTTAAGTGTTAAGGATGAAAGCGGCGAGCAAAGTCACCGTGAGCACCACCACAGCCTCCTCGGGGAAGCAGAACGGAGGGGACATGAAGCGGAGGCCGAGCTACCCCGGCGAGCAGCGGGTGAAGCATGCCAACATGTCCAGCAAGATCTGGGTGAAGGTGGCGATGGCGATCGCCTATTTCTTCTGCGTGTCCGTGGCGGCGTTCATCCTGGTGATCTATTATGTCTTCTTCTGGACGCCGGACGGTACGTTCCCAGGCAACAATGTGACCAGCAACAGCAGCGCCGAGGTGACCAACCGCACCGAGTGCGCTCCAAGGTTAGGATGACCATACGTCAGGTCGGATCGATCGGTTGGTATCGAGCTGGATGCCTCTTCGGTTAATGAGAGAGAGACATGATCCCACACATGGAGTTTGGAGACTCTCGCAGAGAGGTTTGGACTGGACGAGAGGACAGGACACGCTGCCGGGCTGCAGTGTTCCGCATGCAGGGGTAAGGTGGGCATCTGGGGACATCATGGGCACCTCCATGGAAGATTGGTTATTTTGTCCAAAATGTTAATAAAATAAAATATTTAAAAAATGATCTCAAGTAAAGTAAAGTATACATGATTAGAACATGCTTAAACATTTGACAATTAAGGTCTAATATTTCTACAATTGTTACAAATGAATTGCTACAAAACCTGTATATTTTAAAACCTGTCATTTTGCGGCATCCTTCAACAAGAAGTTGAAGGATAAAATTAAGTCTGATAATGATGTGCGGTTCATGTTCACAACATGTATACTGCACATTACTTAAGAACATTTTCTAATATTTTATTGTTTTAACTTTTTGGACAAAATAGCCAATTTTACATCGAGGTGCCCAGATGTCCCTAGTGCCCACCTATCCTGTATCCGGGAGAAGTGATGATTTAACCAGCTTTCACACAATCACCCACTCCCTCTAACAACCTGGGATATCCTGCACTAAATGGACATGATTTTTTTTTTTAGATGTGGATACTATCCTATATCCACTGGATAGAGGAATGAATGATGCTGTTCTCTCCATTTTCCCACAGCAATATGTGCTGTTTTCATTCAGGTATTTAGAGGAATTTAAAGCTATACTGTACTATAGCATAAACTGTAGCCTAAAATTGTGATTGCAAGTAGCTTTTAGCTGTATGAATGCAAGGCGATCACTCAATATATAGCCTAGGCTACTCATTGTTGCAATGGTTTGACCTTTCTAGAGCAACTTTTATCCTACATCTCACTGCACAGATCGAACAAAAATAATCAATGCAATGTCACACGTTTTTACCTAAGAAAGATCCATACAAACTGATTTCACTCCCTGTTCATCATTTCATTTTTATATCACCTGGACTGTTTTATTTACAATGTAGCCTTCACAGTTTACGGTTATATGATAAACTATGCATTAGTCTACTCAGCTGTTGGTGTCATTATTTTGTTGTTGTGAATGTGGTCGAATTTGACTTTTGTGAATGAGACAATTAACTCAACCAACCAAAATCTGTCATTCTGCATGAAACAGCCAGAAAGCACATCTCAATTTTGTTAAAGGTAAGCAATATTTTTGGGGTTAAAGCTAAAAGTGAAGGCCCTATTGTTAAAAAGTTAAAAAATCATTATATTCAGATAGTTGACCTAATCTATAGAGCGTTTGTTCAGTAACAGGGTTCTCCCCATCTCCCGCTCTTTAGTAAACAGAAAATACATTTTCAGGTGGGTTGCCAATTTCATCCAATCAGACGAGAGAAAACAGCTTCAGTTTTATTGTGTGCCAGTTCCAATTTTGGCTGCTAATCTATCAGTTTCATCACTTTCAAATTCGCTTGTTGTTTATCCTGTATCCTGTATGAGTTAACACTCCTGATTGGATAACATTATTATACCAACCTGAAAATGTTCTGTTTACTAAAGAGCTGGAGAGACAGAGAAACCCCTGCAACTGAACAACTCCACAGCAATCAATATAGTTATTTAACACACACACAAACAACATCACTTACACCTATAATTGAATAGTTTCATTTCAAAATGGCTGGTAAATCTTTTTTTTTTAAACTGTTTTTATTTGTATTTATTTACATATATTGATTTTGATAAACTATTCTGACAAAATGTTTTCTGGCACAGTATCGTATAGCTATAGTAGCTATCAAGTGCTTGATATGCTGTTTTGATTTTCAGTCAAATATTCAGGTTTAGTAAACCTATTTAACCGCGTCATTACAGGCAGAAATGTAAATATATTCCATGTTCTATGTGTAAAAAAAATAATTGTGGATATATGAACTCACAACATGTGAGTTTGCAGATTGGCAATTAAATGTTTTGTCTCAGTGGTTAAGTGGATAACTTCCATCCTAGGATATTAGTTCATGACATCACATCATACCTCTTCAGAAACTTTTCACCTCTAAATCAAACATGGATGAAACAGCTGATGTATGTAAACTCGAATTGCATGCAGGACACTGAGGACAGTGTCACACTCGTCTTCACCCTCTGCCTTTGCCTTCTTGCTCTTTCACATCACTCAATCTGTCACTACAATCCCACTCCCCCGCCCCCACACACATGCACCCACTCTGTAGACTTCACCCCCGCCCCCTCCCCTTCTCTGGGTCACTTTGTTGCTTTCCCCAGGGAGTGTGTGGCATGCATTATTCGTAATACAACAGACAAATAAGAAAGCGTGTGTGTGTGTGTGTGTGTGTGTGTGTGTGTGTGTGTGTGTGTGTGTGTGTGTGTGTGTGTGTGTGTGTGTGTGTGTGTGTGTGTGTGTGTGTGTGTGTGTGTGTGTGTGTGTGTGTGTGTGTGTGTGTGCGAGCGAGCGAGAGAAGATGTCAATTATGAGATTAGCAGCTGAAGTTGTCAGGAGCCATTCCTTCTCCCCGACTACTCTCATCTCCCTCCACTCTGAAGACAAACCAATGACTCAGCAGCCACCAAACAGAGAGATGCTCAACCAAAGACTAGTACCTACTAGCTATTTAATAGCAGTACCATGCTCTTGTAATTCAAATTTTTATTTGTTTTTTAATATGATACAAAATGTAACTCCAGTGGTACAAATCAGCTCTTGATCATTCTGAAAGAATAGGCATAATTCAATTCAAAGGGTGAAGGTGTCATTCAGGAATCAAAGCTATTAATACATTTCCCTGTTCACTTTCATCCTCCCCTTGCTGTCTCTCACAATGTTCGTAACCCTCAATGCACGCGCGCGACACACACACACACACACACACACACACACACACACACACACACACACACACACACACACACACACACACACACACACACACACACACACACACACACACACACACACACATACACACACAGCCTGACTACTGAGGGTTGACATTCAAAATATTTTCCTTCTAATACTTGAACAGGGAGGTTGTGTTAGGACACAGTCTTGTTTGCAGGGGAGGACTGGGCCTGGGGGAGCAATTACCCTATCTGTGTCACTGGTCACTTCCAGGTTATTCACCCCTGACTTTCATTTAGAATGCACCCTCAGAAGGATATATAAGGAGATATTCTGAATCTTTATTTACTTATGGCTATTGTGAAAGGTTTTCCTCTTCATGAGAAAGCATATAGCTGAAAGAGACATAAAAGAAGGGAGATCAATTATGTACAAGAAAGGTCATGAATCCGGTTCCAACCCATGAAGCTCTCCCAGATGACCCCCAGATTTTGAACAGACTCATAGCGTCTGAATAGGGTTGTAGTAGCTACAGTATTCTAGTTATTCTATTCAACATGTATTATATAGATAATTAGGCAAAGGGCTGTGGAGCTGAAATACACACATTTAGTATTTTTATTCCTTATTAACTTAATTTTACAATTAATAAACACACAGGAATAAGTCTGTGTGAGTGAGACAGTACATTTCACCAAGCATACGTTACTGACAGACAGCAGGGACAGCAGGACCTTACACAATCACTGCAAGACTGCAGCATGTATTGTCGGTTCGGTTGTAAACTATACATTCCACTCTCACTCTACAAATAGGCCTGCCTACACTTTCACTTTGTGCATTCAGCCAGCTTATCCTAGCTGCAGAGCAGGGTGGTGAAATGTCCTGCAGGCTGCAGTGTGTCCTGGGCCAGTGTACCATGAGCGAGAGATCACAGTAAATGACTGCTTTTCAAGTGGAAAAACATAACGCATTAAGCCCTGCAGCGCAACACAGATATAGCAAGGTAATTTTAGGTACAGAGCTGGCTGGGATAAACACGTAGCTGCAGTTTGTGCAAAATTGGTTATGGCAAGAAGTGCTGAGGTAGACAAACTGAAATGCAGCATTCACAGATGGGCCAGGGTCTGCAACGGTGTCAAGATGAGACTTACAAGATGTCTTACAAGTAAAGACTGGTTACAAAAAGATATTTGCATAATTTTTGCATTAGTTGCTACCTTGTTCTGCCATTGTTCCACTATAAGCTTAGATATCTCATTTTGTTATGGCATTCACTTGTTAGTTCAGTTGACAAATGAAGAGTGTCATTCCAAAAGAAGCACTCCTGAAATTCTAGAATCTACTGAATAGAAGAATACTGGTACTGTAGCAGCTTCCTTTCATTAATAGTTGCACTTATTTTCTGTGAGTTAAATCAGATTAATTCAGACAATCAGAATCTTTTATTTCGTCAAAATAAAAGTCTATACTGAAACGTAGCATATGACCATGGCTTAAAAGCAGGGCCGGCCTTAGGACTTTGGTGGCCCTAAGCAAGATTGTTTGTGGCCTCAAAACACTCCCAGCACAACCTCCCAATCACATGCACGCGCACGTGCGCACACACACACACACACACACACACACACACACACACACACACACACACACACACACACACACACACACACACACACACAGGCATAGATTAAAATTAAAAAGGATGGCAAAAAGAATAGTTAAAGCTTGCGTTTTTGTTAATGTAAATATCAGGAGCATTTTTAGGGTCAGACCTTTAGGGGTGCTTCGCCCCTAATGCCTAATTCATGCCTAATTGTAGACTAATTATCAGTAAGTGATTATTCGATTAATTGTCCATAAATGTGCTGTAAATATACCATAAAGCCCACTTAACTTTTTTCTTTTACTCCTCTGCATTTCTAAGACAAATATTATACTTTTAACTCCACTACGTTTACTCCGTTACGTTGTCATTACTTTTAAGTATAGTACAAGTAAGACGGGCGAACGCGGGAAGCGAACGCAGCTCGAAACTGTCCTCTTTTCAACTTGCCATCCGGCCTGATATGCATAAATGACATGGAATTCTTAGATATCCTAATAGATGAACTTGTGTAGATGCTTTTCGATGTGTTATTTTTGACTGTAGCTGCTCTATTTCTGTCAGAGGAGTGTAATTAGTCACCGAGGGGCAGGCGGATTGCAGCCACACTGTAGGGGCAGGCGGACACTGTAGTGCACTCTGGCGCACTCTGGCGGCTGCACACAGGCAGTGCACGCACACACACAGAGCCACAGAGACACCTCACACACACAACCCGAGCACGGTTTCATAGTAAGCTCCACTTGGGCTCCTTCCGCGTTCGCAATCAGCTGTTATCAGCTGATACAGTACAAATACTGTATATACCAAAACTATACCAAAATTGTACTTACTGTGACTGTCCAAAACTGCAATTTTTAATAATTTGACCAGGCTTATAATTCTCACCTGTCATTTGAAGTACCTGTCACAGTCACAGTGACAGGTATTCAATATCGGATCACACTTTTTGATTGCCTGCGAGTTTTTGATTGCCTTTCTTCCTGCTCCTGCAGAAACCATAGAAACCTCGATCACAATCATCACAGAGTGTGATGGCCAATTTACTTCCCTATAAGTCATCTCCTCAACCCTGCTTGGGCTAGTTCCCTCTGTCTAGTGCCAGGACGGTGTGAAATTAATAAAGCTGATCTGCCAGCTCAAGAAATGACTGAATATTTCTCAAGAAGTGTGATCTTCTGAAGTGCCAACGTTCACAGGTTTCTCAATTAGTCTGAACAATTTCTGTGACTATGACGGGCTCCCCGGCCCCCATAGTGGTTGTGGCCCTAAGCAACCTCATAGACTGCTTACAGTATGCCAGCGGCCGGCCCTGCTTAAAAGCCTATAATTCTCTAGCGCCAGATCCATATTTGAGCTTGAAGCTGGTTATAGACTGAACACAACCAAATGTTATTAAAGAGAGTGTACTGTAACTGCACATGAGTCACTCTGCTGTATACATTCATGGAAACATACTGTATGTATGGAGACACTATCATACTCTAATCATAAGAGTATGATGGCGTCTACATATATACAGTATTAGAGTCTAATGGATACAAAACTGAACAAATATCCCGCTGTGCTGCAGTTTGCAGCTAAAGGTGAACCCACTGTTACCACCCATGGACTTGAATGTCTGTCCCACTTCCGCTCTTTATAGTAATTAGCCAGCTCTCTCACTTGGAATGATTGATGACGAGGCAGTGCAGCAGAAAGGCTGCGACAATCCAATCAGAAATAGTCGTTACTCTAACGAAGCGGGCAGGCAGGAAGGGATGGATGCTGTTCAGTTTTAATGGGAAGTCTGCACACCAATGCTGCTGCTGTGCTTTCAAACCCATTCAATCCGGGAACACATCTGTGTGTCATTTTCAGATTTCTTTGGCTATGCCGCGCTATGAGCTTGTAGATCTGCTATTTTTTTTTTAAGAATCTTGAAAATGTGTGCAAATCATTGAATATATATATTTTTAAAGCGAACATTTTTAACTCAAATCTTTGCTTCTGGGGATTCTACAATATTACTTATGTTGCTATAATATCAGTGGTTCTCAAACTTTTTCATGTCAAGGACCACCCAAAAATGTAGGGCCTATGTGGCCGCGGACCCCCCTATGCCCTATCTCAAAATATTTTGTTCCAGGGACCCCTAGAAGCAAAGATTTTAGTTAAAAATGTATATACATATTCAAAGATTTGCACACATTTTCCACGATTTTTCAAAAAAATAGCAGATCTACAAGCTCGTAGCACGGCACTCGGTGCCGCGCTACGAGCTTGTATATCTGCTATTTCTTGAATAGCCAAAGAAATTAAAAAATGACACACAGATGCGTTCCCGGTCTTAATGGGTTAAGAGAGGAGGCTTGGGTGTGGATGTTCATTCAGGATCAGGGAACAAAAGTTGCATGTCTATTACTACTCTTGTTGGACTCTTTGATTCAAAGCAAGCTGCAGCACCATGACTGGGTATGCTGTAAGCACTGATGGTGCGAATAAGAAAGGAACCCCTGGGGCTTAATGTAGTAGTGACCCATGCTCAACCCGCTACTCATTGTGACTTTTATTCAGAGAAGGATGATGACACATTTTTGAGTGCATACGTTTTAGCATGGATTGTCCAAGTGGGAATTGAACCTGTGAACCCGATAAGGAACCTCTAGTCATGGTAGCATTGGAGTCATGTTCAGTGCAATAAACCTCACAACTTTCTCAAATCTCAAGCCCATTTATATGGAATAGATATTTGTTTGAGTGATTCAATGTATTGGTCATGTAAATGGTCTGCATTTTTTTTTTATTAATGCTCTGCATTTCCATAGCGGCTTGTCTAAAGTTCTTTACATTCACCCCTCCACACACTGATGGCAGAGGCAACCATGCAAGGGACCAGTTTGCTCAAGAACAACTTGTGTTCACTGTTCACACTTCCATGCTGGGATAACAACGCAGGCATTATCGTGTGGCTTACTGCCACCACGAAAATCGTCAGTGAATGCATTCAAAATCGGCGTACGTTCACTCATGCCTAAATTGCCAGAATTTCAAGCATGTGTGAATGGGGTTGATGCACAGCCAGGAGGAGCTGGGGATCAAACCGCCGCCACTGCTGCGAGCCAATGCTGCGAGCCAATGCTGCGAGCCAATGCTGCCTTGAATACTTGAAAATGTTTCAATGTAAATGTGGGTGTATAGAACAGAATACAGGGATGGGGTCAGTATACTTCATTTGAATTGTAAATGTAAAATGCAGTTGACTTAAATGTACATGTTTTCCTGTATTAGATATGTGGATTGAATTCACATGTTTTCTTTGGTCTTATTGCTTTGGGCCTGGAGAAATCAATCAGAGGGGAGAACATTTCGTTTTTTAGTGATGGGGCACTGGAATACACAATGGACCTTCCTTTCATTGAACATTTATTCAGCCAAAGTGGTGAACCCATGCCTATTATGAAGAAGATGTTCCTTGAAGGATGAAATCTGCCTCTTGAGGGGAAGAAGGAATTCAACACTGGGACAATAAATAAATAAAACATCACGTGGATGTACCTGGGACGTATCATCAGTGTTGTAGCCTGGGGTCATAGGGTGTTTCGGGTCTGGCAACAACATACACCCTCGCCCAGGTGACCCAGCCGGGGTTTGATCAAGCCCCGACTTACGTCCCAGTAGCTACCCACGGTCAGTCCTATTAGGGAAAGACAGGGCCACTCAGTCCGCTTCTCCGGAACTACTCTGCCGGGACTGGGGGAGGCTCTGGCACGTGGAGGGACTAGGCTGTGTGGATGGCCTCCTGGCCGGGCTCCTCCTTCGTCTCACCAGGTCCAGGACCTGAGCGTTGCACCAGACTCCCCCCGATCCAAACATTTCATTCTGGCGTGATGGTTTCTTGGGCTGTGTGGTAGGCCTACTGCAGGCTCCACTTGCGGCTTGCAAATAGCACCAGAATAAAATGCAACCCTAAACCTAACAGACAGAAATAAACAAATATATACATTTCAATAATATTCTGTAAGTTTGCCTATATGTGTCAAAGTTTCCCACTCCCTGAGCAAGACACTTAAAACTACTTGGGCACTAATGGTGCCCACGACATTGCCTCTAACAGTTAGGATGGGTAAGTGCATCGCAGAGTACACATTTCATGTTTGTACAAATGTACAGTGTCTGTGACACAAAGAAATAACCACACGTGAATGAGTGTTACATGTATACACTCATTCACAGGACTAGTGACAGAAAATAGCCCGCTTGTTCAGCAAAACCAGTCACTGGATAAATAAAGCCTTTAAGAAATATGGCCAACTGTGCAGGAGAAATCAAAGTCTAATTATGTTCAGCACTGCAGTGTCAGCCTGTTCCAAAGTACATTGATCGGCATTGGAATGAAAGCAGGGAAAAGGCGTTACAGAGACTCTGAGCCCACTTTATTCTGCTTACACCCTGGTAGATGGAGCCACCTCAGATAGCTAAGTGTGTTTCGATAGCTAGAATGGCCTGCATCAGCACTTCTGGCATTGAGAATTCTTCCTTTCTTTTTATCTTTTAGTAAAGTAAGTAAAAGTATCAATACTGCAATGTAGAAGTACTCTGTTACAAGTAAAAGTCCGGAATTCAAAATTTACTTGAGTAAAAGTACAAAAGTATTGGCAATTTGGTATCAAAAGGTACTTAAAGTACCAAAAGTAAAAGTACTAAAATGTTTGAAAATAGACGATCTACAAGCTCACAACTTGTCGCATCGCTGTGTTGTGAGCTTGTAGATCTGCTATATTCAAATAGCCTAGGTATAAATTAGGGCTAAAGTGGTTAATGTATGTTTCATAATGTAATCATTTATATCTGCAAAGTAACTAGTAACTAAAGTTTTCAAATAATTGTAGCGGAGTAAAAGTACAATATTTGCCTCTGATGTGGTGGAGTAGAAGTAAAAGTATTGAACATTGAAAATACTCCAGTAAAGTAAAAAATACCTCAAAATTGTACTTAATTACTGGAAAAGGTTATTGGAATCATTTTAGTTTGGCTAGTGTCAGAAAAGTTGCATAATTTTACACAGTGTGTATGTATCTGCCATTAGGGGGCAGTGTTGGATGGGTTAACCACACTCCATAAACATAGCATTAGATAACATACTGTATTTCACCTTCACACTTGCCCCAGCCTTATTGATTCACTTGACCAAGAGTTGGTTTGGACATTACAGCTGTGCTGCTGACCTAGAATAGCAAAGCATGGTGGGGGAGGGTGACAAGAGAGGGAGATAGATGTGGTTGTTTTCATCAACAAATTGAAGTGTGCATGCTCTGTAGGCCTACAAAGCAGGCCTACACAGTAAAAAAATAATTATAAAGAAAAATAACAATGGAATAAATTGAAATAATAACACATTTTAATCAGTTTCAGTGCTTTGACTCTCACATCAGTACCTTCATCCTTGTTTGCTTTTGGGACCAATGGTCTTCCAGAATCTAACCATGCGGGCTGGGTTGGAATGCAGCACAGGACAAACAGAACAGGAATTAGTCAGCAACTCTTCATTGACTGTGGGGGTCTGTCTGTCTCTCACTAGGGCAGTGGTGGAAAAAGTACTCAAATTTTTTACTTAAGTAAAAGTATCAATACTGCAATGTAGAAATACTCTGTTACAAGTAAAAGTCCGGAATTTACTTGAGTAAAAGTACAAAGGTATTGGTATCAAAATGTACCAAAAGTGGAAAGTGCCCATTAGGCAGAATGTCCCGTTTCCCAAGTTTTCAAATGTATAAAATGTATTAAAAATCTTGAAAATAGCAGATCTACAAGCTCACAATGCGTGGCATCGCAACGCATTGTGAGCTATTTTCAAATGGCCAAAATGTATATAAGGCTGTAGTGGTTAATGTTTTGTAACAATAATCAAAATCTACAAAGTAACTAGTAACTAAAGTTTTCATGTAATTGTAGTGGAGTTAAAAGTACAATATTTTCCTTTGAGATGTAGTGGGGTAGAAGTAAAAGTATTGAAATTTGTAAATACTGAAGCAAGTAAAAATTCCTCAAAATTGTACTTAAGTACAATACTTGAGTACATGTACTTAGTTACTTTACACCACTGCACTAGGGGCTGCAGATCACATGTTTGGGCAAAAGATGCTCACCTACACAGTGTTCTCAACCAGTAAATAATCTGTGCTTTTTGATAGTGGGGATGTTGTCCAATCACAGAGAGTCTGCATGCATCCACACCCTAAATTGCTACCATATACAATCTATATGGTCCATCCATCCTCATCCACTCTGAACCCCCTTCCTTTGTCTCCCTCCCTTTCCCTTGTGCATGACCCAATATACTGGAGCCTCCTCTTCCACATGCAGGAGCTACAAAGTCAGCAGCCTCCTGCCACCTCCTCCCCCATAATAGACTCACCGTAAGTAAAAGTACCAAAAATACTCTGTTACAAGTAAAAGTCCAGAATTCAAAACGTACTTGAGTAAGAGTACAAAAGTATTGGCATCAAAATAAACTTAAAGTACCAAAAGTATTGAAAATAGCTGATCTACAAGCTCACAGCTTGTAGATCGCCTATTTTCAAATAGCCTATGTATAAGATAGGGCTAAAGTGATTAATGCATGTTTTATAACATAATAATGTATATCTGAAAAGTAATTAGTAACAAAAGTTTTCAAATAAAAATGTAGTGGAGTAAAAGTACAATATTTGCCTCTGAGATGTAGTGGAGTAGAAGTAACAGTATTGGAAATTGGAAATACTCAAGTAAAGCACCACAAATACCTCAAAATGTTACTTAAGTACAGTAC
Source organism: Gymnoscopelus braueri (assembly GCF_963280865.1). Taxonomy (NCBI): domain Eukaryota; kingdom Metazoa; phylum Chordata; class Actinopteri; order Myctophiformes; family Myctophidae; genus Gymnoscopelus; species Gymnoscopelus braueri. Next base: position 1,228,433 of record NC_137606.1, on the reverse strand, counting down.
TTAAGTAAATGTACTTACAGTAGTTACTTTCCACCACTGATCTCCACCAGTGCAGAAGCGCTGGTGCTGGTCCTGGGCTGGGCTGCTCCTGCACTGCATTGCTCAAGGCAGAAGTGTCACAGCCCTCTGGTAGCCCTGAATCTACAGGACACAATGGAAACAAGCCCTAAGGGCTTTTTGTGTTATCCTTTTTAGCACCATTGTATAATCGTGCCACTTGTACTATTTGCAAACTGTTAATCAATCAATCAATCAATCAATCAATCAATCAATCAATCAATCAATCAATCAATCAATCAATCAATCAATCAATCAATCAATCAAAAAGGCACAGGGCTGTACTGAGCCCTTTCACCTGTGCTGTGACTCGTTGCCCTTTGCCTGGTTTTTCAGGCATGCATTTGACCAGTGGTGTAAAGTAAGTAACTAAGTACATTTACTCAAGCACTTTACTTAAAGGTAGGGTTAGTGTTATTTTTTGGTAAACATTTTCTTTTGTTAAAAGGTTAGGTTACAATATTCTGATAGTAATCATTGCTACAGAGCGTTTGATCGGTCACAGGGGTCTCTCCAGGTCTTTAGTAAACAGAATATAAATACATTTTCAGGTAGGTGACAACATTTAAGCCAATCAGGAGAGAGCACTGAAAATGCATTTTCTGTTTAATAAAGAGCTGGAGAGACATGGAGACTCCTTTTACTGAACAAACACTCTATAGCAATGAGTACTATGAGAATATAGAGCTATTTAACACTTATTTTAACCAAAGTAAATCCCTTACCCTACCTTTAAGGTATTTTTGGGCGGTGAAACCGCCCCTATAAGTGAGATTTGGAAAAATGTACAAATATCTTGGGCAGTGAAACCGGCCCTAAAAGTGAGGTTTGGAAATTTGTACAATTATCCTGCGCTGTGATTGGCCAATCACAATCTATTCAGGACTGTGATTGGCCAGTGTCACATGACACATGTGCATAGCCCTATATAAGCAACCATAACTTCACAAAAACCATAAATTTGTTTTTGTGAAGTTATGGTTTCGTCCATCATAAAGAGTGTTTCAATAAATGTATTTATCTTTTGTACATGATTGGTTGACTCCATTCAGTATTGTGATTAGCTAGCAAGACACCGCCCACTTCACACAGGGTGTGATTTTTTACCTTCTTCAGTATTTACAAATTTCAATACTTTTACTTCTACTCCACTATAGGCTACATCATGATCTCAGAGGCAAATATTGTACTTTTAGTCCACTACAATTATATGATGACGATTTTTTATGAATTTCATACATTTGAAAACTTGTGAAATGGGACATTCTGCATAATGAGTACTTTTACTTTTGGTAGGCCTACTTTAAAGTACATTTTGATGCCAAAACATTACACTTTTACTCAAGTAAAATTCGCATTACAAAATTTTACTAAATTGCAGTATTGATACTTTTTTACTCAAGTCAAAACATGTGAGTACTTCTTCCATCACTGTTTGACCCACTGAACGAACACACAGACAGAGAGATGTGAGGGGGTGAGGGGGGGAGGGGGGGAGGGGGGGAGGGGGGGAGGGGGGGTAGAGTGGTATGGTTGCCATGGAGAGTTTGAGCGCAACTCCCCGGATGTAGCATTTCCCCCAGTTCAACATGGCGACTGGAAAGTGAGACTTTTGGCTAATGTTACACCGTTTGCGGTTTAAAGTCAGACAAATTATTCCACGATCAGGGGAACAAAAGTTTTAGACCCACACACACCCGGTGGCAGAAAAAAAGTTTATCCCGGACTTTTGAGGTAAGTACATTGTACATTGTGGGTTGAAGCTTGTTGTTGCTTATAGCTTGTGGCGCGTCCCCCCCTGCCTTGTCTAGCATAGCCAGGCAAAACTCATTCAAGAGTTTAGCCCTTTTAGCCAGTGTTGCCATATCGGCTTATTATAAGCGACTTTGGGCTTCTTTTTCTGTGAAGTTATTTAGGCTTGCTTCCAATTGTTCTAATTATTATTTAAATCAGTGGTTCTCAAATATTTTCATAAATATTTTGTGCCAGGGAGCATTTGTGTTGTTAGAATGTTTCCAAATAATATTCCAAATATTCCACATTTTATTGCAAGAGTTTTTTAAATAGCAGATCTGCAAGCTCAGCGTTGTGAGCTTGATGCATATAGGTTTAAAGTGCTCATGTGGCCTCTAAGTTGCTTCCTTTGGGCTTGTTTTCCTAGACCCTGGGTGCTTATTTCTCTCATGAAACATGGCAACACTACTTTTTTTTTAGCTGGTTTCACAATCTGTTGGTGGCTAATGCTATCGGTTAGATCTGTTAAAAAGCTCTGTCCAGCCTCGTGTTTGCCACGGATCGTTATCACTTTGTGTTAGTTCTCTGTGTTGTACGACACGGACTCATTCACACAACTAAAGGGCAGTTCCGTGAACGCATGTAGGAGAATGAGTCACCTATAGTTGCAAAAGTTGTTCAAATAATAGCCACAGCAACAAGGAGCTAACTGGGTTGTCCTCCCGGCTCTTTGCTAAGACCCTCTAAGCTTGCTAGACAGCTTACTGGCAAATCCATCCCAAACCACACAAGCTGGTTTGGGTAACAAAGCCTTTTCTTGTCAGTCATCATTGTCATACCCGACCTGTCACCTTTTTTTCTTCTTTTTTTTAATATGCATGATAATGCAAACAACCCCCAAAAGACTAAGAATTTTAGATACATCACATCAATCATTGCTTTCTTCTGTTTTCACAAAATTGACAAAAATATATAGTGTGGACTAATAGCGATGTGTCAATGTCAGCCTTGTGGCATCATCGAAAGAATGAGGGTATTGCTGATCTTCAGATAACATACAACCTGGAATACTTACTTTACTTTAACTTCCTGGCCTAGTGCACAACTTTTTTTTTGATTTGATTGAATACTTTATTAGACAGAAATGTAAACAGCACGAGGTACAGTCAGACATTTGAGCTTTAACGGATAACACAAAAAAGTCCTGGGGACTTTCCATTGTGGTCCTATGTATTCAAACTCCCTCATAATCATATTTGAACTGGGGACCCCCACCCCCTGACAAGCACTTGGAATGTAAGGTTGAGGCATTCAATTTGGTTTGACTCTGTTCCACAGAGAAATATTGTGAAAATAGCCGATCTACAAGCTCACAACGGCTCGTAACGATCCCCAGGGGGGTCCCCACATGATTTTGGCGGGGGTCCTCAGATGACAGTGAAGTGACAATTTAAGGAATTTTAAGACCTTTTAATACCTAAAAAAAATAAATAACATTCCTGCATCAGAAATAATCAACAAACTATACTATAAAAACTGGTCAAACATTGGCCAAATTGTCAAACAATATAAGAAGGAGAAAAAAAATCCGATCTACATGCCGTTGCGAGCCGTGGCTATTTTCACAATATTTATCTGTGGAACAGAGTCAAACTAAATTGAATACCTCAACCCTCAACTCTTGCATTCCAAGTGCTTGTCAGGGTCCCCAGTTCAAACATGGTTATTTTGTGGGGGGGGGTGTCACGGTCTAAAAGGTTGAGAACGGCCACGGCGTTAGAGAGAGGATGGATGGAGGGATGAGGGAAAGTGAGACAGACTGGGTTCAGTCAGTCAGTCAGTTAGTCAGCAAGGTTGTGCGATTAGTGCTGGGCACTCCACACATTCCTAACATGCCAGAGCTCTGCCGAGGGGGTCACTCACACACACATAACCCCATATCCCAGCAGTGCACTCTACTGAAACTAAACCCCACCTTTTTGGTTTGGAGTCATTGGCAGGAGTCAGACTTCCATCTACCAGACATATTATTGGGTTAGGCCAGTTGATGGTAAATTCTGTTGCATTGTTGGGGTCTTATGAATACATCTGAGCCTCTTGACTTTTGTGTGATGTTAGTATTATAGGCCTAATACATTTCCCCTTGTGTGGTTGTGGTTGGCTGAGAAATAGATGCAACGGGACAGGCAGAGCTGAGCAACAACAACAAAAACAGAAACATTTTAGTAGTTGGTTCATCACTTAGAGAGAATGCCTTGAAAGAAACATGACGTGCATTTTGTGTTTAGCCCTTTCTTGATTGTTGCTATTTAATTTTGTCCTCTTTCTCTCTCATTAAAATTCTGTAAAATGTAAGAATGAAGAATAGATTTTGCATCACTAGCAGGCACAGGGACCTGTTGCTATTGCTGTTCAAGTACCCAGATGGTGTATTCTGGCCTGCGTGTTACGGTTTGTTTTTCCTTTAGAATTTCTGAGACATTGCTTGAGGCACTGCATGGAGTTTATAGTTGCAAAGTTGCAAACAGAGATGTTCTCTCCACTCAGTTTCTTACAGGAGGCTTCAATTAGTTCTACCCCTCCTCTCTCTCACTGTACTGACTGACCTGTTATGTAAAGGCCGGCAAACGTTTTCATGTCATGTAACCTCAAATTGAGCTGCATGTGGACATCCTTTTCATCAGACCACTTATCCAATGAGTTTTATGTTGTCGGATTTATATAGGTTATATTGAATTATACACAGCTATATAGTCCTACTGCAGGGTTGGAGTTTACCATAGAGTGAAAACTGTGATTTAAAAAATATATAGATAATCTGAACAGTAGAATTATTTATATTTATTTTAATGCTATAAATGTCAAATGTATTGTGAACCAAAATATGTGCTGTGGTATGATTCCAAGTAGGGTCAGACGAACAGGAAGTGAAGTTGAGAGGCTAGAGGGTCCAGGAGCAATGTTATCATTGGTGTGGTCCTGACTCCTGACAGAAACTAGGTTCTAATACTATAGTGAGTGATAGGGAAGTATTACAGTAAACAGAGTCCATGTTTGTATTATGATATATGCAGTAGCGTATATGCTTGTTGAAGACCGGTTGTAACAGAAAACATGATTTCTGTTGTTGAGATTGTAGTATAAAGTAAAGCAAGTTTCCGTCTTACTAACTTTGTGTCTAATGGTTTCATGTACATTTCCGAAACTGGAGAAAGCACTTTGTGCAAAGGTAGCAAGTCAATGAGTGAATAGAATATGGGCTTGGGCAGGCTGACTGACTTACATTGCTGTTGGAATGTGAACTTGTGAGGACTGAAGAGAAATCGAGAAGAAGAGGGATAGCTGACTGGCAAAGACTGAAACATTGTTCAAATCTTCTCATCTTCATCCAAAGATCAGGTTGCATAGAAGAAAGATGACACAGGCTTGAGGAAGACTGAGAAGAATGGAATGAAGAGAGAGAGAGAGGCTTGGTTGAGCAGAACAAGTAATGAGAAAATAAGTAAAGTGTAGATGAATGGATAGAGCTAAGAGAGAAAGCAAGATGAATAGAGAGCGAGAGAGAGAGAGAGAGAGAGAGAGAGGAAAAACGGGGCTAGAGCAGTGAGAGATAAGAAAGTGTAGATGAATGTTGGCATTTGAGAGAGAGAGAGAGAGAGAGAGTAGAGAGAGAAATATACTCTGCTAGAGCAGCGCAAGGGATGAGAAAGTAAGAAATTGTAGATGAAAGGAGATCCATCTCCCCAGGCAGGTAGACTGTGTGTTTATGGAGAGTCCAGAGAGAGCGTGAGAGATGGAAGGCAAGGCGCCTTTCTTCTTTCTACAGATTTAGCCTGGTCTGATAGCCAAACAGCCAGACCTCCAGAGAAAACACAGCAGCAGGGCAAGGCTAATACTCTGTAAATGAAAACCTGCAGGGTAGGTGTATCAATTCGTTCTTTCTGCCCGCCCGTCCATCTGTCCCTCCGTCCGGCTGCTGTTTTATCAAGTCACAAATGTTAACGTACTAACTTTTTACTTACGCCTATTACCCCTTCTGGGGCTTAGGCCGTCTACCAGAGTTCTCCACAAATGTTAACGGGTCACACATTGTCCATGTTTAATCTCGTGTTTTATCCACAGGAGAAAAAAAGACTACAATGAAACAGTCATGCTTTTGCTTACCCAACTGAACAATTATAATATGTGACATTGTCTGAAGACAGGGTGTGGAATAACAAGTAGAGGGAAAAACAATTGGAAAGCCAATGAGAGGCATACTATGATACTTTGCCTTTAATGGGGAGAAACTAGAAAGGGGCAAATAAAATCCCTTTTGGAATGAGCACAGCAGCCAATAGTTGCAATAATATAACAATACCAGATCTACGTATGTTTGATCCAGTTGCATCAGCAAGTCCAGATAGTAGGCCAGCATTGTGTTAAGGTGGAGAAAGATTTATAGCCAAATAAAAATAAACTGATAACATTCTACCTACAGCCTCGCTCTGCTGGTATCTGCTATGCAATATGTATCTGTGTTTAAACCTGTGTTCCTCCCGTACCATTGCATTTAAAAATATTTTATCTTTCAGTTACCTGTGAATATGGCTTTAATATTATTGATGGGAGGTTAGTGGCGGTTCCTAAAGTGATCTAGTTTTCTTTCTGCCGTGGCCACATGTTTACTTAAATGAATAAAAAAATGTAAGTAACGTTGAAAAGCTAGTTCGAAAAGTATGTTATTTTTGGTGACACTTATCGTGCAACAAAGTACAAATTAGGCTTATGTTTACATTCCTCACACTTGCGTTTAATAGGTTTAGGTAGTGTTCACTACTAGGGCTGGTAAATCAATATTCGATATTAGAATATTCCTCGACTATAGGGATTTAGGGACAATACAAAAAACTATGTATCAAGTTATAAAAACAAACTTTTTGTTTTTATTGGATCCGAGCACTTCATACATTGTTTTTTGTATTGTCCCTGTCAAATAAACATTTTTTTAAAATATATATATTTTAAATATTGTTATTATTATTATAATCTTTTAATAATAATATTCGAATATATTCGATATTCTGCCAATTTTTAAGACCAATATTCGAATATCATTTCTGAGTAATGTTACCAGCCCTAGTGTTCACACTATGGTCCTTGGAGGACTATGGTCCTCCAAATGTGGGCAACGGCATTTTACCCTGTGAGAAATTACCAAAAGGCGACCACATACGGACTGCTTTTAGAAGGCGCTGATCAGAGCCCCTTTGAGCACTTTTAAAAGTTGAGCCTAGTTTAATATTTTCAGTAATGACAGCTTTTTATCAGCTGTCCAACAGGACTGTACACAAGTGCCATGGACCATCTCTGTCAGCTGTGGCTGTCAGCCTCAGTCACGGAGACACCCACACCACACCCGACTACCACCAGCGCCCCTCCCTCCACCTCTTGTGCCTAACAAAAACGGTATAATAAACCAAGTATTACCTAATATAATAATGTCGTATTTGCTATATTCACCGTGTAGTTGTATTTTCTTAAAGGCATGCATCTTGCAAATTCACAACTGATAAGCGAGCTGTGGTCCAGCTGAGCAGCTTGAGCGTTTAAGTGTGTGAGTTTATTATACTTGTGCACCCAAATGACTTTCTATAGATTCAGTTATACTGTCTGAAATCTGAAGGAGAAATATCAACTCGCGTGAGTGAGACAGAGCGGGGCTCGGCACCTCATTGTGAGCTTGTAGATCGGCTATTTTCAAATGGCTGAAATGTACATAGGGCTGAAGTGGGTAATGTATGTTTTGTTATAATAATCAAAATCTACAAAGTAACTACCGTAGTAACTGAAGTTTTCAAGTAATTGTAGTGGAGTAAAAGTACAATATTTGCCTTTGAGATGTAGTGGAGTAGAAGTAAAAGTACTGAAAATTGGAAATACTCCAGTAAAGTAAAAAATACCTCTCAAGTGTACTTAAGTACAGTACTTGAGTATGTGTACTTAGTTACTTTACTCCACTGGTCCTTACTAGCCACTGTGACCAAGTCGTTATCTCATAATGGTGACAGGCCAAGCTTGATGTTGTATTTTAGATCATGAGGTTGACAAGATGGTGGTTAGAAAAGACAATAGTCATTGTTTGCAGTACTGGCTATTGTGCTCTTCAATGAAGGCTGATAACTATCTTCATGAGGGAAGCTACTGTAGCCTATATGATGCCACATAATGTTGAATGAATCTCTGCTCATTTTGTCTCTGTAACAATGCTCTGTCTGTTCAGGTCAACCAGGCAGTTCCCTGCTGTACTGTGTGCGTGCCGTGCATGCATAGGTGTGTGTGTGTGTGTGTGTGTGTGTGTCATTGTCTGTACTGTAGTATTGTACATGGTGACTGAGCAAGGATTTGTCCTTTGTGCTTGTACGAGCAATGATTTCAATCACAGCCTCACAATCAAGCTAGGACCTGCATGTCCTAGGTGATATGGACACATGCACGCACGCACGCACACGCACACACACACACACACACACACACACACACACACACACACACACACACACACACACACACACACACACACACACACACACACACACACACACACACACACACACACACACACACAGAGAGATAATTCTGGGTAGCGAGCGTATTTCCCCTTAGTTGTTACTGTTTCAGTGCTAGTGAATAGCAGCATGTTGAATTGTAATAGGAGGCAGAACAAGAGGGAAAACAGTTTTTTTTGTGGACGTTTCACAGTGGCATAATACTAGAATATTCTGAGTGACAGAAGAAGGTCTTTTGTTCCAGTCTAGAGAATAGGTTTAGGATTTGACCCAGCAGCATGCAGCCTCTGGGGCCATGGAGAGAACAGTGCATGTGATTAAATGTGTCTATGCAACATTTACTAATACACATGATCCGATGGAAGCGTCCACGCTATTTAGTGACTGTGAATGTTTAGTGACTGTCTTGAATGTTTGAGAAAAGAGGGGTGATCGTGAGATTTGGTACTACATACATTATAATTGTGTAATGTTAATTTATGGCACTGTAAAGGTCGAACAGGAAACCCCCCTTGTTTCATCAGTAAAATAGATAGAAATACCATTAACAATATGCTAGTCAAGTTAACTGTGGCTAACCAACTAACATTCACTGGCCAATGGTAGCAGCATTTGTCTGGTAAGTTTCAATTCACTCTATAGACTTATATTTGGTTATAATGGTCAAACCTGGCTTTTCCTGTAGATCTCCTGTAGTTTGAGTAACATTCGAGTACAAGACCGTGAAATATGTTACCAGATGTTTGATAGCATGTTGACTCATTGTGATGACTGACATTACAGTCAACTAATGACAGGTTCTTCAACAAGAACATCACCTTGGCTTAGAGTTTACTCACGATCTAATGATGTAGTTATGACTGCACGGTGCACGCCTACAGTAACTCCATGATTCATACATTTTCTCCAAACTGAGCTACACAGCAGGCTTTGTTGCTGCTGGCTGAAATGGTCAGATTGTAGGCTAGATGTGTTTCTGTTAACTTGACACAACTAGGCATTAGACAGGTGGCCCTGGGAATGGAAGGTTGTCGGTTCGTAACCCAAATTGTTTTGGGAAAATCTGATCGGATTAGGAACGTTTTCCATTACATCCAACAGCTGCTGTAGAGGTGTACTTGAGCAAGGCACTTAATTGTGTCACTTGCTGTGTACCTCCCCAGGAATTCATGTGAAGCTGGTGTGGGCCAAAAAAAGACCATGTGCTATGTCAACCTTCCCTTGCTATTAGAAAGACACACGGAGAAAGACACTTTTTATTTGTTTGACAGCTATGTGGTTGTCTAACCAGACTTCTGAATCTTTATAAAGGGGAACTAAACCCTAGGTCACTGACTGTTGTAAATTTGCTGCCATCTAAACGTTAAAAATGAAAAGATTTAGGTGCCAATGTGCAAGTATTGACATATTGCCTAGTGTCACCTAAATCTAACATCCATTTATAACCTATCTATTTGGGGCACCGATAGCCGAGTGGTTGGTGCTGCATTTAACTCCTGGGCTCTCCCCTCTCTTTCTTTACTGTGGACTAAAAGGCAGAAGAAAAAAATATTATATATGTACGTGTAATGTGTATATATAAAGCAGTTTTATTTTATTAGCTGCAGTAGTCTTGCTTTCGTCACAGTGTACCACGCTCATCTACCATCTTAGATCTTTATATTAGTTTTAACCTTTGGACAGTGCAGCAAATTCACAAAATTTCCATAGCATTCCATTTCCCTTTAAATGCAACATGCTAGGCAGCCATGTTGGTAGATCGGCTTATTATGCTGGAACTCCAGACTTAATGTGGTTAATGACCTAGCTCCTGTGTGTGTGAACAAAATAACTTGAATGGATTGGTGGATGGTAATGAAACTTGGTGTTGGTGGTAATGATGAGTAGTCTAGTCCTGATGAGATGGTTACATTGTGGGTTGAAAACAAAGGTCAAAGATCAAGGGCACAATCAAGATCAAGGTTAAAACTTACATAATTGGTCATATCTGGATAAAAATGAAATAATTGGGAATTAATGAGTCGCGGAGCTCGAACTGCGCTGCTCACTTGGCTCGTGTGACTCTTTGCTAACCTAAAATAAAATAATGTTTTTTAACACAAATATTAGAATCTTAATCGTTCCATTCCGAGATGAACGAGAAAAGCCTTGAGTAATTGTGCCAGCTCTAGTAGTCGGTGTGTCCAACCAGGATATTTTCTCTTCTAAAATAAACTGTTCTCATGTTTTGGATAGCCAAGTGGTTAGGGCACATACCACAGGGGCACAAAATGCTCTGATCACCAAGTCCCCGGTTTGATTCCGGCCAGCCAGACCATTTGCTCTATGTCATTCTGAACGCTCTCTCCAATGTCAGCTATCAAATAACGTTTTAAAAATGCCCCCCAAAAATAACTTTAATCATATCATGTCTTGAAGTCCTGTCCTGTAAATCACTAGTGTTTAGTTTAGTAGTTGAACTCTGAGTGTCTCAAAGGTTAAAGGTTATAGACTGACCGGGGGCTTGCTGGGAATCCTTGAACTTGTGCTCTTTAATGTCAATGATGTATGTTTGTCTGAGCTGCTGAGAGTGAGCCCAGGGCAAGTTGAAGTCTCAAAGTCCCGTCATGAACAGTCGCGTGTGTGCGTGTGCGTGTGTGTGTGTGTGTGTGTGTGTGAGAAATGTGCAGAGCCTGTCCGTTTGCGTGTGTGAGTGAAATGTGCAGAGCCTGTCCGTTTGCGTGTGTGAGTGAAATGTGCAGAGCCTGTCCGTTTGCGTGTGTGAGTGAAATGTGCAGAGCCTGTCCGTTTGCGTGTGTTTGTAACTATATTTGTATGTGCATGTATGAGCTGTGCTCAGCTCCGCTCCATGATCTCAGTGCCTCCTTTATCATTGACCTTTCCACATTCCACAACCTTCTCCTGGAAGTTGGCGCGGATTGGCTGTGCTGCTGCGTGCTTTGTTTGAACTCAAACTCAGGATTGGACGGTTTGTGTTGTTCCTTGCTCCGATATGCCAACTGTCAAGTGGACCTGTTCCTGCTGTATTTTTACACACTGACTGAACAGCATCAAACAGGCCTTTTCCTTAGGCCTATTGAGATTGACAGCTTGTTGTCAGTTTACAAGGCCCCAAAATAGAGACACTGCTTGTAGCTGCAGGTTAGTCTGTCTGGGACGAGGTTTTTTGTTATAATATAAGGTCTTATAATAAACATATAACCATACTTCAAATAGCCTCATTTCAAGATGTTATTGAAAACAAGGCGCTGTAGGCGGCTTGATCAACACACGGGATCTGAGCAAAGTGGGAAGGATGTGCATGTTTGTTATGAAGATATTTGATGTCTGGGGTAAACAGATGTTATGAAGTGGGCGTATGGAATGAATTTCATATGCAAGGGAAGTCAGGGACAGAGAATTGGAAGTGACTGATCTGATACATCAATATCAAAAATATTTCAAAATGTTTGGCCAAATAACTGCTAAAATCATCTTGAAAGTATTTAGAGTTTAGTGTAGCTGGGATCTGATCAGGATTTTTCCGGCCGATGCTGGACCAGTCACAGATTATTTTCCTCAGGATTGACCGATACCGATTAAAAAAAAAGGAAGAAGAAAATGTTGCTACTACAGTATCTGTACTAGCTGTCTCTTCTTTGAGTTACTCATATCATACCCATATGATGACACTGTCTTTGCAAAGACATTTGGTTTGATTGGTGTGATATGTAATAAATACATAAATATACATTTTCATTTATCAGCTTCAATTTGATAGTGTTCCAGTTCCAATTTGGCTGCTATTTGTTTTTTCTTTCATCACTTCCAATTTCCCTTGTTTATCCTGTAACCTGTATGAGTTTTCTCTCCTGTTGGGATAAAATTCCCAACCTCAAAATGTATTTTCTGTTTACTAAAGAGCTGAAGAGATGGTTTACCGCTGTTACTGAACAAACACTCTGTAGTCTATACAGTAATGATTACTATAAGAGTATCAAGCTATTTAACACTCAGCTTTCACTAAAATATGATTAAAACCCCCTTTAAGTGTGCCCATTATTAAAAACTCTTGAATCAGCTATATGTTTCAATATACAGTATATCAGACACATGCCAAGTGAAGTGACACATTTAGAATTTGGAAACCTCTCTTTTAATTTAAATGAAATCATAAAGGCCAATTCGATTTTATCATTTAGACGATCACCGATCGATCAGCCCTAGTGTTTGTAGATGTCACATGATCTGTAGGTATGGACAAAGACATCCACAACAACCACTGTCAACCAGACAAGTGTTATATGAGAAACCATCAAAAACATCAATACTTACACTTGATGCCACAGTTACAGTTACCTGGCTGAGCTGTTCCCGCTCTCAGACTGAAGTGTTTGGTTAAGATTAAGATTAGCTTGTTTCCATTCGGTGGTGATGCAATAGGAAATATTTAGCCACACTTCCTACCATGCAAAAACAAATCTGCCATATCTTTTAATGCAAATGTTTCCTGCTGAACAGTCCAAAGTAACGAGGGGTTCCTGTTTTATTAGATTGACAATACTAAGGCTTAAATCTGTAGACCATATTGCTCTATAGACAAGTTGCCCAGACATTGCCCTGTGTAACACTGCCTTATGTTGACCTTACTGCTCCCTTACTGTCTCTCCTTGCCATCATTGGTAATACATCGTCATCAAAGATAGACACGGTATTTCACAAGAGTCTGTCTTAAATCATACAGGCTATTAATAGCATTAAATTGAAAAATGCTGTCAGAATCAGCTGTATGCCAATTGCCAAATATCCTCCCGTGACTCCACTATGTCATCTTGTACTAGTGAGTGAGTGCACTCGCTCTCACATGCACAATTCAAAAAATTCAATTCAAAAGAGCTTCTTTGGCATGAGAAAACAAAGGGTCAATGTGTCAAAGAAAGTCTCAAAATTTAATAAAAACTATTTAAGATTTTTTTGGGGGAAAGTGCAGACACACACACACACACACACACACACACGCGCGCGCACACACACACACACACACACACACACACACACACACACACACACACACACACACACACACACACACACACACACACACACACACACACACACACACACACACACACACACACACACACACACACACACACACACACAGGCTCTCCACTACAGTAGCAAGTTCAGTTGAGAGGGGGGGGCGTGTTCTCAATCCCCTGTTTCCCGGTGACGTCATGATACTGGGCCAGAGGAATGCAGCGCAACACTTTTGTACCCAGAGAGAGACATACAGAGAGAGAGAGAGCTTAGTTCAGTTGTTACTATCGCTTCCTCCTCCATAGAACTCTGTCGTGTTCCCTCCAGCAACAACAACACTTTACTATTGACACACAAGGACCGTGGGAATACGGCAACGACTGGACTCGTCGTGGAAATAACTGGAGAATAACTTTTTTTTACGGTGTAGTAGTGTGTACTTTGTTTTTGAGTGTACACTAACACTACTGGTGGTGTTCCGCGTCGCGGTGCTGCTGGTGTTTTGTGCTGCCGGCGACATGACATCAGGTGGATTATAATGGAACGTTGTTGTGATCAACTGAAATAGCTGTGTGATCAACGTAAGTAGCACGAAGTGTTCCACCACGGTGTTGTTCGAATGATAAATAGCTTACTTGTTTATTGTTGGACTGCATGTCTGGACTGTGTGTAATATGTATGGAAAGGAAAAGCCGAGTCAGGCGCCGATTTAAAGGGCTATAAAAAAATCCATTAATCTGGTACTTTTAAGAAGTTGTGAAAATGGCAGATCTACAAGCTCACAGCACGTAGCTTCAGACCGTGTGTAAATTAACCTCCCAAGTTCTCTCTGCCGAAGAAAACACTTCTCTGACCCGCTAGTGGGCCGACATCTCTCCCTATCAGTGGTGTAAAGTAACTAAGTACATTTACTCAAGTACTGTACTCGTAATTTTTTTTTTTTACTTTACTGGAGTATTTCCAAATTTCAGTACTTTTACTCGGAGGCAAATATTGTACTTTTACTAACCAAACAATTATTACAAAACATACATTAACCACTTAAGCCCAAATACATTTCAGCCATCTGAATAATATAGCCGATCTACAAGCTCACAATGCGTCGGCATCTTGAGCTTGTAGATCTGCTATTTTCTAAAGATTTTAATACATTTTATACATTGATATCTTGTGAAATGGGACATTCTGCATAATGAGTACTTTTACTTTTGGTACTTTAAGTATATTTTGATGCCAATACTTTTGTACTTTTACTCAAGTAAAAATTCGTTACCGGACTTTTACTTGTAACAGAGTGTTTCTACATTGCAGTATTGATACTTTTACTTCAGTAAAGAAATTGAGTACTTTTTCCTATACTGTACCTCCCAGTCTGCCAGGATCCAACTGTCAGTCAAAACATAGGAACACAAGTGCATAGCGTGGGAGTGAAATGATTTATCAATGGGCCAGCCTCTTGTTTGTTGAGCTTTTGTTTGTCCAACTTCTGCTGTATGGTAAAAGCTGTGTTTCTCAAACCTTTTCACGTCAAGGGACCCCCAAAATGATTACGTGCTTGTTTGACCCTTATCTGAAAAAGATTCTGTGCCAGCCGGGACCCCCATACAAGATTTGTGTTAAAATGTTTCAAGATTCTTTTTTTAAATAGCCGGTATAGGATAGATATAGGGTTAATGCGGTTAAACTGATTTTGATGCTATATTTGTCTGGGAACCCCCTCAAGGACCCCTGGGGGTCCCCGGACCCCACCTTGAGAACCACTGCAGTGAAGTCCTTAATGTAAACTCTGAGAGTGTACAAATGTAACCAAATGGTTGCATTTACATTCAGATGAATTAGTTACAAATGGAAAAATGCACTCCTGTACTGTACTCGAACCTGTGACTGTCTGCAGTAATAAAATAACCACATAGAAGACAGCTGTGAGGCCTAGAAACTGCATCATTCACTCTCATGGCCTTATCAGGCTACAGTACACATGTGTTGGGGACGTGTGTGTGTGTGTGTGTGTGTGTGTGTGTGTGCGCTGGGACAACAGAAGTGATAGTGCTTCGCATACTGCCTTTGTTTTCATGTCAGTGTTAAAAAAAAAGTGCCAAGAGAAGAATGGCTCCTGAAATCAGAAAGGGGGGGGTTATATTATTTAGGCTGCTAGTTGAGTTCAGTGATTTGTCAAAAGGACATTTGTTACACTGCACACAGCTGCTGTTAGTCACACATGGTGAGGAGATCATAAATAATAGTGATTCACAGAATCACCTTTGTTCATAAAATGCAAAAATTCTGTGGACAGTTGGTTACTTTGGCTTTCATTTTTCAGAAACAAAAAGAGTTTGTATTTGTTTAAAGGTCCTTTCAAGTTTACAGTGGGTATTTGAAAGTGGCAAAACAAAATAATAATTTTGCTTGTTAAACCACTCTTTTCTTAGTAAAACGGACGTAAATTATACGCCAATCTCCTCGCCAAAAATAACCGATCTACAAGCTCACAATGCATCGTTATGTGAGCTTTTTGGTCTGCTATTTTTGGTGAATGTTCCCCCCAGAATAGGCATGCTGGGGTTCAGGTGAAAACTAGGCGTGAAAAGATACTCTTCGTTTTATTAAGTTTGCAAAACTACAATCGTTTATTAAGTTTGCAAAACTACAATAGTTTTTCAGTGGTTTAGATCCGTTGGACGTTTGGGCTCACAGATTTTGCTTGATCATTTTTTAGATGTCAGGACTGTGCTGTTGTGTGTCATGGGAACTCTTAAGAAGTGAAGCAAGCTGGTGTCTAATCTTAACTCCCTCATTTACTGTAATAGCTGACAGATGTAGACCCACTTAGTACAATATAGATGCTGAGATTGCAGCGTGCGACACACACACACACACACACACACACACACACACACACACACACACACACACACACACACACACACACACACACACACACACACACACACAAAGTAACAGTGAACAGGATGATGTAGTTACATCACACAGTGTGATGTAACTACCTACTAGGTAGATCCAAGGTCACAATATGTGTGTTTGTACAGCACTTAATGGTTGGGAGAAAAGGTGTGTGTGTGTGAGAGAGAGAGAGAGAGAGTGTGTGTGTGAGTGAGAGAGTGTGTGTCCACAATGTACCCGCCCTGGCTTCTACCAGTGTGAGAACAGGCTATTAATTATCACCCCTGATTCAGCACTAGCCAGCTAATGTTAGAGCTCCCCAGCAACAATGGAAACCAGAATACTTTTATGCCCTCATTCTATCCAAGATTCTAAAGCATCGGTTTGTGGTGTTTTAACATCCCAGGGGCTGGCTTGTATTGTTTGTCTCATGGAATGATGAGCAATGTTGCTGCCAACTTCAGGCACAGCTTACATTGAGAGTAATGACTCCACATTAAAGACAAAGTAGTAGGTTACCACCATCCAACGGCTGGTAGATTTTCACTGTAGCTGGTAACTTGGTTTACTCTCCCAGCCACGTAAAAGTTCTGCTGCTTTTTAAAGATTTAATTATTTAGCCATTTCTGCTTTATTTTGATAGTGACAGTGAGAGAGAGACAGGAAAGGCGGACAGAGCAGGGGAATGACACAGGCGGCCGGGAGTCGAACCGGCAGGGACCCGCTGAAGAGGCCTTTTACACGAATGTTGCACGCGTCCTGATTCGGCTATCGGGTTGTAGGGCTGGGCAATTATCTGAAAATAAAATGTATCGAAACTGAGAAACTAGAACCAATAATCGAGAAGCAAGGTTTTCAACAAATCAACATAAAAAGAATTGTATAGATCTTTTTAAATCGACCACTTGATTAGTCTTATTAACTACTTTACCCTGTATTTTACTTCGTTGCACAATGGTGAAATAGTGAAAATAACCGATCTACAAGCTCAGAGCTTGTATATGTGCTATTTCCACTTGTTTTGAAAGAATTGTTCATTAATCGTAATCGATGCAAAAGTTTGAAATAATCGTGATATTAATTTGAAGTCATATCGCCCTATCAGGTCACTCCATGGTATCTGCTGTTAATGGTCCAGCACTGGTCAGCGCAATTAAAGGGACTACACCATGAATTTTAACTTTTTCTTATTTTTTGTGTTTTTGGTCTCCCGTACCTCTCTTCTATCCCAAAAAATACCCCATTGTGAGCACTCAGGCTTTCACTGCATATCTGGGGTTTTATGTAAATTGGTCTCAAAACAGGCTTAACTGATTTGCCCCCGAAAGTGACGTCACTAGCGGTACAATCCCTCCCGTTTTTCAGTTCCAACATAAGAAAATATATATATATTTTTTGTTTTACTTTTTCCACACAGAACCAGGAGATAACATGCATACAAACTGGCTCAATAGCACCACGTGCCAAATCAGGACAATGTGGTATTGCAGGTAAAAGTGCTTTATAAGCCAGAGAGAAGTTAGTTGGAATGAGTATATCTGAGGCTTGATTTAGGCTCAAACCTTTTGAAAAACGTTTGAGGGACATAAACAATATGATATTAAATGTTAAATATTTTTTTTAAATTCATGGTGTAGATCCTTTAAAGGAGTGTGTTTTGTGGAAATAATGTAAAAGTAGACATTTTTCCCTGTAGTCCAGTAAATTGATCATCAGAGCAGATTTGGTTAAAACGCTCGTACTGCAGAATCCCTCTGCCATACCAACGGAAAATGCTAAACTGATCATGACCAGCAAGTAAGTAAGTAGCCTGAACCATGTGACCCATAGGGGAGGAGCCTATCTCCTGTTACTGTAGCGTGATTGGGCTTGATGCACAGTCAAGTACATCCCCCAGCCATGATGTACAAAGTACCACCATTGGACATGATGACGCTAGTTTGTATCGCAGGGACCTAACCCCAATTGAACCTGTGCCAAGCAGGGAGGTATTGGGTCCCATTTTTATAGTCTTTGATTTGAAGTTGAACCCCGACCTACAAATCTCAGGGCGGAGGCCACTGAGCTGGTTAGACATTAACCCTGTAGGGACATGGTGTCCACTGTCCATATTTTGGTCATTAAGTCATTAAAAGGAAAAATTATCATTATTATTTTAAACAGTGAAAATAGCAGATCTACAAGCTCACAACGCACCACGATGCGTTGTAAGCTTGTAGATCAGCTATTCTTTGCCATTTGTGTCATACGACAAAGTAGATGGGGGCTTAAGTGGTTAAACACCCCTGCATGACACCCTGACCCTGTGAACTGTCGGTGTTGGTCAGCTGATCAGGGGTCAAGGAAGGATTTAGGCTACATAAGGATCTCTCGAGTACAGTTTAATTAGTGTCTTTGAATCTTCTCTTGCGTGTGTCTGTGATTTCTTACTTGTGCTGCCCTCTCATATTTGTGATAAGAGGGTTTACAGAAGAGCCAGATAACGTTTAGCAGAATCACATAACGGTCTGTCTATGATGCCATAATGAGTGCCTGTCCTTCCTTGAAATTAATCTTAACCCATTAAGAACGGGAAACTTTGGCTATTCAAAAATAGCAGATCTACAAGTTCATAGCCGCGCTATGAGCTTGTAGATCTGCTATTTGAAAAATCGTGAAAATGTGTGGATTGATTTGAGTTAAAAATGTTCAAAGAATTGCAAAAAAAACTCACGACCTTTCCAAAATAGCAGATCTTATAGATCTGCAGAGCTTGTAGATCAGCTTGTAGATCTGCTATGTTTTAATAGCCAAAGTATAAAATTAATGGGTTAAGTGTTTCTTTGAGTCCGTTAAGTAGATGAAATGTTGAGGATTTGCAGTGCTTCGACGTAAATATGGAGTTTCCCCTTGTTGTTGGGTGTGGGCGGGAGGGGGGGGGGGTTCTGCATAACATCAGCATATCGTCACTGTCGGGCGGAAACCTTGTATGTCCAAAACCGTTACTTTTCAGGACATGGGGGGGGGGGGGGGGGGGATAGAACCTTTTGTTCCAAATGGATCCAATGTAGTTATTATTTAGTCACAAGCTCTTGCAAATATTTTCATTGGTTAAATATTTTTTAAATCCGCAGGCATATGTAACCACTTTCAACCTGGTGGCTATTTTCCTCTACTTTTGCGTGATACGACGAAGTATAAAATGGGCATTCATTTATGAAAAAAAAAAAATGAAAATATGGTGTACTAGGTTTCTGCACAACAGCGACAGTATGTTGTTTTAGAAGCCTGTCATGTGAAACAAGGTTGGCCATGGTTGAGAGCGAATGACATTGCTGAGCATAGTCTGCCGACATCTTCTTGTCATTGCTGTAGCCCAAGATGTTCAATAAGGTTCTGTTAGCCCATCGGGAAAGCATCATCTGTGTCATTTTAGAATTCTTTGGCTATCCAAAAATAGCGTTTTACAAAAAAAATCATGAACATTTTTGCAATATATTTTGAATATATATATATATTTCTTTTTAAAGCGACTATTTGTAACTGAAATCTTTGCTTCTTGGGGGTCCCTGGAACAACATATTTTGAGATGGGGGTCAAATACAATTTTGGGAGTCCTTGACATGACAAAGTTTGAGCAACAATGATTGTAGCAACATAAGTTTTTTCAAAAAACTGTTTAGAAGACGTTTGTAGAATCCCCCAGAAGCAAAGATTTGAGTTACAAATGTTCGCTTAAAAAAATAGTACATATTCAAAGATTTGCACAAATGCTATGAGCTTGTATATCTGCTATTTTTGAATAGCCCAAAGAAATCTTAAAATGACACAATGCGTTCCCGGTCTTAATGGGTTAATTAGCCTAGTATCAGTTTTATACTGTCATCTAGACTGTCTCGCCAATAATCCATCTGGTCTTGGTTTTGTTTTGGCTGTATTCAAGTATGTTTACGTTGCCCTTTCAACCCTCAAGTGTTACTGGTGTCTAGAGGCGAAGCGCGCTATGCAGGGCATGTGTCATTGGTATGTCTCACTGGCACCGTGGAGAGAAAAATCATTAGGGAAGGGATGTGGGAAGCATGGGCTTTGTGTTGTGACTGATACTGATGAGGTGTTGTCTTTGTCTGAGTAATGGTTTCCTCTGCTGGCATTCTTCCAGTCAGCGCCAGGAGTCGGACTACCATAACGTTTTGACAGAGCTTACTACGGGTTTAAAAGGAGCATTGCTGTCAGGCTGTGAGCCCAAAACTGTGGCTGCATTTGTTAATACACTTTGTGGTGATAAACAAGTGAGTCCAAGATACCTTCTTAGATAAGATGAAACTAACATACAGTTGCTTATGATAGCATAACGTAGGCCTATAGCTTGGAGGGCTAAAAATAATATTTAGAAGGGTTGAATTTGGCTGGCGGGACTTACTGTAAACTGGGATAGATCAGGTTTTTGACACAAGTGAGTTACACACTAGGCATGGAGAGGCATTCATTCAGAGAGATGGCTACTTGTCCTAGATGCTTTGCAGCTCATTAGACGAATGGAACAGCAGCAAACAGACAGGAGTGATTCTTGCTACCCCCATGCATCCACATCACTCACTGCTAGTAAGTAATTCACACCAGCTTGTGTCAACAAAGTCAAACTATCCCTTTGAGGCATCCTGCTCAATTAGTCTTGCTTGCTTGGTACCCTGAAATATTAATAACGGAATGATAATGATCACTGCTGCTGGTTCTCTTAGCAGTTAAGTAACTGTCATTTGTTACAAGATGTAGGCTATTTGATATCTCGTATCAGTGATGTTGCTACTTGCTAGGTTTTCAAATGGGTTCCAGCCAGGGAAATTCTATGGGTCCCCCCATAAAATACGCATTTGTTGACAAACTGCAGTATTTAACTTGTGTAAATCTTATATAACGGGTTATGGTTAAAACATGGCGAATGAGTGTGGACGGTGGAGTGCTGATAGTTGGAGCATTTCTTTGTTTTGTGCATAGATGTGCTGGTTTAGTTTTATTTAGTTTATATATCACAGTACAATACAAAGAAAGATCAATGGATAATTCAAACCAAGAAACACTTCCTGCAACACACTTGAGTCTCATCCAATGGTGCTTTTCTGGAAACTTGAACACAAGCATTTGAAGCTCCCCAGAGACCGTAGTGTTTGGTGTTGCTTTATGCTAATGAACGGTGTATCCTATATCCTTGCGGTGGTGACCCACCTTTCCCACTCCGGACCACCCACTTTAGCTTTTGTTCAATTTCTGAATTTTGCACCAAGAAACTTTACCTTGTCATATCAAATGCATCAGTTATGTGTTTGTAACTACCAAACAAAGACTAAAAGGAAAAGATAGGGGGAAAATGAGGAGATAATCCATGTAGCCTACTTCTCATTGATAGCCCTTAACTATAACACAGTGGTTCTCAAAGTTTGATATTTCAACCATTTTTTTAAAAAACTTTTATATATTATCCTACACTAGTAGTGTGTCATTCTCTAGAGTCTAGAATACATTGAAATTATTAGTTTTTGTTTGTCTGTGCTCTGTTTTCAGAGGGCCAGGCAGGTGGAACCACAAAGACATAGCCATTGCTAGAAACAAGTCCTTTGCCTTGTGCTCTAGCTAATGTCTGCTAGTACCAGTCCTTGCAATAGGACATGAACCCAAATTACACGAAAGACATTGCAACACAAGGAAAATGGGAAATACGAGGGCAAAAAACCCTACCCACAGAGTTATCCACTCTTGGTCAGCACTCTGTAACATCGCACAGGCTGCAGCGGACCGTGGGGTCAGGGTTTGATTATGGTTCCCTACTAATGAGACAGTAGACCTAAAGTGTGGGTTGTTGTTACTGACTGTATGTTTTCACTTCAAGACCACCCATCTACTTCAATAGGAAGTGCCTAGCCCAGGGACAGCAGTGGAGGCCAGAGCTCATCAGCCTGTCTCTGTCCCTCTCACAGCCCCGTCTTTCTCACTGCTCAGCCAGGCATACATACAGGCCACTAGTGGAATGTAGGGAGAGGGGGATAGGCACAGTCAAGGGCAGGGGGAGAGTGGTGTACTTAGTAGAGAATCAAAGTAGTATGGAAATGATGGGGAAAGTGGTTGTAAAAGACAGTCAGGGTGGACAGAGAGCGGGATAGGGGTGAGGTAATGAGTGGGAGGGAGAGAGACGAATGAAGGAAAGAGACATTTGAGAGAGTGACAGAGGGAGAGAAGACTAGAGACTATGGCAGAGTGATATATGGCAAGTGAGCAGGAGGGAGGGGGAGAGAGAGAGATGGAAACAATAACTGGGAACTGGAGTATTTGTTGTGTTCAGGGAGGGATCTGTTAATTTGTCTGTGTGAGCAGAGGCCGGGGCCCTCTAACTTCTGTCTGTGTGTGTGTGTGTGTGTGTGTGTGTGTTGTGCACGCCCTAGTGAGTGTCGAAGCACAGCATTGTAATTCTCTCTTTTAACTACAAGGCAAGGCAGACAGCATTTTATTTTAAACAGCCCTCCCTTCATTTACAGAAACGGCAACAATGATGATGCATTATTGCCTAGGCTTAAAATGAACTTTATTCTTATACCATACTCGCTGCAAACTAGGCAGTGCATGCAATCTCAGTGCGATATCTAAGTTTAAGAAAGTGAATGAGAGATAAACAGTGTCTGTGGAGGGTGGGACCTTGTATGATTGATAATAGGCAAAAAGTACAATACATTTCTTGATAGTTAAGCCTGTTGCAAGTCACACCTAGCCGGTTGAGTGTCTAAACGGAAGTACTGACATTTGGCGGCAGAACCGCCCAAGGAAATGACGTTGATGCTTTACAGATCTGTTTACATTCTCCGCTCCGTGCATGAAACAAGTTTTGTGATTGGTTGAAAAAGACAGTTTCCGGGGGAAGTGCATATGATATGACGGAAGTCCAGCCCTATATAGACATTCTCTGCATTAGGTCGTTGCCAGGCTTTTCTCCTTGGAGATGAGAAAAGGGTGGGAACGAGGCTAATTAGTGCTCATGTCCAGGAGTGTATAGTATGTCAGCAACTTTGCCAGGGATGTGATGACATTTGCCAAGCAGTCATTTGGTAGACAGTCAGAGGTTGTTGACGGCCAATGAGAGGAGAAAGCTTTCCCACGATGGGATGCAATGTATTAGACGGCCAGCAACTGCACCTCAGCTCCTGGACTCAACTAAAATAGCAGATCTACGAGCTTGTAGATCTGCTATTTTCTTATTTATTTTTTAAATGTGTGCAAATCTTTGAATATATATATATATATATATATATATATATATATATATATATATAGTATTTTATACATTTTTAACTCAATCTTGAACCACTGATATAGAAATATAAGTTAAAAAAACCTGTTAGGATTTAGAAGATTTGTAGAATCCCCAGAAGCAAAGATTTGAGTTTTAAATGTTCGCTTTAAAACATATATATTCAAAGATTTGCAAAAGAAAATCATGATTTTTTTTGGGGTGGAAATTGCAGATCTACAAGCTCATAGAGCTATGAGCTTGTACATCTGTTTTTTTTTAATAGATAAAATAATGGTTAAAGTGGTTAAGATCTAAAATGACAGATGCTTTTCCCGGTCTTAATGGTTTAATCATTAAATAAGTTTAATATATGACTAAACCACCTGTCTGAGTCCATGGATTAGATTCCCTGTGTTGTGGTGGTGACCGTGTCTGTGAGCTGTTGTTTACCTATGTTTTGTCTACTAGCGAGTCTGCTTCTGCTTTGCATCAGGGCCCAGGGGTTGCTAACATGCTACCTAGCAAATTGGTGTTATGTAGCAATGTGTTGTACACCAAATTGCAGATAAACATTTCATATCCAGTCGCATTCACATTATAGATACTACACTGGCTATCCCTCTAACAAATTACATACACTTTAACCCATTGCCCATACATGGCACAGCCATATGCTAGGTTTCACCTAGCCTTGTTTTCTTCACTTTACTGTTCTGCCAGGGAAAGTGTCTGATTGGCTACTGTGGTGCTTTCTGGCCTAAGGGGGAGGTACTATGCACCCACCTGTTGCAGCTGTCAATCACTTTGTCAATCTGCCTGAAGCTCACCTGTTCTGCTAACGCGTGTCTAATCCTCTATCTTTCATTGACTCATTTTGAACAGGTGCACACTGCCAGCTGCTGTTTACATTGCTATGTAATATGTTTCTTTATTCATCGGCATCTTTTTTTGCTTGCTTTTGCCTTCGTTTTCATCTGGCAAAAGTCAGATTGCCTGCGGCAGTCTGTCTCTGCTCCCACATGTCTGCATTGGTGTGTGCGTGACGTGTATCTGTCTACTTTGATTTCTTAGAAGTTATCTCACAGGACGGTATATAAAGAGACATGTGTATTGTGTACATACTTGACAATGCAGCAGTGAGCTATTAACCCATTAAGACCTGAGGCCGATTCTACAAAATGTCTTCCAAATCCTAACAGTTTTTTGAAAAAAACCTATGTTGCTATATCAGTGGTTCTCAAACTTTTTCATGTCAAGGACCCCCGAAATGATATGTATTTGACCGCGGACCCCCATCCCAAAATATTTTGTTCCAGGGACCCCCCAGAAGCAAAGATTTGAGTTACAAATATTCGCTTGAAAAATATATGTATTCAAAGTTTTGCACACATTTTCACGATTTTTCAAAAATAGCAGATCTACAAACTTGTAGCACGGCACTCTGTGGCGCGCTATGAGCTTGTATATCTGCTATTTTTGAATAGCCAAAGAAATCTAAAATGACACGGATGTGTTCCCGGTCTTAATGGGTTGAATGAAGTGCCAACGGCTGACCTTGTGCTGCAGCAATTAACGCAGTTTCCACTCTCAGCTCGGCTAATGTTTTATTTATTACAAACAATCAGTCACGCACGTCGCCTAATGAACGCCGCTCACTCATATGAGCTTTGAGTTCAGTGGCTCTTGAATCCGTTTGTGTTGAGGAGCACCTGTGGCTCCTCTCAGAGATTCAAACCTTTATCGCTCCACAGATCTCGCCGACTGCAATAAGAAATTGTAATTGTTATTCTCTGACGGCTAAGGCTTGATTTATACTTAAATAGCCGATCTACAAGCTCACAAGATCAGCTATTCTCAGCACGAGACAGAGACAAGTATAAGTCAGGCTGGCTGGATACTCCGAGGAGGAGGCAGTACAGTACTGCCTCCATTTTGAAAGCCACAATCCTTGCACACATCCAGACTTCCACATGTGAATTTGAGATTGGTGACATCGTTTCACAATCCCCACTTGGTAGTGTCTTATTACATAGCCTATTTACTGCCTGGTGTTTTTAATAAGGGCCACCAACAAATGACTCAAACCGGCTGCCCATCCATCTCGCTTATATTAAGGCTTGGCCAATCAGAGAGTGTACATTGCATCACTTTGTGTAATGATGACCAGTGAAATTCCCTGCAGCCACATCATTCTTTGAGTCTTCCATAATTTCCACAAACCTCAAGCTGCGCTAGTTATTGAAAGCCTGGAGCTTGTGTTGTGTGCACCAATTGACTGTACCTATTGCTGTCATAATTTGAACATTAATGATTGAGACCTAGGGATTTGTATGCCCTGTCATTTGTTTCCCCTAATTGACCAGGACATTGCTAAATCTCTTTGTGGACAGAAAGGATACAGCAAATTGAATAGGAATAATACATTCAGATAAACATTAGGAAACCTGGTATGGTGGGTGTCTGCAGACGGGCTTCAATCCTAGGCCAATGAAGTATGACTGGTTTTGTCATATTTTCTGTAATATTTTGTCATTAATTGTGTCAACGTCATGCAAGGTTTCCACCTGATGGTGGTCCGGGGACCACCAGTGGTCCTTGAGAGGGTTCCAGGTGGTCCCCAGCTAAATGATGGA
Source organism: Gymnoscopelus braueri (assembly GCF_963280865.1). Classification (NCBI taxonomy): domain Eukaryota; kingdom Metazoa; phylum Chordata; class Actinopteri; order Myctophiformes; family Myctophidae; genus Gymnoscopelus; species Gymnoscopelus braueri. Next base: position 1,202,286 of record NC_137606.1, on the reverse strand, counting down.
GAGTTGGTAACCAAATGGACTCTTATAGATCTTTAACTCTTGAGAGTGTAAAATGAGCGTAAAACCAAATGGCATTTGGTTTCATTTTACGCTAAGAGTTAAATTATTGTTAAACATCTGCATTACTTTATTAAAGAATTGTTATTTTGATCAACGTTTGCCTGTCATCCCTCCTGTGGTACCAACATCAATACAGCATGGAATTGTGGACAAAATTTCATCCAACAACGAAATATTCTAAGGTTTGGGTCTGAGAGTCTAAATCTCATCAAATGGTGGTCCGTGGCTCAAATGCCGAATAAACAATGGACCTTGATATGAAAAGGGTTGAAAACCACTGCTGTAGACCACTGTTGTCTCAGTGTGTTTCTGGGTGGGGTCCTGTTACACTTCAAATAGTCTGACTGTGACGGAGGGTTTGTTGTGCTGCGGCCAGCTCTCTGGCTACTACGGCAACAACATGACTCATGTCCTCTCACTCACCCTCTCGATTACACTCCTTACACGTTTAGGAATGTAGGCATATGTCTTTATAGGCTACTTGTGTATGCAGCCATACTCGTGTATTGATCGTGTGTGTGTGATTAATTGTGCCACCATAAGTGTGTGCACTACAGGTGATCGATTATTGTGCTGCCTTCTTAAACCAACCATACATGAACTCTGTTTGGTGCAATGAAAAGATGCCGTATTATATCATATCATATATAAACATCAGTGGCCAGTTTGGTCTGTTTTTAAGAACGGTCTGTATCTGTTCGGCTAGTCATAACAGGCCGCTGTTTGTCTACAGGGAGTGTCTCCTTTGATATCCACTGACAAAGCAATGGTGTGTGTGTGTCCAACAAACAGTAGGCCTATCTGCTCTGTCTGAACAATAATAAACATACCACATGGTTCTTGTACTTGACTTGACCGATCTGTCAGTCAAATATTTTAACTCTGGCTCAATTAAAAGCAAAGCAAGAGACAGTATAGGTATATGAATGCAGACTGAGTCCTGTCTATAGCATAAGATGGATGGAGAACGGCAAAGGCAGCGAGTGTTGCAATGATTGAATATATAAGCAGCTTCTAGCTGTGACAAAACAAACCCACCGTTGTTTATTCAATTTGATTGGTCCTAACACTACGTGGACCTTGTTTTGAATGAAAAGGCCACTTCTTGCTGCTTATTTAGAGCCATTTTAAATTGAGTGCAAACTTCGCCCATGCTGGTACAGCACATGAATTCCTGCCCGGTAGACCTTAAATGAGTGTGCCCTATGTTTTTGACTACTTTAGCTAATTGTGGGCCTTACGGAGTTTGTCTGTGGGTCTCCTAGTTGCTTTAGTCGTTGTCATTCGCTCACTAAATACTGATTGGCTGGTATAGCATACATTCCCACATGCGACCCATTTAGACCAAAACATTTGAGATTTTCCCAGGTGGGGAATTGGAATGGATTTAGTTTTTTTTATAAATTGTTAACATCATTATTTGTGGGGAAACAGGAATACTTTCCATATTGGCACATTTACCGTGGATGTTATTTCGCCAAGTTCAAAGCGTTCATATGAGCATTGAGCAATAGGCCTATTCAGGGAAAGTAAAGTCATGTGTTTTTAGTTCATGGACATGGAGATCAGCTGTTTTGTTTCTTTCTTTCACCAGCAGCACTTTAGTGTAAACTGTGTGTGTATACTGTAAGTCTGTTTTCTTCAAGTGCATGGACATAGAGGCGACAGTGTTTGCTTGTCCTCAACAGTAGTATTCAATTTCCCAGTCCAACACCACTACTTTATACCAGCAATGTCCAGCATCAACCCGCCTTTAAAGGTAAATTACACACCATTTGGTAGTCGGTCCAATGGTCCATCGCTTTTCATGAGTTGATCCATAGATTGTCCTCCCTCCGGCAGTACTTAGAACTCTGACTGATGTTGAGTTCACACTAGCTGCCATTAGTAGGCTAAATGTTAGAGAGTGCTTGTCGTATTAGTAATGGGGAGTCTATTGTAGTTGCTGTAAGTCATTGACCTTCAACTAGGACTAAAGGTCACAGCAGTGTAAATGCCACTAGGACGTTGAATGCTCAGTCAGTGTTTAAAGCTCAGTGGACTAAACGGAGCCAACTGCCTGAGCAGCAAATTAATTTGTCTTTGTTGTCTGCCAACCACTGTGGCCAGTTAAGTCAAAATGTCAATATTTCACTATTTTAACCATCTATGATCATGTCTGCTAAAGGGGACAAGAACATCAGCTACAGCCAGAATCAGTTCTTTTTTTGCCTGTTAGTTAACGTTTAGGCCCATTTCCCCCCATGATCATCACTCTGTTAATGTTTGTGCCTCTGCTGTTCTGAATCCATTACTGTATTGGCTTGTCATGTGCAGAGGTGTGGCTTTGCGGGAAACACAAGTGAACTATCCACTTGTCCCTGCTTGTACTGTGTTTCCCAAATCCACAGCACATTCTTCATGAGTTTGTTGAGCCGAATCGAAACTGACTGTTTTGTCATGATGCCAGACATGTCAACTTTGACATATATTGTTGTGGCAGAAAAAGGTTAAAGCCGATGACTTTGTTATTCTAACAGGCTGAGAGAAGCAAATACTAACCAGTTAGCTGTGTCCAATTTGGCTGTGTCCACAGTACCACAGTGAATACTTTTTTTAACACCACAAAGTTCTGTATAGATCGACAAATGAGAAATGGTAGGATACATTTGCTATAGCCTTTAGACATGGGGGGGGAGTCTCTGTGTTTTTGTGTTTTGCATGGGCTGTGACACTAGTGCTACATGTTTGTAGATTTTGCACTCAGCCTTAACTTCTCTCAACTCTTTTACCTTGCCCTGTCTTTATCTGTCTTTAGTTACCTAACACAGCTGTACAAAGTAAGAAGGGACACTAATGCAAACATGTGACAGATATCTAGCCTCGCGTAGCCAGACTATATCACTGCGTGGATATGAGTCTGGTGCTTCTATGAGGATGTTTTTTTTTCAAGGGGGCGGGATCAAAACAATGGCTCTGGACGCAATTGGTTAGACCTATAACCAACTACCAATCACAGTCTCCCATATTTGAATACTGGGCCCTGATTGGTCACCCAGACTTCTGGAGCAGGAAATGGATTCACAACGGAGCGGTGACAGACCCTAATCGCTGAGGGCAATTTATTTTTGCACTGGCAGATTCGTCTGGTCCCAGGCTAACAGATATCGGCCTAACATTATGTTAGAGCATGTGTGTTCGTCTTGTTGTCCATATAGTGTGTTATTGTGTCCTGTTTGTTTACTGGGGGATTTTCCACTTGGTGTCACCTTCCTTCTAAGCTCAGCATTACAGACCAGTGAAGGACATAGTCCAATGCAAACAAAAGAGAACAGAGTGGTTTTCAGATATGAGGCCAGAGCTTGTGTGTATTTGTTGCTTGTGCTGTATGTAAATTGTTTTGAGGAAACATGCACTTTGTAAAATTCTACTTCCTCCACTGCACTGTGCTGCGGACTCTCCCTGTATTTCACATCAGTCAAGGAAAGAGTACCGGGGAGATGATTTGTTATCCTAGAGCCAATACTGTATTTTATTTAGCATTTTTAACCCATACACGATCAACCTGATGTTTTATATTTCATGTTATTTTAGGCTTTTACAAATATGTTTCATTACTTATCATGTATAATTTTAGAATCCAAATTGTAATACATGCACCTCTCCCTGCCTCCCTCCCTCCCTCCCGTCTTTCCCTCCTTGTTTCCTCTCCTTCCCTCTCTCTTCTTCACTCCCTTCCTTGTCTGCCCTGCAGGTCTGATGCTAGGCCGCAGCCTCGCCCTCTGTCCCTGCTGCTACTGTCACCGCCACCATGTTCACCAAAAAGAAGAAGTCTCGCATCCAGATCTCGGCGCCGTCCAACTTCGAGCACCGCGTTCACACAGACTTCGACGAGCAGGAGCAGAAGTTCGTGGGCTTGCCGCGGCAATGGCAGTCCCTGATCGAGGACACAGCCAAGAGGCCCAAGCCCTTCATCGATGCCACCGTCATCACCACCGTAGAGCCGCGCAAGGTGTGTGTGTAGTGGAGGGGGTCACGGGGTCATCAGTACGGGTGTAATTAAAAAGCATATACTACTAGTCCATACCCGGGGATGTGCGCACTCAAAATATTTGCAGACTTTTAGTTATGTGTGGGCAAGGTGTGTGTTGTGCTCCTATGAGTCGATGTCTGTCTAGCTGTGACAGTTACCACACACACACACAGGGCAGCTTCACACATAGTGATTTTCCGCAGCCGTGAGGCAAGTCTGACCCCCAGCAAATGCTTCGCGGGGGTCCACGGACCCGACGCTCTGCTCTGTTGCGCTACCCGGGGATGTGCTCTCTCTCCCACAACCATGAGAAGTTGATGTTAATTTCACTGCCAGGGGTTTTCTAAAACAGGCTGCAACCTCTGCCAGCATTTTTAACAATTTTCTTACCTTTTCAAGTATTCACAGAATATTTATCACGGAGGGTTTCAGTGTGCTTCCTCGAAAAAAAATAAGAAAAAAAACGCGACCTCCCGTTCCCTTGTTATACGCCATCACGTTATCTCCTGATTCTGACGTAAAAAAACAATAAATAAATAATAATTATTTTTTTAATGACGTTTTAAAACGTCTTTGGCAGGCAATGTGTTAAGCTGTTTAAGCTAAGCTATGTGCGCTAATAACGCAACCTGGATTTGAATATTGCACGTGTGAATCTGCGTGCTAGTGCTATGTAGATGATCTCCAAAGCGCCCTCCCGCTCATAAAAGTGAACGCAGTGTGTGTGGACACGGGCCGTAAATGAAAGTCCTTTATAAGTTTGCAGCGTGTGGCAGTGGCCGTGGTCGGCAGCCGTAAGTCAACGCATGTGCAGTTTGATCATCCCACAGCTTGCGACAATAGATCCCATAGCCAGAACCTCTGGTGTTTAACATAGACTGTAGGTGTTTATACAAAAGCTGTAACCATGGTGACGATAGATCCCATAGCCAGATCGCAGAATCTCCAGTGTTTACCATAGACTGTAGGTGTTAATACAAAAACGCTAATAAATGTCATTTTTGACAGTCATAGGCGCGTTCACGCAGAGAATCATTTGCATTGCTCCACGCCCCATTTAAGACCATAAAATGCAACCGGAAACTGACGAAATACGCCAAGCAAATAGATTGTTGACATCTTTTTTTCTTTCTTTTTTTTTTTTACATGCGTTGACAAATGTTGGGCACATGAACATTTTATTTGAGGTTTGGCACTATTGTAATTGATTTTGCATGAAGAATAAGGCATTCTAATGACTTGAACGCAAGCTTTGGTCCCACATACAAGTCTGCCTCCAAAGAGAGGCCGTCAGGCAAAATTGACCAGCCAGTCCCAAAGCTTGTCAGCGTTTGCTGTTAACTGACCATGTGCTTGTATCTCTCTGTTTGTGCGTGTCTCCAGACCATTGTGCGTGGCAGTAAGCTGGGAGTGGATGGCTCTCTAACATGGCTGCTGGACGAGTTTGACAACATGTCTGTGACTCGCTCCAACTCACTCAGACGAGGTAGCCCCCCTGTCCAGCCCCGGCGAGACTCTGGCTCCTCTGGAGGAGGACAAGAGAATGGAGATCCTCACCACAGACATAACCCACACACCGACAGGTACCAGGAAATATGCTAAGTAACTCGACACCTATAGAAACACGGAGGGGACTATAGCGAGGTTACCACTCAGATTTCCAGCCAATCCATATATTGTATATATAAAGAGTTGGCAAAGCAAAGTCTTGTTGGCCTATTATGATGAATGCTATGATGTCATTTACATAATTATGTTGTTTGTTTGTTCTCTCAATGAGAACTATATATGGTGTCAACAGCATAGAGATTCACTGAAGGATTAGGCTAACACTATCCTGTTAACTATAATCTGTCAGATAACAAATTGCCAGCGTGTATCTAATCTATATTCTACTACTACAAATAATAATAAACAAAACTTCATGTGTACAGTATAGCTTTCATAGATAAAACACAACTCTTCACATGCCACACTAGTATGACAGATAGGTACAAATGTAAAGACAAGCCAGAGTAAATACAGACCCTCCTACCCTTTTCCTGTCTCTGTTCTCCCTCAGAGATCGGCCCAGACCGGATCAAGGAGGGGACCGCGGGGACCCCCGCCAGGGACAGCGTGCAGTTCGGCCCCCTCAGAGAGATGAGCCCGTCCCAGGTCGGCCCCATCAGCAGCCCCGCGGCCAGGAGCCCAGATCCCACAGGGACCGGCCAGGGTCTGGACCCCCACCTCCTCCCCATAGAGACAGAGAGCCACGTGAACACCACCAGGTAACGATGGATGTGACACCTAATGCAATGTCTGGAGTTCAATGGTCCCTTGGTAAAAAATTATGTCATAATTGAGTATCTCTCCCTGAATCTCCAGTCTCTGTTATATTAGCCACGTGAACGCTAGCGTCCCTATTCTGGGCATGTCATAATAGACGGACATTCTGCTAAATTAATTTGTCAAATTCATTTTCATTTGAAAATAGCAGATCTGTGGCGAAGATATTTGGTCTAGGTGGAAAAAAGGAGGGGCCCAGTACAGACCCCTGAGAAACCCCAGTCAATGACACATATAGGTTAATTAAATTAGCCAATTTGCTATTCCATTTGTTTATTTTTCCCTACAAATTCTCCTTTTCACCCACCGTGTCTTTCCACCCGTCCTTCCCTCCGATCACCATTTCTGCCCTCTCTCCTTCCCTACATCTTTCCCTACCATCTTCCTCTCCTCCCGCTCCTCTCTCCAGGACCCAGTGGTTCGTAGGGAGCAGCAAGGTGACCGAAGGCCCAAGTCTAGCTACACTGGACGGGACGGCAGCCCTCAGTCTCCCCGGGACAAGAGACCGCTGTCTGGGCCCAACATTCGAACCCCCAACCTGCCGGTCACAGAGGGGGTGATGAAAACTGCTCAGCAGAACACCCGGCCATTTAACACCTACCCCAGGACAGACAGCGAGGGCGGACGCAGCCCCACGGGACAGGTATACACGAGAGGACAGACTAGACTGCATTGATTGAAATAATAATAGATTCTCGAAAAACTGTTGACTCGCACAATTTTCAAATGCTTCCGTCATACAGTCTGTACTTGGGAAGCACTGAAACGGTTCAAGGCATTAAACCAAATGTTTTTTACAGTCGCGTAAATCATTCCAAATTAGTCTAAGCACATACAGCTTGCTGCTGCAATGGAATCATATTTTAGATACATTTTTAAATACTTTTCATGTATGACAAATGATGACAACTTTCTTTGAACCGCTTTCAGGGGGCATATTTACAGACTATATACCTTTTTGAAGATTGTGGAATAGTTGTCTGGCTTGACAGACGAGAGTCACAGTAACACCATTTGATATAAAACTGCCACTTGATGGTGCTACAAGTGCCTGACAAGCAGCACTAGGACAGATATGAACCGCGAACGTAAAGACTAAACAGACAAAAATCTTCATCCAGGTCATTTGAAGACTTAACAAGACACTAAAGACAAACACGAAAGGTGGTAGTATAGAGAGCCAGACAGGCAGATATACAGCTGTGTTGTAGTTGTTGTACATGGCGGCGTGATAGGACGCAGCAGCCACTCCGGACAGATATTGACTTTGGTTTATTTTTTACTATTATTTTGTTAAGAGTTATCTCAGGCAGTGTGTCTAAGTGATCAGAAACTTGCCTATGACAAGAGATGTTCATACAATACTTATACCAAGGTATAACACATTTTGGCTGTGTGCCAAAATGTGTTTGTTGTTCCATATGCTGCCCGTGCCAACTAAATAAAAAGTGCCTGAAGGACATTTCCATGAGTGCTGGTAATCCGTCCAGGTATACAGGCCATCATGAATGATACAACCCCTCCGCCTGCCTGTGACAAAGATGTCTCACTCCCAGATGCACTCAACAACTTCTATGCATGGTTTGAGGCACTGAACACTGAGCCAGCGGGAAATAGACACCCCTCCACCAGGCAACCAGGTGTTCTGTCTGTCCCGCCGAGCAGGTGTTCCACATTGCTTGAAAACCACCTTCATCCGACCGCTGCCAAAAAGGTCTGTATTGTCCTCAGTGACAGCCACCCTGTGGCACTGACCCCATCACTATGAAGTGCTTCACGTGGCTAGTCCTTAAACTCATCAAATCCAGTCTTTCCGCCTCACTTGACTTGATGCTGTTTGCGTACCCCTCAAATAGTTCCATAGAGGATGCTTTCTCACATGCCCTCCATCTGGCTCTGACTTATTTGGGCCAGAAAAACACGCACAAGAATGCTCTTCATGCACTTCAGTTCCGGTTTTAATTGCATCATCCTTCAGCAGCTAATAGGAAAGCTCAATCTGCTGGTACTCAACTCCACCCTCTGTAACTGGATCCTGGATTTCCTCACCAGCAGGCCCCAGTCGGTACAGAATGGCACCAGCAGTCCTAGCACGGTCATTCTGAACACCAGCCCTCCCCAGGGCTGTGTGCTCAGCCCCCTTCTGTTCACACTACTGACCCCACAACTGCACCTCCACAGCCTATACAAACCACATCATTAAGTTTACGGATGACACCACCGTTGGATGGACCTCATCAGTACTGGCAGCAATGAAACATCCTACAGAGAGGAGGTGGAACAGCTGTCGGAGAACAACAATAATGTCCCTGAATGTCGATTTTAACAAAGGAGTTGATTGTTGACTTTAGAAGGTCCAGCCCTGACCACTTCCCCACTGTACATCAGAGGCTCTACAGTGGAAAGGATAAACTGCACCAAGTTGTGTTACACATCACGGAGGACGTCTTCTGGACCCCCAACACCAGCTCTCTGGTCAGGAGATCCCAGCAACAACTGCACTTCCTGCGGTGGGTGAAGCAGGCCCCCACCCATCCTCACCACCTTCTGCACAGTAACTATTGACCTAACTAGTCCTCATCGTCTGGTATGGAATCTGAAACGCCGCTAATCGCAAAGCTCTACAAAGAATTCTGCAGACAGTTGAGAAAATGTCTCTCTCTTGTCCATCCAAGAGGTTTTCCACACACGCTCTGTTTGGAAGGCCTCCAACATTGTGGAGGACCTCTCTCACCCGTCACACATGCTTTTAGTTCCTCTATCATCTGGCAGGAGGTTCAGAAGCATCCATACAAAGACTACCAGGCTGTACAACAGCTTCTTCCCTCAGGCTGTCAGATGGTTGAACTCACTGCTGCACCCATATTCTTGTTTCAACCTGGTCCCCACCCCCCTGTTTTACCCCACTTGTACTCCCATTCAAACCAAGTGAACACCGGACTGTATTTCTTTCTCTTTAGATTTTTATTTATTTATCAACTTTTAGCTATTTTCAACTAAGATTTATGAATCTAAAAATATATGACAACTTTGCACATTGTACTTTTTTTCCTCTCATTGTTATGTGTTTTGTCTTGTCATACAGTTGTGTCCACTCTTGAGAATTGTTTTTAATGACCATAATGTCTAATTGTAGGTCTTGGGAGAAATGCTATTTCATCCTACTGTAGTATACCTATACTGTGTAGAGTTGGGACGACAAAGCTGACCTGAGCCTGGGACAGACATCAGCATAATATATCCCTAGCAGGAATTCTAGCTAGACAGAAAGGGAGGTGAATTGATAGACTGGCTCGTAGATTAGCTCTTACCACTTTGTTTACTGCCCTGTTTGTGTTTAGCTGTGCTTGTTGTTCCTTTCCCTAAAGGTTTACTGTCAGCGATAAGTGGTTCTGAGTGATAACATGGTAATAGGCAAATCCATAAGGATGTTGTTCTGTTGTCCCTGTGTGTGTGTGTGTGTGTGTGTGTGTATCATTATGTGCCATCAGGATTCTTTTGACCGCTCTCTTTTCTCCCTGTTCCAGCCGGGCCGGCACCACGACGGCCCGCCTCACAACGGACCCTCTGCCGGCTCAACCCATGGCTCCTCCGCCGCCAAACCCCCGGTGAGCCACCCGCACCCCCACCACACCTCGCACCCCACCCTGGGCCCTGCGGCCACCCAGCAGCAGCAGCCGCATCCCCACACACCGCATCCTGGTGTCCCTGCCCCGAGGCCCCCCCAAGGCCCACCCGCCTCGGCCCCGGGACCCAACGCTCCGCCTCAGGGCCGCTCGCCACAGAGGGAGCCCCAGAGAGTGTCCCACGAGCAGTTCAGAGCGGCGCTGCAGATGGTGGTGGACCCGGGCGACCCGCGTACATACCTGGACCACTACATAAAGATAGGGGAGGGCTCCACGGGCATAGTGTGCATCGCCACAGTGAAGAGCACGGGCAAGCTGGTGGCAGTCAAAAAGATGGACCTGAGGAAACAGCAGCGCAGAGAACTCCTCTTCAACGAGGTATGAAATTCTGGGCTGTACATGTCACAACTAGGGCTGCAACTATCCATCTTCTTGGTGGTTATTCCATTGATGAATTTTTTTTTATCAATCGATTCATCAAGAATCTTAAAAAAAAAAATATATATATATAAACCAACGCAAAAAAATGCAAATGAGTTTTTATATTCGATTAAATTGATTGACCACTTTTTTTAAGCACTGAAGTCCTATTTTATACTTTGCCGTACACTGGTGTCTCGCGAACATAGCCCTGATCTACACAAATCTGACGGGTCAGTACTCGGGTTGGCCAATCAGCAAAGCCAGTGCCCATACCCCTCCCCCTCCCAAACACGGAGATTCAGTGTGTCCTCCGCAGACCAGCGGACAGACATGCAGAATTTCGTGTTTTTTCTTCGGTCCTCTAAAACTGTTGGTCCGACTCAATTACGTCTCGGCACTGCACACACCTGGGTCATATAATGGGACACACGCACACACACACGCCAAGATTTAGGCCGTTCGTGCCCAAGATAGAGAAAAAAAGACAGTTACACAGGTTTTGTGAATGAATAGATAGACAGCCTTGACGTAGATGTCTTTTCTTTTGGTTTTACTCAATGCAGTGGCATAAATGTATGTGTTATGTAATGATGAAACCAACAGGTGGTGATCATGCGGGACTATCACCACGACAACGTGGTAGAGATGTACAACAGCTACCTGGTAGGAGACGAGCTCTGGGTGGTCATGGAGTTCCTGGAGGGAGGGGCCCTGACTGACATCGTCACTCACACCAGGTGAGTAGGCTTGGGATCCTTTAGGATTTATTCGATTCCGATTCCTTAACGGTTCCCTTTAACCAGTGTTGATTTTGACAGCAAATTTTTATTTAGTTTTTATGGTCCTTGAAATTAAAAGGTTTGAGAACCAATTGGTATTGTAATTGTGTAGCAGACATGAATCCACATCTCTGACAGTGTGATAAAACCGGTTCCGGAAACTGTTTCAAATGTGACGGAACCGACTCCGGTTCTGGATCCCAACCCCACAGGCGCGAGAGAAATGTTACACATACATATCTGTCATGTTACATTCAGGCACTGTTATTTGTGCCTTACAAATGACACAGTAACATCTTAATGTAGCTTTGATAATTTAACTCTTATTTCACTGTGTAAGAGTACTAAGAACACACATAAATGTACTGTAGATATAAAACATGAAACAAAGTCAACATGTCACAGTATTAAGAGTTAACCTTGGTTAACTCTTATATATCAGTATACGGTCAGTATACTGTTCATTTAAACGTATCTATTTAAAAAAAATATATATCAAATAAAATAAACGTATCTATTTGACAGTGGATTGGTCAGTTGTAATGACATTTTCTTTGTCTTATTTCTGCACACTATTCATCTTGAGAGGAGATCTGTTACCACTGCTTTCCCCCTTTACCTCTCATCCTTGTGTGGCAGCTGTGTAGCATGTTAGCACCACAAGAGGGCAGTATTGTTTGGTGTTTTCGCCATTGGTGTTGAAACTACTACTGGTCTCCTGGTGGTTCAGCCCAGTGCAGTGGCTCTCCAACATTTTCATGCCAAGAACCCCCAAAATGATGGGTATTTGGCTGCGGACACCCATTTGAAAAGGTGTTGTGTCAACATTATTAATCATTTTCCAACATTTGTTAAAAATATTTTGAGAATAACCGATCAACACACTAAGCTGTTTTCAGCGAAAGCATTTGGTGTAGTAAAAAGGAGGGAAGTAATAGACTCCTTGTGGACCCCGGTCAACAAAGTATATGGATCACCGGACCCCATTTTGAGAACCATTTGAGTTATATGGACCCCATGATCCTGGTGGACTGGAACCCGGGTTTGAATCAGATCCCCATCTTGTCTCGCATGTCTCTCCTCTATCTCTGCCCTTGGTTTCCTGTCTCTGTACACTGACCTATCCAGTGGTGGAAAGTAACTAAGTACATGTACTCAAGTACTTATTTGTACTACTCTACTACATCTCAGAGGCAAATATTGTACTTTTACTCCACTACAACTATGTGAAAACTTTAGTTGCTTTGCAGATATAAATTATTACATTATGAAACATTAACCACAGGGGTCATCAATGTGTCCGTACACGGACAAACGTGTCCGTGGCAAGACTTGTCCGTGTCCGCTGCGAATCTTTGATTAAAACCATAAACTGTATAAAAGAGATGGACAAAGACAGACCGCTGGTTTCTACAGAACCGAAAATGAGGCCGATTGTTCAGGAATTTGAAATCTGCCATCTTAATATAAGCCCAAAAGCACGTCGGGAACAGGAACCGGAAAACAATCCCCAAAGAATGCTATTGGTTGGGTAGCTTGTCAATCGAGAGCGGGGGCGGGGAATGAATGCTATTGGTTGTGTAGCTTGTCAATCAAATCATCCCGCCCCTCTTAGAGAATAACCTACTTTATCGTCAATTTTAGAATAAATGGGACCATAATTTAGCAAAACGCATATCATGATGATTGAAAGGAGACTTTAAACTAGCGACTGGAAGCATATAGAATTTATGACAATTTCTATTAAGGTAAGAAGATAGTCTAAAGTTTGTCAAAAACCCATCCGTTAGAATACATTCTTTCTGACACCCGCAGGGGTAAAACAGCGAAGCTACAGGCCATTCATATGAACTGTCTCTTCCGTATTGGAGTCAATGTAAAAATCTCAAACTGGCCCCTTGATTAAAACATGTTATTACTAGAGCCAGTATACAGTGGCTGACTCGCCAGTCTCCAGGTTTTCTTCAGAATTGATAGGACACGTATTTAATTAATGCAGAAATACCAGTGGTGTAAAGTAACAGTATTGTAAGTACAAGTACTTACAATACTTGTGTACGTTATTTGAGTTTGGAGCCTATTCATCACTACTTTCACTGTAACTTCAATACATTTAAAATATGAAAATTATTCTTTTACTCTTCTATCATTGGACACCTCGTTACTCAAATCAATATAATTGCAAGTCTGTCATCATCTAGATATTGGATTATCCACACTGTTCATATTAACAGGCACTCTCATCAAGACAAGATGCCTGCTGTCCATTGTTGTATGCTGGTGATGTATAAAATAGCTTTAAAGTGGTTACACTGATTTTGATGCTATTAAGCAGTTTTGCTAGGGACCCCCTGGAACCCACTCAAAGACCCCTGGGGGTCCCCAGACCCCACTTTGAGAACCAAACAAAAAAGATCTTCCATGCCAATGAATGATCTGATTTTAACTTAGTTTAATAGGATAAGAGCTGGGTTTCCGAAATGTCCTTTGACATTAACACTCTAATAAAGACACTGCCAAACAGGTATTCAAACCTTATTAAACCAGTTACCAAACAGTGGCGGATGTGCCTAATGACTGGGCCTTTTAAGCTTAGATATTATAATGACTGGTGGTTGATGTCAATATGACAATTCTTCTCGCTGTCTCTGATTGTCTTTAATGCTTTGAAAGGTTCAAAGCCATCAGTTCAATCTAGAAAGAAGAAGAAAGTGAAGCAGAAATTAGACATAAGTACAGAGATGGCCATGGAAATAATAATAATAAACTTGACTTTTAAAGCAATTTTTGAAACTGGGTAACATTGCTCCATCTACGCCTTCCCTCTCAGCTTTCCTACTTAATATCTTAATAAAATAAAATAAACTACTAGGAATGAGGACTAATAACTCTCCCTCCATCGTGTCTACTGGACTAGTATACTGTACATTAGGGCTGTGTTTCTGGTAATATTATTGACCACTCATTTTGTATGTCCGTGGCAAACATTTTGTTTGTTGAAAATGTCCATCACAAGCCGGCATGTTGATGACCCCTGATTAACCACTTTAGCCATATTATATACCTCTACAACGCGTCGCGAGCTAGTAGATCTGCTATTTTCGAACATTTTAGTACTTTTACTTTTGGTACTTTAAGTACATTTGGATACCAATACTTTTGTACTTTAACTCAAGTACATTTTGAATTCCGGACTTTTACTTATAACAGAGTACTTCTACATTGCAGTATTGACACTTTTACTACCTCTACATTACAGTATTGATACTTTTACTTAAGTAAAACATTTGAGTACACTTTCCACCACTGGACCTACCTGAAATAAAGCGTAAAATAAATAAAAGCGTATACCAATCTCTCTTTTTCTTAACTTTTCCCCTCCCCTCCAGGATGAATGAGGAGCAGATCGCCACGGTGTGTCTGTCTGTCCTTAAGGCTCTGTCCGTTCTCCACACCCAGGGAGTGATCCACCGAGACATCAAGAGTGACTCCATCCTTCTCACCCACGATGGGAGGGTATGTACCCTAACTGTACTTTCAAACTACAGCCCCGTGCCCCGAGTTCACCGTGGTCCAAACTATATAAACATGTACCCCACGCTCGCTGTCGTACCCTATAACTGCACACCAAACCACAACCGTGGACCCCAATGTCTCTGCAGCACCTGCTCATGCTGCAGTGAGCGTCTACTCTGTGTTCTACAGTGATGTTAGGTGAGCCTACACTGTCAAATCCTGAGCGTTAAACTCTGAGTGTTCAAAGGTTACATTGGTACGTTTGAGTTACAAAGGGCTAAATTACCATTGATGATTTTACGGAGTATGTTCTTTAATATTTAGAGCTACTATTTTCGGCTGCCTATCGTTTACCTGTTTTCGCAGAATGTTTGCCCGTTTTTACGGAATGTTCACCTCTTTTCGCGGAATGCCTGCCTATTTTAGCAGAATCTACAGCAAATATGACCTGCCCAGACAGTGATGCGAGGGTTCATGTGGTTAACACATGGCTTCACTGTGAGAGCTAGGGGGAGAGGAACTGAGCCTCCACACGCGCGCGCACACACACACACACACACACACACACACACACACACACACACACACACACCTATTTAATCTGAATTTGAAGTTCTCTGAAGTGGGGTGGGAACCACAAACAAGTGACACGCTCATTGTCAGCCCTCTCAGCTGGGTGCAGAGTCACATTTACTGCTTATTGCAGACCTAACCTCAACAGCTGTGACCCTGCTAATGCTGAGCAAGTCGACGTCACAGAACAAGGTTAATTCTAATTTGACTCAGTTATCAGAAACGCTGTCTTCCGCTGCTGCTTTTGTGGCCACAGTGTTGCTTAAGTTGTTTGACTGTGCACAGGCCGGACGTAGCGCTCATGCACATGCACAACTTTGTGACATGGCTGCACAGTTGATCACTAAATAATTGAAACAGTTATGGACTATTTCCAAGTGGCTGCTATTTTTTCTTCAGAGGGAAACATGTTCTATCTAGTCAGGCTCAAAGACAAAGTATTCCAGTGTTGTGGAGAATCTCTGTACAAGTTACATTTCATCATTGATCATATTCAAACAAACCAAAACTCAAGCATGATGAGGTAGACGCTATGTTTCTTGTTTAGATGCTTTTCCCACAGTGTGTGAGTTGACCTAGATATGGAGCGTTCATAGCGTGGAATATAGACAGAGCCCCTGTTTTCTGTGAATTAGATATGAAATGACCATATCATGTGATGACCATGTCACAAAATAATATAAAGTTGGTTTATAAAGACATGGGACAAGACAAGACGGAGCACTCTGCTCTCGTGAGAGTAATACGGTGTAACATCATTTTAGTAGTCTTTTTGGGGACACCTCTCGAAACCATATTGAGTGTGAGCGTGAGTGTCGGGGGCAGGCGATTTTCTTTTTACCCCTTTTTCTTTTGTATTACGGCTAAGTCTCAGGGTTTTGCCCCACCACCATGGAAACTTCGTCACGCAAATGTGACGGTCATCCCTTCCATGCCCTGGCTCCTGCCTTCTCTCTCCTCTGTCCCCATCCTCCTTCATCCCCTCATCCACCAACCCCCTCTTCCCTATCGTCCCCTCGCCCCTCACATCATGCCTGTTCATCCTCTCACCCCTTCATCCCCAGTGTTTCCCCTATATGCATTCAGCAGCTTGCTGATGCTGAAATATGATCGCTGGCTGAATTTGTATTTACTTTCTTTTTTTGGTAATTTTCTGGTCATTTTGTACTTTGTGTCCCTGGGTCGCACTCACCCACAGATTAAGATCAGCGTTTTTTGGTGCACGACACGGCACACAACCAACTAGAAATCAGGCATAAACTTGCTGAAATGTAGAGTTTCAACTTCCTTGGTGGCTGGTATGATGGTTTTGGCCCTGGGGCTGGGCTCCAGTTCTGCCTGTGGTTTGGTCTACATGGGGAAATGGTCTCGATCAAGCTTAGTTTCTCATTAACCCATTAACTGCCAGAGGTATTTTCATATTTTTTTAGCCAGTGCCAGAGTTTTTCATTGAAAAAAAATAAGTACTCAGGAGCCGAGATACAGATTTTTTTTGTTTTAATTTAACAAGGAAGTGGATAGGAGTCTAGATCTTTGAAAAATCATATCTCCTTGGTCTTTGGGTCAAATTGAAAAAAAAAAAAAATTAACTTTTTTTTTTTAAGTTCACGTAGATCTACGCGATTGGCAGTGAATCAGTTAATAGAGCGTGTGTGTGTGTGTGTGTGTGTGTCTGTTTGTTTCTTTGTGTGTGAAGGTAGCGATTTACATATAAGGCCATAAATGCAGTGCTAGGAGGAGTTCCTGGCAAAACCACCAGATGTCTTTGAAAATGTGATAAGGTCTACACTGAGGTTAAGGGTTGGGGCTAGCTAGGCTCAAAATCAGCTTATATGGGGAAATTATAACAACATTTAACAGCTTATCTATATACATATGTCAATGAGAGGTGCATGTTGTGTCTGCGTGTGCATATAGTATGTATATCCTCCATTTCTCATTGTTACGCTTTGTGCTTACCAGTGTTCAGACACTGGTAAGCTCTGTCTAGCCACCCTCCATGCAGAGAGAGGCTTTCTCAGAAATGTAAGATGGTGCCCACCCAGGATTCTATGACTCACACCAGTCAGCTGGCAGTTACAGATGTTTTATATTTGCTCAAACTCAGCGGTTAGTCTCACAGCGCTTCAGAAGTGTTAATGCATTATCCACATAATGTCCCAGTGGTACTATATGTTGTGACGGTGTATATGAACAACTCTCTCCTCCTCTCTCCCTCTGTCAATTTTGAACTCCCCACCACCATCTGCAGGTGAAGCTGTCAGACTTTGGATTCTGTGCCCAGGTTTCTAAAGAGGTACAGAGGAGAAAGTCTCTGGTGGGAACGCCCTATTGGATGGCACCAGAACTCATCTCCAGACTGCCCTATGGTCCAGAGGTAAGGCATGCATGCACACTCAGTCTTTCACACACAAGAGACGCATTCTGACTTTTCTGTGTGTTTTGGAAAGCCAGGACGGTTGAACTAGTTGAATTCTGACACAACCCCTCCTCCTCCCTCTTCATCGTGTCCAGGTGGACATCTGGTCTCTGGGCGTCATGGTGATTGAGATGGTGGACGGCGAGCCACCGTACTTCAACGAGCCGCCGCTCAAAGCCATGAAGATGATCAGAGACAACCTGCCCCCAAAACTCAAGAACCTACACAAGGTACGACAAACGGAACACCACACACTTTTGATTGATTGATTAAAAACTGTATCAACACGTTTACACAGAGGTACAGTAATGAAACTTTTCTAAAAGGATTACACAAAAAGCCCCAGGGGGGGCTTGTTTCTATTGTGGTGCGCCGTGTGAGTTTGTAGATCGTTTTTTGGTGCACGACCAAGTTTGAATACCCCTTTAGAGTCTAAATCACTTGCATACTGTATGTAATAAAGGTAATTGCAAAATAATATAATATCTTTAATTATATATACATTATCATATACTAATTTCGAGGGAACACACTGGAACAGCTCGGACTACTTTTTTATTAATAAAGCTAATTTTTCATTAACACATTCCATGCCAGAGTTTAATATCATAATGTACTCACCAGTGCCAGCGTTTTATTGTTGTTTTTTTGTTTTTTTCATGTCGCCACAGACCTCGCTAAATCCGTTAAAAGTGCGCGTTCATTTGGTTCTAAACACACAGGGGATCTGTGTGAGACGAGCAGTGAAGACCGCTTCGCTTTGCAATTCGCCATCTTGAAGCTACAGCGGTGAATGCTAAACAGCGATCAGCGATGAGAAAAACAACAACCGAGATAATCGACTTTTAGGTTTAGTTTTAGACAGGAAGCGGATACGATCGGAAAAACCGGAACCCGGATAATTCCGTTTCCGGTGGTGCTACAATGAAATGTGTCGTACCGGAAGTGAAAAAAGTGCAATGTGAACTTAAAAAAAAAAAAAAAAAAAAAAAAAAGACCACTTTGCGTAGGTCTACGCGATTGGCAGGCAATGTGTTAATAAAGGTGCTAATAAGACAAATGACTGACGTTTCGATATTACTACATCCTCCTCTGAATCATGACACATGAGAAAGATGTAGTATAACATCGAAACGTCAGTCATTTGTCTTATTAGCATTTGTCTTAAAAAGACTCAAAGTAGCCCGGGCTGCTCCAGTGTGTTCTAACACGTTTACTGCCACTGTGTCCCTCTCCTGTGACTCACTGGACCTGCCTTAAATTGGCTGAGGCGCTGTAGAACTCAAGTAATTAGGAGGGCTTTTTTTCTCTCTCCTCCCGACTCCTTCTTTCTCAGGTGTCTCCTCTCCTCAAGGGCTTCCTGGACAGGATGTTGGTACGAGACCCCGCCCAGCGGGCCCCGGCCAACGAGCTTCTCAAACACCCCTTCCTGAGCAAGGCCGGCCCACCCTCCTGCATCGTCCCTCTGATGAGACAGAACAGAATGAGATGAGATCCGGCGACCCTGACACCAAGGCCTCCGGACACTAGAGGGCAGTGTCTCCAAGTTCACACAGTAGAGAAGAGAATACCCCTGCATACACACGGAGAGTGGAGGTGTTCGCCTCTGTGCTGAAGCAGTGGCAAAACGCAAAGTGGATGGTCAGGGGGGGTTTCCCTCTGTGGAGCCAGGAGAACACTTACAAAAAGTAGTGCGAGCTCCTGAAGTGCAGGTTTCAAACTCGGGTGTGCTAGGATTATTTTGTATCTCATGTCGATTGCTGAACAATGGGGACGTATTCCCTGTACGAGAGGAAAAAGGGTGGTGTGTGTGTGTGTGTGCGTGTGAGTGTGCACATGTGTGTGCATGCACTCAACGAATGTTTGTGTTAGTGTGACTTACCAGCACTGTTGATGACGGTGTGTTCTGAACCCTCTGCCCCAATGCACGCACAATTGTGCAGACTCAACTTCCAAGCTGTGGGAAGGGAAGCAGGGTGGGGATCCCCAGAGAAGCCACTGGCTGCCTATTTGATTGATTTTTAATGAATTTTTGGTCAACTTTTGTGTTGTAGAAGACCTTTCTGGAAAGAAAAAGAAAAAATATCACTTATGGCTATCTTATGTTCCATTTGCATAACCTGGATTTGAAGTTTGGACTGTTTCTTTGCATCCCTTTGGATGCCTTTATTTGAGCCGGGAGCTTGCAAGCCGATTGGATGATTCAGCGATATGCAGCGGCCTACAAATCTCCGTATTGGACGGTGCCCCCGATTCCCTCGTTACAAAGACCGCTGGAAGAATGGACCCCAGACTCGCGCTATCTCCAGACAACCGGAACTTACTACTGAAGGACAACCTCACTGGTTTCAGAAAGGAGTCATATGAACCTTTTTGTATCCATAGCAACACTAGCTTCCCATTACAGACACCCACTAATTCACAAGGTAAACACTGGAGTTGATTTCTCTTTTAATAGATTATTCTTTTCATTCTTTTAACTTCCTCTTTAGTTTCCTGTGTAAGTATACTGAACATAGAGAGTTCTCAGAGTTATATCAGTTTTGTTGTTCTATTATCTCTATTTTGTGAATTTATTATTTTCTAATTATTTTTCTGCTCTATACAGTGAGATCTAATGATTTTTTTAAAAAGCACTGTCGAAGAGAGATAGAAGCTGCACTCCTGGTTGATTCAACACGTGAAAAATGGAATTAGACGTTTGACTTTGTTTTTTGATCGTTATTTTGTGTGGGTATTTGTAACATTTTAAGAGTCCAGATGAAATCTTTGAGCTTTTAACTCGCATGTCGATGTTTTACGGTGTCATGGTCAAGAGAGCTGTGAGACCCAGTTTCACATCGCCGTGATCCAGAACGCAAAAACTCAAAACGAAAGTAAGAAAAAGAGGACATTGGCCTCTTCTGTTTGAGCAATACTGTCTCCATTCTATGTATTTATGCTTTCCTCTCACAAACATAACATACCCTTTGTGAGTGGTCAGTTGCTAATGTGAGGAAGGGCTCTTTCTGTGCTTCTGTTGTTTACCAGATAACATATTCTCTAGACTACATCCTAATTCAGTTTACTGCACCGTCTGCACGCTGTCACAATTGAAGTGATAATTTAGACACAAGACCATTTCCACAATTTGGAAATTCCAAATTCCAAACTATACAGATAAATCTTTCCAAATCTTGTTTTATCTACCCTCTGTCCCGTGCGTGCACATGTGCGCGGCGCGCCTGTGTGCTGCAGATTGTGTGAATGTACCAGACATACACACTTTAAAAATACAGACATTGTTACAGCTAGATCAACTCTTGACCACTGCAGGCAACAGGTGTTGATACAATGAAAATGCCCACATGGCTTTTTAGCCATGCCCCTCTGCTGTATTGTATTTGGAAATAATGCCTAGTGTTTGATTTAATGTGTTTGGAGTGCCAGATGGGTGGGGATTAGCACACGAGGACAGGTCAGATGGTGTCCGATAATTTGCCACTTGCAGAAAAGTAATATAAAGTGCTTTCCTGTGATTGTCTTAACCCATTAAGACCTGAGGCCGATTCAAAAAATGTTGAAACAGTTTTCTGAAAAACTTATATTCCTATTTCAGCGGTTCTCAAACCTTTCCCTGTCAAGGACCCTCATGTATTTGGCTGCCGACCCCCATCTCAAAATATTTTGTTCCAGGGCCCCCAAGAAGCAAAGATTTGAGTTAAAAATGTTTTAAAATAAATATATATATTCAAAGATTTGAACAAATTTTAACAATAAAAACATAATAGCAGATGTGCAAGCTCATAGCGTGGCCTGAAGTGATGCGACACGCTATGAGCTTGTGTATCTGCTATTTTTTATTAGCCAAAGTATAAAATAATGGTTAAAGTGGTTAAAATCTGAAGTGACACGGATGCTTTCCCGGTTTTAATGGGTTTAAAGTCCTGGCACGCGCTGTACAGTATGCACCCCGCCTGTCTGGGGGAAAAACACCAACATTGTGACCCTATTCTGGATGTTCTAAGAAGCTTTTGCTCTGCAGCTTGTCAAGCTGGAAAACCAGTTTCATTACCGTGGCACAATGTGCCTATTTCTAATTGCACAATGTAGCAATGACAGGAGTGCGTCTAGTCAATTACACACAAAGGTCAAATAATCTTAACCGCAACTACTTTCTTCCCAAGTTCTAGACTTCAGTTTCCATTCCTCTGAGATCTTTCTGTTCTCCTGTTGAAAAAGCATTTATCAACAAGCCAGATTAAATGGGCAACAGCTCCATTTGAAAGTCAATAAAGCATCCTTTTTTATTCTGTGATAAACAACAACTTACTTGGAACTAATATGTGCCGATGCATTGAATCTCAATATACATGTACAGTAGTACCATGCAGGTTAACACAAATGTAAAGAATTATTGGTCTGCAAACATCCATTGTTTGCAGCAGCATTTGTTCTAGGAACAAAAAAATCTAAGCTGCCAGTGACAGCGCTCATCTAGACAAAGAAAGAAACAATTTGATTCATATTTGTAGAAATTAAAAGTACCACACTTACTGTAATCCAAATATAAAAATACAAAGAGCCAGCACACGTGTATATTTCCCTATATACATACTGTAGCGTACTGTAGCACATGATCTCCCTCTCCACTAATACAAATGGCTACCACTAATGTGTGCACAGGGATGTCATTTCGCTTCATGAAAATGGACCATTTTAATCCACCTCCTGTAATGATTGAATGACAGTGAATTGATCATCCTTAAAGAGGACGGATGGCAACCAAAGACAGTGAAGCCTTGGACCAAGGACAGTTGCACTGTTGTATACAAGAGTTGATTTATACCAAGCAAGGTTATCAGTAGCTGTGCTTGATCAAAAATAGACTTGGTTGCTATAACTCCTGTGGTTAACAGTGATCCAGCCAGTGAAGTCATATCATGATGTTTTAGTGTTATTTGCATAAGCTGCTCGTACAGTAGACAATCTAGACATACAGTGCACATGGTTTTTAACTGCTGTATGAAAGTAAACGATAACCTAGAAGCCATTCTTTACTGTGTGTAGAGGTACTCGAATGTTAAGCCCAGTCCACACCAATTCGCAACGCATCGAGTTGAGTTTCAACTTGCAACCACCTGCAAGCACTCGCAACATTATCCCAAAAACCTGGGACCTGCAGCGGGTCAATTTGGACCACTGCAATTTCTGACAAATGGTTGCAAGTTGCAACTCATTGCGAATCATTGGTGTGGACTGGGCTTTACAGACAGTACATGGTGAAACCTAGCCAGCATCCATCAATGTCTTAATCTGTTGTCACAGTACAGACTGTCCTTCGGGCTATTGTCTTCAGGCTAGAATGCAATTCTACAACAGTGTGTACACTATTATGGGTGATTTATGCTTAGTTCCGTGCCAGTGTTGCACACCATACATAGCCAATCTACATGCTGACAAAGCATTGCAGCAGCATGACTTATTGTAAGCTTGTAGATCTGCTATTTTCAGTGCACGACACAGCTCACAACCAAGGCATAAGTTCTTCCGTGTGGTGTGATTGTGCACTGCCACTACTGTCTCATAGTTGAGTGCCTGCATAACTTTATACGTTGTAAAGTCTAACTTGGATTCATTTGATTTACTTGACACTCGATTTTAATTGCACAGTCATTTGTACTTGTAGTACACTACACTACTTACGGAAACAATAATGCCCCATGGATCTTTGTAATGGTGAAAAAAATAGTTTCTAGCTCGAAATCCAGTTGGCATCTCAACTCTGTTGAGTTCCATGTCCAGAATGTTTATCCAGACAACATGGAGAGAATATAGGAGAAACACTAGGGAGACCAGACGTCTGAGTTTCAAACTGTGTCGAGTACACGACAAATATCTCTAAAACACTAAAATGTCCCGGTTTTCAACATTCACTACCAAATTGTCCTGTTTTTTGCCACAATTAATAGTTGCTTACAGCGGTTGCATAGATGTTTATCATTCTCAACTGTCATTAAACAATGCATTATGTATCTGAATTCAACGCTGATGTGTGTCAAGTACTGTTGTAGCTAAATAAACACTGATACTGTATGACGGTGTGGAGAAAAACTAAGACAAATGTAGCCCATGTCACTCTTTCAAACTTAAAATCAAAGCATCTGAATGATGGTCTGTATGACAATCACTAAAGTCCATTTCTGTTTATGTGAGATTATTATTGCGTATCAGGCACTTATAATTTCCAAATCTTACATTGGAGAGAATCATTTATCACAAGCAAGCTGCCAAATGTGAAGATATTATTTAGATTGAATATTTTTCTTTTTGCTCTTTTTTTTCTTATTTTTTCCCCCACTAGATTCATTGTCCCCGTAATGCCTTCTACTTAATGGTGGCACATAGATTGATGACCAATATGCTTAGCATTCCTTCCTTCACTTACTGTATCAATAAGCACAGACACCTTGTCATCTCTGTTTTTATTTACCCCAAACACTCAACAGAATTTAGTTTTTCATTCCAAACGAACCCATTTGTACCACTTTCTGGGGACATAAAATACACTACTTCTGTAATGTCAATAGTTTTTTAAGCAAAGGCCTTAACAAAGCTAACAACTGCAATAATATTCCATAGTGAGCTTAATTCTGATGTCAATAATACATTTGTTATCTTAGACATCCGTTAAAGTTTTTTTCGTTTTCGTTTTTCGATTATGAACCATGTTGGAATGAATCTTTTCCAAGTACTAATGTGAAAATGCAAACTTTGTTCATTCTGCTGGTGACTTTACATTCCTGTTGATGACACTGTACTGGATGTCTTGACAGGGTAGACTTTTGCTAGTTTTCACAAGTTGGTCTGAGCATACATGTTCTTAGCTGTACTTCTGTGCATGGGTGAGTGTTTCTGCCTTAACATACACATTAGTTACTTAGTTGATACTGATTCCAATATGACTTTACACTGACTGTTAACAAAGAACAAATTGGTGATGCGGTACACATCTGCATAAGACCTGGGCAAAATTCCTACTTGAACACATCTCATATTATTTGAAAGATATTGGTTTGATGTTTATCAGGGTGACCGTTGTTTATACCTGACAAGGTACCTCAGGTTTTTTGTATAGTTGAGATCACTTCAAATACAGAATTTTCCCAGGTCTAGGGTTTGCATTGAGTGCCTCAAAGATGACTTTCTACTGACTTACTTCCTCTGATCAATAGTTGTTCAGTCACACGATGCCTTGCATTGGGAGGGTATTTCATGAAGCATGATTTACTATTTAGTCAGATGACTGCAAACATGGACTGTGCCTATCATTGAATTATCCTAATATAGTTTGCCAAATTAAACATATACACAAGAGGAACCCTGCCAACTCCACAGTGTATGTCTGGACACAGTAAGTAATTTAACACCTAAATGAAACGGACCCATTTACCATCTACATTTGACAGGCCAAAATGTCCTCTGAAAAGGCTCTATTGAAGGGTGAGGTGCCTTGCTCGGGGACCCCCCCCCCCCCCCCCCCCAACCAGTCTGAGTCGATTAACACTCAAAGTTACACACACACCTCAGTTGCTTAGGCATCTCTGGCTAAGTGTTCCTGCTTCTTGAAATACTCTACAGCACTTAAAGAGTAGTTGTTCCCCCCCCTGTTTTGCCTAGGCTACTTACCCAGAGTCAGACAAACTCATGGATGCCTTTTTATGTTTCTGCGATTAAAAATCCCAACATAATTTGGATTTTCTTTTACAAAATACATTCATATTAATCTGCTGTTCGATGTATAAAAATTGTAACGTGTAAAGATGACCAGCCATCTTTGGAGAACTTTAAAAGGTGCATTTCCCTACTTCTGAGAGCAGCTGCTACTTGATCTCTTCCGGCATCCGGTAATTCTGTTACACTTCTTCAAACTGCACCAGAGATGGGGGGGGAAAGGGATCCATGAGTTCTCTGGTTAGGTTAGGACAAAAATAGTGAAATTCACCAAAAAAAAACGGAACCGTCTCTTTAATGTCAACAGGGACTGGTGGTTATGGAGCCTGAGTTTCTGTCCAGAGGGAGCATTCTCTGCCTCCAATGGTTGAGCTGTTACTACTAATGACCAACCACCCTACACGAAAAATCTTTGTACAACAAAGAATTATTCCTATACCGAATGTTATGGTTTTGATTTCTTCTCCTCTTGTGTTATGCTGATTTGATTGACAGATTTTTATCAGATGTTTTTACAGCACCCACACCCACAGCATTTTCTTTTTGTAAATTTCACTGATATTGTAAAAAAGATGATTTCACTTTGCAAATGTTCCTCTTTTTGCAAATACAGTTTGTTTCTAAAATGTATGAATTGTTTCTGTGTTTACCTACCACCTTATTATGATTAGCCTTTTGATTCTGTATGCTTTTACATTTTATTTTGTATATGTTATATACAAGGACACATCCACAAAGCCATAGAACAAGTCAGTTCCAGATGTGCTAAATTCAGTATTGTTTGCTAGCAAGCTTTTAGTAGCTACCCCTGGAGCTGACTATAATAGATTCAGAGTTATATGCTATCTTGTCTGTACAGGGAACTTAACAAGCAACTTTTTGAATACTCAAACCAGCCTGGATTTCTGCAAAACCAGACTGATGTTGCTATTTACACAACACTGTTCTGATAAATATAGGCTGTGACAAATA
This sequence comes from Gymnoscopelus braueri, assembly GCF_963280865.1. Taxonomy (NCBI): domain Eukaryota; kingdom Metazoa; phylum Chordata; class Actinopteri; order Myctophiformes; family Myctophidae; genus Gymnoscopelus; species Gymnoscopelus braueri. Next base: position 1,175,865 of record NC_137606.1, on the reverse strand, counting down.
GACTAACTTGACTATTTTAAGCGAGCAACTGTCGCCACATCTTAATTCATATGCTCAAATTGTCCCACTCTCAGACAACCCATGTCGGACAACAGACCATTGCTAGTCAGATTAAAGAAAATGCTTCAGCAGCCATCACTGCACGTGTCCAATGTAGCATTGTGTGTCCTGTCCTGTCATCTTAATTACATTGTTTGGCATTTAACATTTATGGACAAGTTAACTGTAGTAAAGATTAAAGTGTAATGATGATGACAGAGGAATAATGATAAGCCATAGTGCAGGAACTACATGTGTTGAGTTATTTATTTGTCTCAAAGATCAAATCAGCCTTCATGATTTTCAGGAATAGATAGAATTAGCGCAATATAATCACATATACACTGATTACCCATTTGGCTGGCCAATTGAAACACTTTAAAGCCTTTCTATCAGTTTGATTATTTGCTTAACTGCACTTTGGATTTTTAGGGCAGTATATTATAGTAGCCTATTAGGTGTGGTGAGTAATTACACTTCCTGCCAGGAAAGTGTGGCAGAGTTTTGGCAATTGTTTGTGTCTTTCTACGATCAAAAACACTTGGTGGGCGAATTTTCATGAAACTTTCATGACACTGCTCTGAAGAGAGGATTAACTTTTGGGTGGAAATGATCAAAGTCGAGTTCAAAATCAAGAAAAACAAGGAAAAAACGATGTTCATGAAACTTCATTAGAGTTGTGCTGAAGAGATGATAAAATTAAAAAAAGAATCTTAGTCATACTGTATATTTGGAACAGAGGTGAGAGACACAAGATGTTGGTGTGGGCAGGATTTATACCAGGTGCATATTGTGAATAATGATGACTTATTTTTACACCAAGGTTTCTGTTGCCTTGTTATCCACCATAATATACAATGTTATCTTTGCTTCTTTATTTTACAAGCTGTATTTCTTAGCTTCATTTAGGTCAGGGTACCTTTAGTGAACTGTTCTCCTGGCTGTCAGCAGTGATGGAAGAAGTACTCGCATGTTTTACTTAACTAAAAGTATCAATACTGCAGTGTAGATATACTCTGTTACAAGTAGAAGTCCCGTATTCAAAGTGTACCTGAGTAAAGGTACAAAAGTATCGGCATCAAAATATACTTAAAGTACCAAAAGTAAAAGTACTTATTGTGCATAATGTCCCATTTCACAAGTTCAAATGTTTAAAAAATCTTTTGAAAATAGCAGATCTACAAGCTCACAACACGTCGGAATGCGACGCGTTGTGAGCTTGTAGATCTGCTATTTTCAAATGACCAAAATATACAGTATATATAGGGCTGAAGTGGTTAGTGTGTTTAGTAATAATAATCAAAATCTACAACGTAACTATAGAAACTAAAGTTTTCATATAATTGTAGTGGAGTAAAAGTACAATATTTTCCTCTGAGATGTAGTGGAGTAGAATTAAAAGTATTGTAAAATTGTAAATACTGAAGAAAGCTCAAAATTGTACAGTACAGGGCACTTCAGTGACTGAAGTGCCCTGTTGCTGTAGTGGCCCATTGTCCATCATTGTAACAGTTAAATGACATCAGTCAATCAAATATGAAAGGAACATCATAACAGAAGATGATTACAGTAACTATATGCAGCTGAGCTGGCTGCGACTCTTCACTGTTGTATGGTGACTGAGCAGTGAAATAAATAGGTGAGCCCACTGAGCCCCTGGCTATTGTGTGTGTGTGTGTGTGTGTGTGTGTGTGTGTGCGCGTGCGCGTGTGCGAGAGAGAGAGATAGAGGTAAAGAAAGAGGCTGAGACTGAGAGAGGGATTTCCAGAATATGACGGAATGGAGCGGTGGGCGGGGCTTATGAACACGGCCGTCAAACAGCTGATCGATGAGTCAAACAGGCTCCACTTGTTGCTTTAGTCTTTAGTGAACCATTCATTTACAGTCTCTGGTCTGATCTGACACCCTGGAGAAGAAGCATAGCGGTGATCAGGTGAGTGATTTAAAAAAATATATATATATTTAGCATTTTATCATTTTTAATGATCATCAAATGAGCACCATTTTAATCTAAGAACTTTATTGTATAATTAAGTGGTAGCCTCAGTAATATAGGCTATTCGACGACTTGTGCTCTTGCGATTATAATAAAAGTGTAATATTCTCTGGATGAAAAGGATTTCATAATGATTCAGGCTATTGATCGTGATCGATCGCTGACCATCCTTTTAATCCGGTTGTAGAATTCGCCTCTCAGCATCATCGCTCAATGATCCACGTTTAATCGTGCGTCCGTTGCGTGTGTGTGGGCTTCGGGATCATACTCCCACTGTCGATAATAATAGCCTACTTACTACAACCTGGGCTAGCCTGTCTCTGAGTCATGAACATTGGTGTAAAAAGTAGCCTACTCAAGATGTTTACTTAAGTAAAAGTATCAATACTGCAATGTAGAAAATACTTCTATGTTGCAAGTAAAAGTCCGGAATTCAAAATGTACTTGAGTAAAAGTACAAAAGTATTGGTATAAAAAAATGTCAAAATTGTACTAATTGCTAGCCTGTCTCATGAACCTTCTCTGATGTTAACACATGGTTAATGTCACTGAAGAAGAATGGAGGCTTTGAATTGGGAACAATTTCACCAGGTCTTTACCATAGAATTATAGGTCTTTACGACATATCTTGAGATAACCAGCTATCGACTGATATTCCATTTAAAGACGCTCTCTAAGATCCTTGAAGATGGATGATCATTCTGTTTGCGATGATTTATTCTCCATAGCTTGAGCACAGCTGGCAGGTTGTATTCAAATCAAGGATACATAACTTTACCTGGCAAAGCAGCAGTGGTGGGAAAAGTACTCACATGTTTTACTTAAGTGAAAGTATCAATATTACAATCTAGAAATACTCTAAGTCCAGAATTCAAAATGTACTTAAGTAAAAAGTGCAAAAGTATTGGTATCAAAATGTACTTAAGTACCAAAAGTAGAAAGTACTCTGCAGAATGTCCCATTTCACAAGTTTTCAAATGTATGAAATGTATAAAAAACTTTTGAAAATAGCAGATCTACAAGCTCACAATGCGTTGCATCGTGATGCATTGTGAGCTTGTAGATCGGCTATTTTCAAATAGACGAAATGTATAGGGCTAATATATGTTTTGTAATAATAATCAAAATCTACAAAGTAACTAGTACCTAAAGTTTTCAAATAAATGTAGTGGAGTAAAAGTACAATATTTGGATCCGAGATGTAGTGGAGTAGAAGAAGTAAAAGTATTGGAAATTGGAAATAGTCAAGTAAAGTACAAATGCCTCAAAATTGTACTTGAGAAAATGTACTTATAGTCACTTTACACCACTGCAAAGCAGGCAGCAAACGGGCTATTGCATGCAAAGGTCCGTGGCTCCCTAAACCTCAACCAGGGAACAACATTTCATTAGTCTAGTATTTGTAAAGCATTTAGGTCAGGTGTGTGAAGGTCCTGGGTCTGGGGCATTGGGTTTTGTTTGCTTAGGTTATCATCAAGGAGTTGGACATTAAATGGGCAAGTGATCTTGGATCTGTTTAGGCTTAGATATACAGTAAATGGGATGGGGATAGTCATATTCAGATTCCAGATTCAACTTTATTGTCCCATCACACTATTAGAGTGGGTGAAATATTTGTTTTCTTTTGGACTTCAGTAACAGTCCATGTGGTACAGTTGTGTACAGTATAGAAACCATCATTGCTATATCTTGCTCTCCTCCTTGGTCCACGTGGTCTGAGTAAAATACGTGTACAGTTCTGTTCTGTCCAATCAGGAACCAGGTATGCTATGTGAATGGGGTCCCAACACTTCTCTAGCTTAAATCTAGGACCCCTCCCTCGAACATACACCGATTCATTTAAGCATTGATGTACAGTCAAAGTATGTTTTGTGGTGTTTGATAGATGTCCTGCAGACAGGACAAAAGAGAGGCAAATCTAAATGAGGCATAGTCTCTACCTGTATAAACAGAGGATATAAAAACATGTAAATAATGGCTCAGGTTTCATGTGGTCCATCATGAGTGGTGGATTGCATCTCTGCTCTACAAAAGCAAACATACATAATTGGTTACAAGTTATGACAATTCTAAACAACACAAAATATGAGAAAGCAAAGGAGTTCCACAATTTGTTTTTTAAACAAGGGGAATGTCCATGTAGAATATAACATTTCGGACTTGTTGTTCTGATTATTGGATTTCATAATGAACACAGTAGCCATTAGCAGATCAAAGGGCAGGTCAAAGGGCCTGGAACCAGCCAATCACTGCCTTTGGAATGAAAATCACTTACCCATCCCCCAACTAACAACGGATATTGAAGTGCTCTTGAGCACTTCAGCCCCCAAATGCTCCAGTAGAGCTGCTCGATTGCTATATTATATAGTAGTATACTGTAGGTCTGTGGTTGTACAGGGCACCAGCCTTTAGATGTGAATTTGTGTCAATATGAAGTGACAGGGCTTTGCTGAAAATGAAAAAACAAATGTTGTGCTCAGTCAGCTTTGCCTGAATAAATAATCACACAAATATGTGTATGCACATCGTAAACGTTACCTCAGGAGTCAAAATTATTTATTCAACACTGGAAAAAATAAGAATAATCAACAAATCAACAGTATGAAGGGAATGTAGATAGATGGCGGGGTAATAATAAATTCTCCCTTTTCCCAGCTTGGCAAGCTGAAGAAAGTATATTTTAATATCACATAGAGACCTGATGACTAATATACAGTAGCACCATCCTACAGGTTGTGGTCACATCAAACAGACATGTGTGAAAGAGTGAGTAAAATCCACCTCAACAAGGGTAAAAGGGACCCAAAAGGACCATTATAGAGTATATATATGTGTGTGTGTGTGTGTGTGTGTGTGTGTGTGTGTGTGTGTGTGTGTGTGTGTGTGTGTGTGTGTGTGTGTGTGTGTGTGTGTGTGTGTGTGTGTGTGTGTGTGTGTGTGTGTGTGTGTGTGTGTGTGAGACATGTTAATGCCTGGGGACCCTCCCTCACCACTTCTGAGATGACTGCCGCAGGTCTTGACATTAAAGCATGGCATGCAATGCATACACACACCGTAGAGCATCAAAAACACACCCACTCGTTCTCACACATTCTGAAAACACTGTGGCATTCATGCTTCCATTCTAACTAGTCTACTTGGTCCACTGGCATAGCACAGGAAATATCACTCTGGGTTGAGCGGTGTGCTGTAGTCATACTAGGAGTCATACTGCTCGGCAGGGTTCTGGGGCAGAGTTTTGTCAGTGTTGAAGATGAGATACGTGTTTGTTTTGGTTGAGTCAAATGTTGAGGTCAGTCCCAGTTTACTGACACATCTTGGCATGTTTGAATAGAATTACAAGAGAATGCGATAGAACTGAACGGCGTCTGAAGAATTGACTACAATTTAACTGAAATGAAGCACTGTAAATGTGGTTGATATACTACTGAAATTGCGTGTTTGCCAAAGTCGGTCCTCACTGCTGCTGTTGCTGCAAAAATAAAGAATGAAATAAAATAAACTGAACTTTTGTTTTGTGCCGCATGTGGTTATTTGACTGGTGGAAAAGCAACAAGTAGGGCTGGAGGTATTATGGTACAGGACTAACAGGAGGCCCCACTAGCCTGGCACAAAATGTCTGGATTAGTGTTGCTTTCATATGGAGTGTTCCCATTTGACCCTGTGTTAAAGTCGTGTCAAGGGCCCCACTATTTCACACAGCCCTTTGGTTTGTTGTTCGTATTGTTGTTGCAGCTGTGTCCTACTGCCCCGTATGTGTGAAAGCACAGCGGGGTGACCTACGCTGAGTGTACAACATATCAGAACTATATGAAATAGACCGACTACACTGCAAAATCAACCTTATTACTTACTAACTTACTGCCCTTTATGCCGGCTGGCATGTAGGGCAGCAACAAAGGATCTCCACTCCTGTCTGTTCTGGGCCAGTGTCTTTATAGAACCCCAGGTGTGATGCGAAATCGACCTTACCGGTCAGTTCTTACACTCTCAGAGTTAAAGGACAATGTCATCTATTTTCAACCTAAATCCCATTGTTTCCTTGTGAGGTCAGTAATATAATTGGAGCTAAAAATACCCTATGTCTTCTGTGTATTTCTCAGTGAAATGTTGCCAGAATGTATGCCTGACAACGTAAAACAACACATCTGATGTTGTCGTTTTGCCACCTCAACATTTTGCAGAGAAATACACAGAGGACGTAGGGTATTGCTTGTAGATCTGCTATTTTTTCCCCGCTATGTGTCGTATGACAGTATATAGGGCTTAAGTGGTTGTGGTGAGGTGTTCGTATGTATCCTGTATCCTCTAGCAACAACAACGTCCTCTTTCATTTGCTGTAAATAAAGATGTACTCGTCTCCCTTTTCTGCTCGCCTCAGTCTGTGTGGTGTGAGCACTGTTCAGCCTGTGAGCCTGGCTGTCTATTTGCATAATTCATATACAAGACATGTGTGTTCGTGTGTATTCTGTATAGCTGACAGAGCGTCTGTTTCTGTCTCTGTTGTACCATCAGAAAGTCTGTTTTGATGTCTACGCCGGTCCTGTATCCATGGCTGTGTGTGCCCATCAGTCTGAGCTATGGACTCCTTCTCCTGGCCACGCTACCACGCCTCACTGAAGGTACGACCTCTGACCCCTCATGGCGTCCACCACTACACTCGCACATTTACACAATAAAACAGGCTGTGCATAAAGACCACTTTTCAATGAATCTCAAGGGCAGCCAGCATTGAACGTTTCAAGCATATCAGTGCTTATATGCAGAGCGACTTAATGGCAGTGGTAGAATACCTTTCAGTTCCTCCTTCTTCATTCTGGCCAAAAATACATCTTGTAGTGTTTTTCCACCCTCGCTTTCACTCTTGACCTGCTCTGTACGTGTCCAGGTCACTAGCTAAGGGAATAGTGGAGGAGCTGGGAGCCTAATGACAAGAGCCTCAGACGTGCCACATTTGCATTGCAAACGGAAGGTTGAATCTCCAAAGTAGAGAGGAAGTCTGGATGGGAGGAGTGAACAAATACTGCTCTTGCAGATTTACAAAACGAAACGCTGCTCCAGCAGAGCCAGCAGTAAAATGCAATAGACATACTTGGAACCATAGCCAGCACTTTCATTTTCATTCTGACCACTGTGACTTTATCAGTCTGCAATGTTTACGGTATATATTAACCATCAGTAGTTTCATTTTGATACTCATGCTAAAAAGCCTTTTTCTTTCCTTTTGTCTGGAATGGATCAGTTCATTTTGTTTTGAGACACTTTCATTTCCTAACTCTCCTTAATGGGGCAGCAGGTACTCAGTAGGCATTGTATGTTTTAATGTATGTTGTAATTCATGTTTGGCTTAGAGCTGAGCCCCGCTATACTATAAGTCTTATCCTCGAATCGCCCCTCACCTTAGCTGTGAGTATGTAACTGAATTAGTGTAAAGCAGGGAAGTGCTTACATTACGGGGAAGTGCTTACACACATGTAAATATAGCTTCTAAAAAATGAACTTTTCCCCGAACTGTGACCTGACCCGTCCCTCACAGACTTGTAGACACTCAACACTTGTATACAGTGACAATATCGCTTTGCTGTCCATTTGCACTGAAGCCGTGTACACTCGGCATACCTCCAGTATCATCTCTGCCTTTTCCACTATGTCACTCTCCCCCTGAAAGTCTGAAGACATTGGGCATATTGCCCCCTGTATTTATACAACATGAGGGTTTTGCTGAACATGCCCATATGAGCTGGTTCGTTGCCTATAGGATCCTCTGGTCTAGACTGAAGAAAAAAGATGATAGGCTAGGGCTCCTAGACTTTGAATCACTTCTTAAAACCTACTATTTTGATTTTACATACGTCTTATTTTTTATTATTAGGGGTTCAATCATTTTTGACCTATTATTTTCCTCCTTTTGTAAATTCCCATGAGATGGTAAATGGTAGAAAAATTACATTTTCACCAATGATTGGAAGTATCATATCAAATAGATGCTTTGTAGAATTCAACTTCTAACAGTCAGTGCTAGCTTGAATTCCAGAATTGCAGCTTTGTAGCTATATTTGTTATTATTATAAATTTGTTTTGTTTATTATTTATTCTATACTAATGATAATTTGACAGTTAATCAAATTCCATTGCTTCATCTTTTCCATAGTTTATTCAAAGTGGTTTGTAACTGTTTAAGATTAAGAAAAATGCCACAGATCTGCTACTTTTGATGCTTCTGTGTGACGCTGTGTAGTATGATCAAGTAGGGGCGTTAATTTACGGGAAAAAAAAACACAAAGAGTTTTCTGCCCGACGACAGCAACGATATTAGTCTCGAACAAATGCCTCTCTGCTGTTCCCTCAGGCAGACAGGGGAACTGCAGCCATCCCGTGATGCCAGAACACGGGTGGTTCCGCTGCGAGCCGTCGCCGTGCCGAGGCTTCCCCCAGAAGAGCTTCGTCCACTACTTCTGTGAGCCGGGCTTCTACATCCCCAGCAAGACCCGCAGCTCCAGGTGCCGACACGGGAAATGGATGCCATCCGTACCAGCATGTGTGCCGCTGAAAGGTGAGCGGGGTAGACGGACACAGGTGTGGTTCTCAACCTTTTCAGGCCATGAGGCCAGACCTCCCCCCAAATAATCATATTTGAACTTTGACAAACACTTGGAATTGTAGGAGTTTGTTTGACTCGGTTCCACTGATAAATATTGTGAAAATAGCTGATCTACAAGCTCGCTTTGCAGATCAGCTATTTTCAAATGTTTATATAAAGAATAAAGCCTCATTTATACTCACCACACGATGGTGTCACTCGGTGAAAATAACTGACACAAATTTGTTATTTTCCCGCGAGCGACGATGTTTTGTGACAAATTATAATTTAGGCCTTGAGACACCGCTGACCTAAAGGTTTGAGTAGAGAGCTTGTGTACCAGGCATGTTGTTTAATCTTCCAGCCAGATTGCAGTGTCCCTCAGCAAGGGAGCTCACTATATGAACTAGACCAGGGGTGGGCAACTTTGATGATGGAGAGGGCCACTATATTTCCATACTCAGTCCAGTGGGCTACATTGCATATACTGTCGGGCAGACACCTCTTATCTCCGTAGTTTTTTTCCGTAAATTAATGCCGTACTTAGCCATTCTATGTCACACAAAAGTAGCAAAAATAGCTGATCTAAAGCTCAAAATGCGCTTTGAGCTTGTAGATCTGCTATTTTTGAATTGGAAAAGTAACATTTTTTATTTAATTTCAAATGCATTTAGTTATACTTATGTTAACTTTATGAACTTAAATACAAAGACATTGGACATAAAAAAGACAATATAATTTTAATTCAATAACAGAGAGATCGAGTTGTTATACAGATAATTTTATTGAATGGAACATTGTAGGCAATTATTCAATAAACATTTTGGCGATTAGACTCCGTTAACATTTATCGTACATATGCAACGTACATATGTATAGGATATGCTTAATAGGGAGAACCCCCCCCTGTACATGAGTATGAAATATGATTAAGGGGAGAATTCCGGGAGTCTAGACGCTGGTGGTGGCAGTGCGGAGACGAGACCCTCCTTCCTTCTTAACTCTAGGCGCTAGAGACAAGGTGGAGTTCGGGGATGGAGGTGGGTTGCTTGCTGCATGCTGGAAAGAGAATGACCAGTGTGAGAGGCAGTGATATTTAAAGGCGGAGTCCAACCGCCTGATTGGCTGACTGCAGATTGACTGCAGGTTGGCAGATTGGCTGCAGAGCATATGAACAACTCTAGATCTTCTTTATTGAATTTGCGCTGTGAGCTACATTTCAATAACAGAGAGATCGAGTTGTTATACAGATAATTTTATTGAATGGAACATTGTAGGCAATTATTCAATAAACATTTTGGCGATTAGACTCCGTTAACATTTATCGTACATATGCAACGTACATATGTATAGGATATGCTTAATAGGGAGAACCCCCCAAAACAACTTACCGTGGCAGGTGAGACCTGAATAAACAGAATAACCTGTTGATTCCTGACCTTCGGGAGTCCTAGGCGATGTCCGCTGCTGTGCGGTGCCCCACCGCGACTAGGAACAAGGACGGCTCGTGATGAAGAACTGCATATGTTCTTGAGCCGGGATTGAGTGTTAAGCAGGGAGTGACACCAGATTTTGAGACGGCAAGAAAGGCTAGAGGCCTTCAAGGCGTCTTAATGACGTGAGAAACCACCACCACCAGCTATATGTCGCTGACGATGGAAACCGTCAGCGGTTCTTAAGCAAGTTAAGGCGTTAAGCAGATGAACTGATCTTAGGCATGTTAAAGTGTTTTAGCTGATAACAGAAACAGGATAAATAACGAGGCAATGGCAGGGACAGAAGAACACCAATCCATGGGGAGGAGAGGTGAAGTTATTTACGCTGAAGTATTCCTATTGAAAAGGGACGGCCAGAATTCACTGAAGATATGGGATAATCCGCTATAGTGATACATGTCTATCTATGTGTTCAACAGGCCTGATAAGTGCAGAAACCTGTTGATTCCTGAACTTCAGGAGTCCTAGACGGTGTCCTAAAGCGATGTCCACTGCTGTGCCGCATCGCGAGTAGGAGCGAAAAGGACATTCTATTCCTTAAATAAATCTGATGAATATATATAGTTGTGTGAAAAATCTATGTGTAACAGCATCTTGCTGTGGACCTCAGCATTTCATTATTTAACTATACTAAAATAATGCAGCATGCATCTTAAAGAGAGGTCATCCTACAATTAATGAGAATGAAGTCTACTACCATGTGTAACAGCAGCGTGCTGCAGACCTTTCCTAACAGCACAGATAAGAGGGATGCAGCATGCGTCCGTATATAATCCGCTATAGTGATGCATGTAGCTTAGCGAATAAGTTGGAGCAATTCCTGACGCCAACTGGCAGATACCCATCAGGGGTGGTTGCTTGGTCGCTGACTGAAAGGAGAATGAGAGGTTAGAAGCAGTGATATCCTAAGACATGTAGCTTGATGTTAAAGTAGTCATTCCTGAGATGCTTGCTGACTGAGAAATGACAGGTTAGATGCAGTGATATTTGTGGATTTGCAGTGGGAAGTGGAAAAGTACTTGCATTACACAGATCGTCAACATGGCTCGTCTGTCTCGGGATTAGCGAGTCCTTAGCGCCACAGACACTTAAACGTACTTATCCGTTGACATGACCTTTATCCAGCAATACATGCATATAAATATTTTTAACACAATCCTACTATGATTCTACAAAGCTCTGTAGAGCGAGGTGAGGCCAAGTTCGGACCTGCCCTGATCTCCTCAGTGGCTGGAGCAATTGATCTGAACGTTGACCGCAGCCATTGACCATTACCATGAGCGTGGAACTGCGAAGCCCGTTTTTCGATTTCACCAATTCTCGGCTGTTTAGAGTTTGTGTGAAATATGATGCCATGGTTACGGGGCTGCCCAGCTATGGGACGAACTGCCTCCCAGGTTGCCAGATCGTGTGCGCATATCCCTCCACGGATGTGTCAACCGGGTGCGGACTAGATTATCATAATTCTAACAGCACTACAGTTTCCTTCCATTTGATAAAATGAAACCCAGTCGCTGACTGCAGATAGGGAGCAGAGCCCTATTGATTAGGGGTGCTCGTTTAGTGACGTAGATGATGCGAGGTGCTACGAGCATGAAGTATCAGATCTTCATTGAATTTGCACCTGGAGCTACATTTCAATAAAGAGAGATCATGCTACTTGATACAATGCAACATTAATAAAATGTACAGGTTATGGCGATTAGACTCCATTTGCATTTTAATCGAGCAGATTAGGAATAGGAGAGAAAGCCCCAAAACAAGGAGAGTTAGGTTTAAGGGGAAAACACCGTGAAGACAGAAACGAACAGCGAGTGATGGGCTAGAGAAGCCCAGACATGAGATGACACTTAGCGAGGAAATGAGCGTGGCCGGAGCCCGCAACGGCAGAAGCCAGGGAAAATTTAGCCAGCAATGGAAGGCTAAGGAGATGCGTGGCCACCGCGGCCTTTAGAACGACAAGAGAGTCAGTGCGAGCCGGCAAGAAGTCAGCGCGGTTAGCTGTTTTCTTCTTTCAGCTCTTTAGAACGACAAGAGAGTCAGTGCGAGCTGGCAAGAAGTCAGCGCGATTAGCTGTTTTCTTCTTTCAGCTCGATTGGCAGATTGCTTGAGAAGTCAGCGCGATTAGCTGTTTTCTTCTCTCAGAAGTCAGCGCGATTAGCTGTTTTCTTCCCTTAGCTCGATTGCCTGTTTGCTCGAGAAGTCAGCGCGGTTAGCTGTTTTCTTCTCTTGCAGTCAGCGCAATTGGCTGCCGGCACAGCGGCCGTTTGCAAGTCAATTGAAGTCAGCGCGACTAGCTGTTTTCTTCTCTTGAAGTCAGCACGTTTGACTGCAGTCAGCACGTTTGACTGCTTGCACATGAAGCCGTGTTGGCAGCATGACGCCGCGGTTGGCGATTTGAAATTAGAGGTGAAAGAGAAATTAGAGGGCCATCGCGGCTCATAGACTGACCCATTTTGTCAGGTGAAATTTAGCCAGTACTGGAAGGCTAAAGCTACTAGAAATAGCATAGACTGCTTTTACGCCAAATACAATGTAGTCGCCAAGGAGGCTAAAGCTACTAGAAATAGTATAGACCCTTTGAGTCAGGAGAAATTTAGCCAGCAATGGCCATGTAGTAATGAATGAGAAAATAGATAAAGAAATGGCCTGCTAGGCCAGCAGAAACGGCAACTTGAGTATTAACATTGTGATGATGGCAGCAATTTAGTACGGCAACTTTAGCATTAACGTGAAGATTGAGACGATGCAGCCATTTAGTACGGCAACATTAGCAATAACATGATAAAATAGCATTAGCTGTATTAGCCAGTAGTCGGCCGTGTTAGCAGGCTCGTAACTAACCTTGTTTTAACAGCGGTTGAAGCATGAGCTGAAGCGGTAGTAGCAATGCAGTCGGCAGTGTTAGCAGAATCATGACTGACTGCTTTAGGGATTTAGCAGACGTGAAGCAGCAGGCTGAGTAAAAGTTGCGTTAGCTCGTAGCAGCAGCAGATGAAATAGCATAGCTGTGATACTTAGCAGACATGTTAACAGCAGTTGAGTGATGGTAGCATTAGCTGTAATGATAGCCGACCTGATAGCAGCAGGCTGAGTAAAATTTGCATTAGCTCATAGCAGCAGCTGTTGAAATAGTATAGCTGTAATTCTTAGCATACATGATAGCAGCCATTTGAGTATGATTAGCTGTAGTTGCGATGCGGTTGCAGCATTTAGCGGACTCACGACTGCCTTGAGTTTGCAGTAATAAAACGAATAGCATTAGTAATAGCAAGCGATTTAGAAGCATGGACATGATAGCTCAATTTCCAGCACGCAGCGATGGTTTGCTCTCATCTATCCATCCTAAAGCTGAAATGCAGACAGCAGCATGAGCAGACCCATTACTAACCTTGTGGTAGCAACGGTTGAAGTAGTATAGTTGAAAGTTTTGGACATGATAGCAGCACACTGATTAAGAGTAGCATTAGCTGAAGCTGTAGTTGCAATGCGGTTTAGCAGAATTTGCAGGCTCATGACTGCAGCCGTTGACATGCGAAGTTGACATGATTAACAGTAGCCTGAGTAAAGGTACCATTAGCTGTGATGAGTAGCAGTTATGTTAGCAGCAGTTTGAAAAGTTAGCATTAGCAGTGATCATTGCAGACATGAGTTAGCATTAGCTGTAGCAGCAGGAGCAAGAGCAGTCAGCATTAGCTGAGTCATTATTGCATTCATGATAGCCTTACACACTGTTGAAAGCGGGGCTGGAATGAAGGCAGCCATTGAACCTGGAAGGTGTGTGGCCAGATTGTTGGATAAGGCTGAAGCACCGGCTGGTGATTGATGGAAAAATAAAAAACCTAGTCATGGAAGGAATGAGTTAAAAATGCGAAACATCAGATCTAAAGTAACCCTGAAAAATTATTGAGAAAAAGCTGATGAGCTGCCGCTTGCGCTCTGTGTATGTACGCTGCAGAGCATGGAGAGCACGCGCTTTGTTTGCAGCTCTGTGTGTGAAGCCACAGAGAGAGCATGTTTGCATGCTGGAAAGAGAATGACCAGTGTGAGAGGCAGTGATATTTAAAGGCGGAGTCCAACCGCCTGATTGGCTGACTGCAGATTGACTGCAGGTTGGCAGATTGGCTGCAGAGCATATGAACAACTCTAGATCTTCTTTATTGAATTTGCGCTGTGAGCTACTAGTCCTGTAGCAGAGGCCCTCAGATTTTGAGATACCCCCACCCGAGTTAGAACAAAACACAACCATGTTTTTTCTTATCTTTAGGGTCTCCCATTAATGAAATGGATTGTTGTGAAATTTTATTTTTGGGCAAAATTTGTTTTTTGGGCTATTCTTTAGAACTACCCCAATATCTGAAAAAGGCTAATCCGAATATGACAAAGGTGACCAAAAATGCTATAACTTGAGAATGCTCACTTTTATCTTCATTACATTTGCTGAGGTATGAACCAGGTGTCTACCCTACATCACCAAATAGTCAGAATGTAATTTACCTAAAGAAATACTGAAATATAGTCCTTTAAACATACCTTTAGTTTAGGCGGAAATTGTACTTTTGTAGTGAGGACTCCTCTACTTTCCCTCATTTAGAAAAAAAAACATATATTTATGTCAAATAAGCTGTTACTGCATAGCCTAAGATGCTATTAAACAATAACCAGTGGTTGTGTGGAGAGATCTAGTACAGTGTTATTGCAAATGAGACTTCTTTAGACATACCCCTTCTCTGAAACAGTTAAATTAAGTCACTCTGAATGGAAAATAGGTGACTGTAAGCCTAAGTTGATTATGGTCGTCATATTTTGGTAAAGAAAGTCCAGGTGGATGTACACTCAGGATGTGAGTAACCTAATAAGGTGTCCTAATAAAGTGTATCTACATTTAAGGTGTGTGAAACAGAGAGATACAAGGCATAAATATAATTCTGAGTTTTATTGAAACATGAAAATCAGTATCTCCTACCTAAATCACAGTTTGATGTTGTCTTGACATGACAAAATAATGTAATAATAATAATAACATTTATCAGACAAATCTCAACATTCCATGTCATTTCAGAAAACAACAAACAGGAGAATGAAATGTGTGTGTGTGTGTGTGTGTGTGTGTGTGTGTGTGTGTGTGTGTGTGTGTGTGTGTGTGTGTGTGTGTGTGTGTGTGTGTGTGTGTGTGTGTGTGTGTGTGTGTGTGTGTGTGTGTGTGTGTGTGTGTGTGTGCTGCAGCACTTTGCAATTATATCATGGCAAAAGGTTATTACACTTATGTTATCCTTTGTTGCTGGGTCATTATTACACATCTGCACTTTTTTAAATGCATGTGAACTAACACACCAGTTCACAAAATCATATAAAATGTCTGGTACATATTTACTGCACTGGAGAAGGGACATCTTATCACTGCTTATGTAGAATTGAGGCTCATGCTCAACCTTTTCCATGGCTTTCCTTAAAATACCTGCAGCCTGGTGTAGAATTTGTGTATCCGTTAGAGACTCTCTTCTCTGTGGAGGCATTGCCTCCCTATCTTCTTCTGTTATATGTTCTCTGAGGAGAGCAGCTTCTTGCAGTAATCAGTAATCAGTAATGCCACCAGAACAGATCAAATCAGATTTTCCAGGACGTTCAATGAAAGCCAGCTTCTCCCCATAATGTTGGATCAACTTTATTTTGAGTTTCCAAGCTGGATAATTTGCAGGTTCTTCAGCAGTACTTACTTTTCCTACATAGCTCTGAGTTAGAGCGCTTAGTGTTGTGACAGTCATATTCTTTGAAAACACTGTTATAATTAATTCTTCAGTCAATGACATGAAAGCTTTTTCATGTGCATTTAATTTATTTTCTGACAGAAGTTTGTTTCTGGCTGCTCTGATATTATTTTCAGAAATATAATGTCCCAGGCAGCTTCTGTGATACTTCGCATCATAAGCAAATAAATCTTCATGCGTCAGCATACGAAGATGAATTTTGTCATCAAACCTCTCTGAGGCTGCATCGAGGACCTTTGACCTTGTACTTTCACCTGTACCAGTACTTATAGGGGTAAGGCCTTCTTTCTTTGTGGCTTTCTGGCTGCAAATGATACACTGGCTGCGGATGTCAAATCCTGGTTCTCTGGTCAGTCTTTTGCTTTGACATTGATCCCTGGCTGGTTCTTGCTCAATGCCACTGGCAGTAGGCATATAGTTGCTTGAACTTGAATAATTGGCCCTACATGACCTGTGATATGAAACTTTAAACTTGAAGGACAGTATGTCGTCTGAGTGGGGGGATAGTCTCTTATGGACTTCATCACCCCGTTCCTGGGCAACCTTCAATATGGTTTTGAGTCCTTCCAAGGTTGCGTTCTTGACATGTGGATTATTTTTATCTCCTTGTAGAGGTTTTTCACATATTAAGCATAATGTTTCGTCCAGTGTCTGTGAATGTGGCTTGCTTGCTGTTTCTGTTGGCTCCATTTTTACAGTGAACTCTGGTAAATATGGAACAGTTAATTAGAGTTGCCTATTTTTTTACATTTAATTTTGATACTATTCTTGGTAACATGAAATAGGCCTCAAATTTAAGCTCTTAAAGATCTGTTACTGTTATGCATGTATGCTAACTTCTATCATTGCTTCAGATAGCTGATTGGTGATATAAAAGTAATACAACACAACATATTCTACAATCTAAATGTATCAAATGAAGGAATACCATAGTATTACATTTGTGTAGACATTTGTGTTACCTGTTATCGGTCTTTTGATTGGTGGTTTCTTTACTTTATGGCACAGTGCACATTTCTCCCCCTGGAAAGCCATGTGAGAGTTTTTGGATAGAATTGTGAAGCCACAGTCCTTCCCCTGCTCTCATTGGTTGAACTTAATTGACTTCAATTTACTGCTTAAAGAAACAGTAATCACAGTATTGCATTTGTGTAATGCTTCTCTGTGTTGAGGCCTGCAATTCTCAACAAAATGAATGAATCTATGCACCTTTGGTTTGGATGTGTATATAAAAAGTTCTTACTGCTGAAATCATAAATTCATATTTCCATGAATTAATGACATGGCTGACATGACATTAATGACATGACATGGCTTCATGTTGCCCCTGCCACACACAGCAATCATGTGTGAGTGTGATTGAATATGGTGCTGTACTTACATAATTGCCTCAACATAGCCCCAAATGTTGCCCCAAAATCACAACAATAGATATTCAGGGAGGGTTAAACAATGCCAACTGAGAAGGAATTTGACTTTTAATTTGATTTTGACTTTTATTTGGTATATATAAAGGACTAAAAGTAAAGTGTTATTCCAACATTTTAATAATGTTTTATTTCCAGAGAAGGATTATATATCTAAAGAAGTCTAATTTGCAATAACACTGTACTAGATCTCTCTACACAACCACTGGTAATTGTTTAATAGCATCTTAGGCTATGCAGTAACAGCTTATTTGACATAAATATATGTTTTTTTCTAAATGAGGGAAAGTAGAGTAGTCCACACTACAAAAGTACCATTTCCGTCTAAACTAAAAGTATGTTTAAAGGACTATATTTCAGTATTTATTTAGGTAAATTACATTCTGACTCTTTGGTGATGTAGGGTAGACACCTGGTTCATACCTCAGCAAATTTGATGAAGATAAGAGTGAGCATTCTCAAGTTATAGCATTTTTGTTCACCTTTGCCATATTCGGATTTGCCTTTTTCAGAGATTGAGGTAGTTCTAAAGAATAGCCAAAAAAACAAATTTTGACCCAAAATAAAATGTCACAACAATCCATTTCATTAATGGGAGACCCTAAAGATAAGAAAAAACATGGTTGTGTTTTGTTCTAACTCGGGTGGGGGTATCTCAAAAACTAAGGCCTTTTTTGAGGGCTTGCTACAGGACTATACATTACTAGTCATTAAGCTACTAATATAGACTGAAGTAATGAAAGCGGGTCATGTTTGCATGTTTGGAATTGTAACGACTGAAATCAATAATATATCAGTATTCCGATATTAACCAGCGGGCCACATTAAGTGAAGGTGGGGGCCGCATGTGGCCCCCGGGCCACCAGTTGCCCATGTATGAACTAGACATACAGTATATGAATGGGAAACAGATTTGTTGGGAGGCTTTGAAGTCGGGATAGGGGATTTGTGTGTTATATATATATATCTAATTCTTGTACAGTTTTTTTCTATTACAGTGGTAAAAGGGTCAGGTAGCAGCTTTAAAGTTGTGTTCGAAACTTGAGTTGATTGGAAACAGGCCCCCAGACTGTGACATATTTCCTAGTATGAGCTGTGAGCGTGACATCATTTATTATGAAACACTGTCTGGTCTGAAGCCACAACTAATGGTAATTATTAAGCTGTGCAGTGAACACTACGTTCATCATCAAAGGCAGTCAATGTCCAGACAACGTTTTCAGATACTTCCCAGCCCTGCTATAAATGTCACACTGACTGTAGAAGATTCCCAACAAACTGTTTCTCCTTCACTCCCTCATCAGTGTTGGTAATTGCTCGGAAAACAAGAGTTCAGTACTGTACGACAGTGGTGGAAAAAGTACTCAAATGTTTTTACTTAAGTGAAAGTATCAATACTGCGATATAGAAATACTCTGTTAAAAGTAAAAGTCTGGAATTCAAAATGTACTTGAGTAAAAGTACAAAAATATTGGCATCAAAATGTACTTAAAGTACCAACAGTAAAAGTAGTCATTAGGCAGAATGTCTCATTTCAAGCTTTCAAATGTATACAAATCTTTTGAAAATAGCAGATCTACAAGCTCACAACGCGAGCTTGTAGATTGGCTATTTTCAAATGGTCGAAATGTATATAGGGCTGAAGTGGTTAATGTAGGTTTTGTGATAATAATCTAAATCTACAAAGTAACTAGTAAATACATTTTTCAAATAAATGTAGTGGCGTAAAAAGTACAATATTTGGATCCGAGGTGTAGTGCAGTAGAAGTAAAAGTAATGGAAATTGGAAATACTCTAGTAAAGTAAAAAATACCTCAAAATTCTACGTAAGTACAGTACTTGAGTACATGTACTTAGTTACTTTACACCACTGCTGTATGGACACCATCTGACATGCTTACTTTGTGCTGCACTATGACTATGCAAGCACTGTTGAGGGTGTATAGTGTTGCATATTGTATATTGTTGTATATTATATATTTAGCCAATTATTTGATGGTGTTGCCCTCTAATCTGTATCTTAACGGCTGTGCTGCCTTTGGTGACTGAATTTCCCTCATGGGATCGATGAAGGTATCATCTTATATGATCTTATGGTTCAAGGTATTCGTTTTTTGGTCTCGTGCAACTTTGCAGGAAAAACATACAAAGACAGTAAGAAGATCAAAATAGTCATATTAAAGCAAAATAGCAAAAGATAAAGCAGTGCAAATAGTTATTGCAAAATAGAATAGCATAAAAGTAAAATAAAATTGCATCTGCACAACTGTAGATCTGTGAGGCTGTGACGCTGGTAAGGTATAGTGACAGCAACATCCAGCGGAGAACGCAGGAGAGGAAGTTAGATTCCATTCATGATTTAGCTGTGCGGTTAACATTTCCTCAATGAGCCAAAATGAGTCATTTTGTCAATTGAATTGTTTTTGGTTTCTGAGCAGTACGGTATGGACTTTGGATAAGAGTCTATTACGTAGTGTTTTGATTTCAGCCCCTCGATGGTATTGGTGCAGACTTGTTCCTAGACACAATAACCATTTCCCAGCATCAGTCAGTGGCAAGGCATTCATACTGTAGGCTATGTTATTATTGTAGAAAATAACAACGAGCACTCTCAGTGTATGAAGCAGTTTACGGGTGCACGGCCCACGAAGATTCACAGTAGATAAAGTAATAGCCAGCACTCCGAAGTCCTTCTGGTACTTTTATTTCATAATGCAGCACGGACGGTTATTATTGCACATAGGCTAATCATTTATCAACTGACTCATGACAGCTTTGTTCATATGCTGGTTCGTCATCTTATGATGACACGGCTCCCTCCATCTATGAGAGCATACAGCTACTAATAATTACACCTATTTGATCCCAGGGGGGAAATTCACTTTTCAGCTTCTCTCAGCTGATTGCTGCCCAAGTGGTCAGACTTGAGTGTGGTAGGCGGGGGGCACAGTTAGAGGTTAAAGACGGGGTGCCGTGATTTTCAGTGATTGAAATGAAGTTCTATCAACCTCATAGACACATGAAAAACAGAAAAAGTGCAAAAACATGGCACCAACCCCTTTAAGAATATTGCTCAGGGACACCTTGACACATTGCTGGGGCTCAAACCTGGGACCTTCTGTTTCCCAGGCAGCCTCTCTCTACCCATTCAGCTACGTGGAGTGCAAAGTTTTGTGTGCGTAACCGTGACATTTTAAAACTGGTTTTGAGTTTCCTTAATGATATGTTAACTTGAGGCCATATTTGACTGATGTTCGTGCTTATCAGAATGAGAATGTGGGTGGGAGTAGTCCACACATGGCCACCCACAGTATACATGCACATGCAAAACGCTTGCACGCACACGTACACACACACACGCACGCACGCACGCACGCACGCACGCACGCACGCACGCACGCACGCACGCACGCACGCACGCACGCACGCACGCACGCACGCACGCACGCACGCACGCACGCACGCACACAACCCTTGGTGATTTTGATCCTATTCTTCACCTGCAAAATCCCATGTGTTCCTTTAACCCAGAGAGTGTAGAAATGGACCCAAATGGATGTGGGTACATATTTACACTCTCAGAGTTAACACTGAGGATTTTATTTGAACTAATACATGATTAAACCCCAGCATTCATTTAGAGTGAGGCCAACAACTCCATTTCCTTTTACAACAAAAGACACTTTATCTATTGACCTACTTATGTAAAACAAGAACATGCACACGCACGCACGCGCACACACACGCACGCACGCACACACGCACACACACACACACACACACACACACACACACACACACACACACACACACACACACACACACACACACACACACACACACACACACACACACACACACACACACACACACACACACCACACACACACACACACACACACACACACCCTTAATAGCCCTATGCATTTCCTCATTCCAAAGCTACAGTATATTGACGTTAAATAAGTGTCACCCTGACAACATCACAGAGCGGGCAATGTCAGCCTCAGAGCTGACCTACTTAATACAAAATGTGACACATGGAGACCCTACAGTTAAAGGTTAATGCCTTTCTTATCGTCACTGTCAGGTGGAAACCTTGTATGTCCAAAACCTTTTCAGGAAATGGAAGTTGGAAGAAATGTAGTTGTTATTAAGTAGTTATTATTTAGTCATAAGCTCTTGTTAATACTTTTAATTGTTTACATATTTATAATACTCACAGGCATTTTAAAGACATTTAAAAAATAGCATAAATAGCAGATCTATGACTACAAGCTCACTATCTTTGTTACATTTCTGTGACACTGTAGTATGATGAATTGGGGCATTAATTTACACAAATAAAAGTACAATGTTGAAATATGGAGATATGAGGTTTCCGCTCCGACGGCAACGGTATCATAGCCGAATTTCTGACTTCCTCTCTCAAGGCTCAGACTGGCATGTGTCGACAGGAAGCTAGAGCACCGAAAGAGGATGTGGGCTACCGCCATAATAACCTTGAAAGCTCTCCGCCATCACTGGTGGAGCCTCATGGAAATCTACTGCTGTGCCGTCACAGCATAGACAAACCACACAATTGGATAGAAACCTTTTTTTATAGGTTGTGTATAGATTGTCTCTCTGATTCGTTCCACTGCATGCGTCTTGCTATCCTTGCAGTGCACGTAATGGCATGTTCCATTAGGTTTTATGTACATTTGGGGTACACAAGTAGACCAAAACAGTTCTGGTAAGGCACGTGATTTTTTATTTTATCCATACATACTTCAAAGCTCTCATTGAATCTTGTGACATAGATTCACAACGTTGAACAATGCAAGTTCGTGGTCATCCTTATCTGCCAAGACACCTCAGAAATCAAAGTTTTAACGTTAAGGGTGAAAAGGCCATGGCCTGCTTTTAGCTTTCAAACCAAAAATAGTTGTGCGCGACAGCACTTTTACATGGGTGGCATGGTGGCTCAGAGGTTAGCTCTGTTGTATCAAAACAAGAAGGCCATGGGTTCAAAACCAGAGGGGCCTTTTGATGGGTTTGCATGTTGTCCCTGTATTCATATTGGTTAACTTCAGGTGGTCCACTTTCCCCCCACACCAAAAGACAGGCTTATTAGGGACCAGTGCAATGGGCTTAGTGCTGAAGTTGGTCCACGGGTATGGCAGAATGGCTGCCCACTGCTCCTAATAATTAGGATGAGTTAATGTACTTGGCAAAATAAATAAAAACTTATATCCACCCTGGGGTCTCAGCAGCTCCACTGGAACATGGGTGCTTTATGTGCCTTGCTGAAACGTCACCCTGACAGTTTTCCAGAATCTCCCCGCCAAGGGGATTGATACCCACAACCTTGTGGCTACAAGCACGGTTCTCTCATCGCTAAGCTATCTGTGCTCTGCTTTGACTTGCACCACACGAGAGCCGCACATAGCATGTTATGTAACTGTATCAGTGGCATGGTGCCAATGATGGCCTTATTCTCTCCCTCAGATAAACACAACATGAACATAAACCACGAGGACAGGACGGCCCACTCCCTGCCAAGTGTTGCCACGACAGCAGTGGGCGTGTCCATCTTCCTCCTCACCACCACTGCCTGCATGGTCATCAAGTCCCGCCTCTACCCATGTCACTCACACAGGTAAGACCATGAGGTTGGCTCTCATACACCGTCACCCACACATCAGAGGAGTGCCTCATTAGACCTCTTAGTCATATCAACCCTGGCATCCCTGTTTTGGGCATGTCATTATAGACAAAATGGTCAAAAGAAAGGCCTATAGGCCTATAAGCTTCATTTATACTATGCACGTTGTGAACTTGTAGATCGGCTATTTTCACCATTTTCACCACACCATTGTACAACGAATTATAAATCCGGCTTAAGTATACTTAAGCCTTTGTAATGTGGCAAGACAGGAGCATTGATCACCATTGAAACCCAGGTTTCAGCCCTGCTTAACTCTGAATCTCTAGCTTTAAGAGGGCGCTGCTCTCAGTCCGGCCCTTGATTCAAATGCTCAAATTCAAAAGTTATATTTAAACCCCTTCCGAGATGAAAACATGAGGAGAATAGCTTAAATACAAGTCATTAGAGTAAAGGATCGGACTACATTTGTCTGAATCTCTTGTGACTGGTTGTGAGGACCATGATAAACATCTGAATATCTCTGACAGTGGAGAGAGAGAGAGAATGATTTGTAAACACACTGATGGAGGAACTGAATCTTTGGTTGGATAAAATTGTGGACATGGAGCACAATGGAGCGTGCACGTTATACTGACAGAAATACAGTAAAACAAGACCGGCTCTATTGCTCTAATAATGGCATGGCTTTCCTGTGAATCTCTGACGTTAAATTAATTCTGTCATATTACTGACATCAGTCTTGGCCAAAGCACAACACGAGACTGGATAGCCTGGAAGGAACGTGGACCTGAGATTATAAATTCACTAATGTCGTTGAGGGATTTGAAAAAATATTCTGGGATTCACTTCCTTGGCCTGCTGGCAATGTTACTGATAATAAATACATACAGAGGATATACGACAAACGCTGTTCTATGCGGCTTGCCATGCTTTAAAAAAATACACGAGAAGCTGTGATGTACCATTATATCATAGCTGTGAAGCAGAGTGCCTCAAACGCCAGTAGCTGACGCCGTGGTAAAATACAATACAGTATATCCCAGGCTCAAGTGTGTATTATACATTTTATTAAATGGTTAAATCATCACTACCGTAAATTTCTGACTATAAGCCGCGACTTTTTTCCCATTTTTCGACCCTGCGGCTTATATAACGGTGCGGCTTATCTATGGATTTTTACAGCTAACGGCCACTAGGGGACCTCCTAAATCTATGGATTTTACACCCGCGGCTTATAGTCCAGTGCGGCTTATATATGTACAAATCATTCAATTTAGCTGCTGCGGCTTATATTCAGGTGCGGCTTATATTCAGGTGCGGCTTATAGTGCGAAAATTACGGTAAATGACAGCCTCACACTCCTTTCTGTGTTTACTTTACCTTCACTAATGTTTTGACAAGAGCTGCCTTCATCAGGGTTATTACTAGTGAGCAAGTCTTTATAGGAGTAATTAGACCAATTAGAATAATCTAAATGATGTCGAAACACTTGAGAAGGTGAAATAAAACTCAGCAGAGGAGAAACTTGGCTCTCTCACTGATTTTTGCGTTCTGCTAGTCTGCTCCACTCCAATTTTGGGTGCATAACCTAACTTATAACATAGCACAGCTGTGGGTTATCACGATTATACAGCAGATACAATGTGTTCCAATTGACCATGTTATACTTATGTTCTAACAAATTCATTGATTTTCAATCCCTTGCTCTTCTCTTTCTCTCATTTCCCTCGCTCTCTTTTACACCCTCCCCACTCTGTCCTGCTCTCCTTGTCTCTCTGTCCCTCTCTTCTCTTCTTCCGTTGCCTCCTCCCTCTTTTCCTTTCTCCCGGCAGCCGTCGTTCATCAGACCAGATGGATCTGATGGTGGACGGCCTTCCCATCTCTCTCCCCTCCTACGAGGAGGCTGTCTACGGCAGCTGGGGCCAACGCCTCTCCCCCTGCTCCGCACCCGGTCCGATTCAGCTACTATTGGCTCAGGAGTCCTCCAGCAGCAATCAGTCACCTGTCAGCAACCAATCAGACACCAGTCACCGCCCCCTCCGACCCAGTCAAAGCCCAGAGCACCCCCCACCCCCTTATGAGGAGGTCCCATCGCGTCCCAGAGCAGAGAGGAGTGGTGCAGGAGATGTCCCCCTGCTGCAAGTTGCACTTCTGGGTCACAAGGACACCTAATTGACAGACCTGTTGGCTGTCATTTTTCTCACGATGCTATCTGACACACGGTGCAGCACAGGAGCACTGAATGAGTTTGATTTATGAAAAAAATGATTGGTTTCATTGGCAGTTGTCATTGGCTAGCTGGTGTGCTTGTCATGTATTGTTGTCATCCATTCATCAACCAACCAACCAGCGATGGTCTGAAACCATAGCCTGACTGTACAAACCTGTGCCCTTTTTCCTGGTTGGCTGCAGGTCATCAGCATCAGCACCCTATCGGGTTATTTTATATGCAGCTGAGTGGCTCTGATTGGCTTAACATCAGAAGTGTCTTAAGGATTATTATTGATTGTATTGTATTGTGTTTTCAGCGCTGTGCTGGAGATGTTGTGTATCTATCCCATCAGTGATGGGGCTGAGGCCTTGTAGGCCAGCGGTAACTTTCTTGAAGTTAAGTGATGTGCCATAGAACCAAACCCTATTTGTTTCAAAGACTAACTCTGTTCCCTGTCCCCATTTGCAACTTGTTCTGTGTCAAAATGGATTGGGATGACTTGAAGGCTTTCAAATTGGACAAACTGAAGTGAGCAATGAAATGGGAATGCTTGGATTAGTATCATAGGATTTGGTTCAGTAAAGCCTCATTTATGCTCCATTGCTCGACGGTGTCATGGTCACAGTGCCAAAAAAAAAGCGCTTGTATTAGGTATTTTTGACACAGGATTTTGTAGTGGGACAAAGTATGAATCAGGCTTAATGGTCATTTTGTGTGCTCTATAAGAGCAGTGGTTCCCAAACGGTGTGCCGTGAGACAAGTGTCTTTCATGTGTGCCTTGGGATTTTGTGACAACCACACATTATTTTTGCAACATAATATATTGTAAGTTATGATTATTGTATCTTATCAGTACTTTGTGTGCCCAGAGGCAAATTCTATACCCTACAAAATATATTTTAACCACTTTCAACCTGACTTTAGTTTTTCTTCTATATTCAGCAGTGGTGGATCACCACAGCAATAAAAGTAACCACTGCTAGAGTCAAATAAAACATTTATTGTCTCCGCCAGGCCGAAAGGCATGGCGAGAGAGTATGTTTTCGCCCCTGTCCGTCCGTCCGTGTGTCCGTGTGTCCGTGTGTCCGTGTGTCCGTCCGTCCGTCCGTCCGTCCGTCCGTGTGTCCTGTCTGTGTGTTAGCACCAAATCTCCGGCACCGTTGGCCCGGTCGCTGCGAAACTGTGCACACACACTCCCTGGATGCCAATTCAGAACCTCTGCCTCAAATATTTCACATGGGCCTGTTATAGTGCCACCAGGAGGCCGATTTGTGCAAAACCCATTTTTTCCCATTACTCCTACAGTTTTTAACCAAACCTCATGCAAATCGGTACACAGTATCTCTATAGTCACGTGATCAACCCTGATCTGTCCGATTTCCCATATTCCATCCTCATTGGCTAAGGTTACCATCCAAAGTTTGCAGGATTGGTCCGTTTTGAACAAACTGCCTCAAATCATGAACGCAGCTTGCCATTTCCATAAAATTGCACACGCACATTCCCACTAGGCCGAGGAAGAAATGGCACTTAAAAGTTTTCACATCAGCCTCATGGTGGCGCTATAACAGGCCGATTTGCATTTTTAACTATAACTGCACCGATCTGCGTGAAACTTTGCACGCCTACTCCCTAGAGACCAAGGAAAAAACATTTTTTACATCTGCTTTTTACAGCGCCACCAGGAGGCCGACTTATGTCAAATACATTTTTGGATATTAATCCTTCAGATTTTATCCAAACATCACGCAAATCGGTACACAGTATCTCTATAGTCATGTGATCAAGACGCATCTGTCCGATATTTCATATTCCATCCTGATTGGCTAAGGTTGACTTCCAAAGTTTGCAGGATTGGTCCGTTTTCAACAAAATGTCTCAAATCATGAACGCGGCGTGCGATTTCCGTGAAAATTTGCACGCACATTCCCACTAGGCCGAGGAAGAAATGCCACCCTTTTCACATTGGCCTATTATAGCGCCACCAGGAGGCCACAATAACCTGGCGGAGACCTGTGCTCCGAGGAGCACTTTTTCTAGTTGAGTTATTATTTTTGATACATTTGGCCCAAAACCAGTCTATGCCCTATGCCCAAAACACACAAAAAAGAGAGACCATGTTCAAAATTAGACTCTATTCACCATGTATAATTTATATAAAGGAGTTAGTCTTGGTGGTATTGTCGCAGAGAGATAAGCTATATACAGTACCAGTACCATGGGGGTATGGAAGTGAAACCAAAAACCAAAATGACCCCCAACAATAAAGCTCTGGATGCCTTTCATTGACCACATTACCATGGCAGCCATTTTGCTCTTATAACCACCCTGACGGGGTTGATACGTATATGATGAGCACAGTTCAAGAGTAAAAAACAATGGCCACCATCAATGCCTTGTGAGGACAAGAGACAGACAGCCATGTTCAAGACTATTGTAACGATTTCACCTCATAGCCTTATTATTGTTATAATTCACTTTCCATGATTAAATTCGAACACCCAAGCCTCTCGTTTTGTTTGGCCATTTGTTTTGTTCGAGAGGAAGATACAACAACATCACAAGTGCTGCTTTCGTGATAAGTCTTTCGTAACCACTGGTAACCACTATGACTGACCTCTGTCATCACGGCCCATGGCAAAATACAGGTTTGCACCATGATGATTCTTATAAATGTGCAGCACTGGACTTTTGTCCTATTGACTAATAATGTTCCTCCCATCTCTTCTTTGTGCCATCTTCCCCACAATTTTTCTCTTTTATGTTACTTATTCAGCTCTACAAACTGTGTGGATTATGTATTCTAGAGACCTTGAATGTATTTTCTGTATCATATTTTGTAGTAGGGGAAAAACAAATCTTGTGTATGGAATGTACCTATTTACATGATGAAGTTGTTGGTGGTGGAGTCAGGTGGGACATTTTCATATAGCCTATACTTTGTATATTGTTTTATTGCACAGAGTTCTAAGATGAATAAAAGTTGATATATTTAATTGTTCAGTGCCTTGAGCTTGTGTTCATATTGAGATCTATTGTCTGTGAATCATTTTGACGTCATTCTTTTCATTTGAAATCGGAGTAATTCCTTGCATTTATCTAAGTTAAATTAAAAACTTGTGTAATAAGGTTAATGAATGTAGTTCTGAATTTACTCCTGAACAACATTGACTGGATTGATACTTGAGAACTAGCGCAGAGTTAGAAGAGAAACTGAATATCGTGTACAATGCCACAGGGAGGAAGCATATCAATATTGTGGTTAACACAAATCGACTACGTAAAAAAGTTATAGTCATTATATTACATGTTTGTGGATAGTAAGTGAAGTATTGCAACAATATGATTATAGGAAGCACCATAGAAGCCAGGGAAGCACCATAGGAAGCACCATAGAAGCCAGGGAAGCTCCATAGGAAGCACCATAGATGGGAGGCACCATATATGACTGGGAAGCACCATTGACTATAGTCTATATTCACACAGTGGCCATTTTGCTCACACGTCATATTCACGGGACACGGGTGCATGGGGAAGAAATGACCCAGGGTGGCATTATTTCATCAACTTAATAGCAAAATGGCCCGCCGTGTGAATATGGTGAATAGGAAGCACCATAGATTACATGGAAGCAGCATAGATGGATGACAGGGAAGCACCATAGAAGACAGGGAAGCACCATAGGAAGCACCATAGAAGACAGGGAAGCACCATAGGAACCACCATAGACAGGGAAGCTCTCTTTCTCCATAGTCATGTAGCCTGACAGAACTGTGGTTTAATATTCTAATTTATGTCACATACAGTATATGATTTGAGTGCTGCGTAAACATGAAGAAAATAAACACCTTTGTATTTCTCCATTTACAAACATGACAAAATCACATATCAGAAATCTCTGCTGCTGCAGTCTAGCACTGGTGGGTCCAATGCTCCCAGCACTCCAGGCTGGCATTTCTATGCCACATTAAAGCAAAAGGATTGCTCATGATGAAAGTATGTGTGAATATTTACTGAAAGTAAATGCAGGAGTGATGAGGTCTGATTTTTAAATGGCAATGTGATCAACTTTAATATTCGTTGTTATTCATTTCTACTCAATAGGTATAGTAGTGTTACTCAACCTCTAACCCTTTTTGGGCCAGTGCCCATCCACTGTGCAACAAAGTATATCCAATGCCAGGTCCCTTACCCCCCCCCCCCACCTCCCCCACACCCAATTAAAATGTAACCCAGTCACCATGATACTGACATCATCAGTATTCATGTCAGTATCATGGTCAGCATCATGGTCAGTATCATGGTCAGTATCATGTCAGATCATGGTCAGTATCATGTCAGATCATGGTCAGTATCATGGTCAGCATCATGGTCAGTATCATGTCAGATCATGGTCAGTATCATGTCAGATCATGGTCAGTATCATGTATCATGGTCAGTATCATGTCAGATCATGGTCAGTATCATGGTCAGTATCATGTCAGATCATGGTCAGTATCATGGTCAGTATCATGGTCAGTATCATGTCAGATCATGGTCAGTATCATGGTCAGTATCATGTCATTATGTCAGTATCATGGTCAGTATCATGTCAGATCATGGTCAGTATCATGGTCAGTATCATGTCATTATGTCAGTATCATGGTCAGTATCATGTCAGATCATGGTCAGTATCATGGTCAGTATCATGGTCAGTATCATGTCAGTATGTCAGTATCATGTCAGTATGTCAGTATCATGTCAGTATCATGTCAGTATCATGTCAGTATCATGTCAGTATCATGTCAGTATCCTGTCAGTATCATGGTCAGTATCATGTCAGTATCATGGTCAGTATCATGTCAGTATGTCAGTATCATGTCAGTATCATGTCAGTATCATGGTCAGTATCATGTCAGTATGATGTCAGTATCATGTCAGTATCATGGTCAGTATCATGGTCAGTATCATGTCAGTATCATGTCAGTATCATGGTCAGTATCATGTCAGTATGTCAGTATCATGTCAGTATGTCAGTATCATGTCAGTATCATGGTCAGTATCATGTCAGTATGATGTCAGTATCATGTCAGTATCATGGTCAGTATCATGTCAGTATCATGGTCAGTATCATGGTCAGTATCATGTCAGAACATGGTCAGTATCATGGTCAGTATGTCAGTATCATGGTCAATATCATGTCAGTATCATGGTCAGTATCATGTCAGTTTTCAAAGAAAGGTTGCACAGCTCGTAGCCACGATGCAATAACTTTTAAAAATATTTTTTCCCAACATTTCGACAGTAAAAAGTCTTCTTCAGTATTATGTCAGTATCATGTTATGTAAGTATGTATAACTTCTTTGTACACCCCCTGGGGGGCTGTACCGCCTCATTGAGAAACACTAGTATAGTCATCAACATGCCCTGCGTGATGAACATTTTCCTCAAATGCAATTTTTGCCACAGACATACAAAATGAGTGGTCAATAATATTACCAGAAACACATAGATCTAGCCCTAAATGTCCCTACTAGTCCAGTAGACACGATGGAGAACACATGCTGTGTTTTTAAAGAGGGAGAGTGGTTAGTCCTTATCCCTTTGTACTTTATTTTATTTTATGAAGATAGTAAGTAGGAAAGCTGAGAGGAAAGGCGTAGAGATGGAGCAATTTGTAACCCAGTTGCAAAAATTACTTTAAAAGTCAAGTGTGCTATTATCATGATTTCCATGGACATCTCTGTACTTTTGTCTACTTTCTACTTCGCCGCCTTCTTCTTTCTAAATTGAACTGATGGCTTTGAACTTTTCAAAGAATGAAAGACAATTAGAGACGGTGAGAAGAATGGTCTTGTTGACATCATCCACCCGTCATTAAACAGGGCTCAGACAGATTTTTCCAGTCCCAGTGATTAGGCACATTCTGTATCTGCCACTGTTTGATAAGTGGTTTAACAAGGTTTGAATACCTGTTTGGCAGTATCTTTATTAGAGTGTTAAGGTCAAAGGGCATTTGGGAAGCCCAGCTCTTATCCTGTTAAACCAAGTTAAAATCAGGTCATTCATTTGCACGGAACGGAAGACATTTTTTTGGAATGGTTCTCGGCAGTGGCGTTTCTCTGTGTACTGGCACCCTAGGCCAGTGGTTCTCAAAGTGGGGTCTGGGGACCCCCAGGGGTGCTTGAGGGGGTTCCAGGGGGTCCCCAGCAAAACTGCTTAATAGCACCAAAATCTGTTTAATCACTTTAAACCTATTATATACATCAGCATACAACAATGGACAGCAGGCATCATGTCTTGATGAGAGAGTCTGTTGTGAATATGAACTGGATAATCCAATATCATGATGATGATGAGAGACTTTTATATTCTGATTTGATTTGAGTGACGGGTTGTCCAATGATAATGTAGTAGAGTAAAATAATATTTTTTATTTTAAAGTGAAAGTTGTGTTGAATAGGCTCAAGTAAAGTATAGACGTATTGTAACAAAGTACTTGTAGCCTACTTTGTTACTTTACACCACTATCTCTGCATTAATTACATCAGTGTCCTACCTATTCTGAAGAAAACCTGGAGACTGGCAATTTGTAATTTTTGTTATCAAAGATTTGCTGCGGACATGGACAAGTCTTGCCGTGGATACTTTGACGACCCCTGTTCCTGAGCCAGGAATTTGAAGCCAAACCATTGCATTGTAGCACATGGCTGATCTTACCATGGCTGTCTAAAAAACATGCATACTTTAGACTTCCACATTTCCTTATAACATTTTTGAACTGTTCCTGTGTAATACAATGCTTGAGGATATTTCTATCGAATGGGGAACTTGCAACATCCTCTTGTTAGGAAATGAAAAGGAGAAGTAATATATTTGTTTGCGGTAAGCATCTCTCAGGGCTGAATATCCGGTCACATATATCAATGGATGGGTTCAGTCATTGATACAAGCATAGTAATTGTTTCCCCATTTCAACCAGACACTGACATTCATTTCCATCTATTGTGTAAGAGAATAGTGTTTGCAGAGGCTAAACCAAAAACTGTACTGTGTGTATGTGTTTATCCAGGCATGGGAGCAGCTTGGCATTCTGGCCCCCCTGGCAACATACCACACTGTACGGACCAACTTTGTTTTTTAAACAACCCCCCCCCCGACAGACAGACACACACACACACACACACACACACACACACACACACACACACACACACACACACACACACCTTTGGTGACCGCTTTGAGTCCATTAACCACTTATGCCCCATACGATAGTGTTGCATGGGGAAAATAGCAAAAAAAAGTTTGACAAAAAAAGCTGACAATCGATCAGCAATTTTCGCTATTTGATGTGCAACAAAGTATATGTGGTTTAAATGGTTCAACCCCAAAGGACAGTTAGAGTGTGTACCAGTAATATATATGTGACAAACACAAGCACAATATTAAAAGTAATTTATTGTCATCCTGGTTTTTAAAGTACAAGTCATAGGATCCAATCCTATGTATCGGCAAATGGTAAAAGTATACTAAAAGTATTTTTTTTTTGTTAGATATGGCACAGTAAAAGTTTGGAAGAATGAATATGTTTACATGTAAACTATGCTCGTATATGAAAATGAAACTGGTTCATAATACTAATAAAATGTTCTTCTGTAAAACAAAAGAAAATACATTCCTCAGAATCCTCAGTCATCGATCACACACTTTCAAAATGACATTGCTGTTCTGAGATTGCTGACTCGAACCCTTACAATTGATCAAGAATGCCTTGGGAAAACTGGTCCTACATTTTCACATCTCCCCCTTCTGCGTTCCCTTCACTGGTGGCTATCCGCATCCAATTCAATACACTTGTGCTGACCAACAAATCAATCAAGGGCATGGCAGCCCCCTCCTATCCACCTCTTCCCCCACACTTAGATCAGTTAACACATTATGTCTGTCCCTCCCTTCCCTACTACACCCTGGCCAACACTCCAAGCGTCCTAGACTCTTCTCCCTCAAATGACCTCCCCTTCTCAGTCAGAACTGCAGACTAATTCTACACTTTTCACCGCAGTATGAAAACTCACCTGTTCAGACTCTACTTCACCCCCTAGAACTCCTCATCCTTATAAATTGCAGATGTATGTTGGGTACTTGTTCGCAAATGCTAAGAATGTTATTTAGATGTGTTTAGACAGATGCTACAATTGATATATATATATATATATATATATATATGAAAAGAAAATTCTCATTTAAAAAAGAATATAAATTTTTTGAGTAGCCAATTATTTTGACCCCTTTTCTTCCAATTTAGTCATTATAACAATTACCCCTCCCCAGACACTTCTGTGTTGTGGCTGCTATAGTACACTACCGGCCCACCTGCCAGTGAGGAGCCCCCACCGGGAGGACGTAGCGCTTCCGCTCCTACTCCTTCCGTTCAACACCCCAGACTGATGCTGCCCCAGACCAAAGGAGTCAGTGACAAGGATTCCCCCTCCCAACCCGGCCTCCCTCCCCTGAACATGGACATTTGTGTTCGTACAGACAGACGCTCAGCACCGTGCTGGAAATGAACCCCTCGCTGATCTTGAACTTTGTGTCTGCTAGTTGCTAAATGCTTAAATTGTAATTGTAGAGGACTTGAATTGGGCCGTTTATATCATTCAAATTAAAGAAGAAAATAAAATCACATTTTAAAATCCATGGATATACAAAACACAAACCATCCATATCTGAGAATATCATCTAGCATTGTAGTATCTCCTAAAGCATATAGAGAACTGTGCTTCAAACCAACATCTGCTTATCAGAAGCCTAATCTACAATGTAGAACTCAAAATGTCATAAATGAATAATGTTTAATATTTTCCCATATTGTTTGCACAGATTAGCGATAAAACATTGTTTCAGTACAAGTTACATGGATTATATAATGATAAAATATACTGTATGCATGATAGAAGCAACAAATTAGACCTGTGTAAAAAAACACAATATATAATATTACATTATGTTATATTTAACTTAGGTGCCAGATGGGTGTGGTTTGTCACGCAGCACAATACATTTGGAGCCGGAGTGTTTAGCCTGTTGTCCCCCTACCTATGAGTGACAACAGGCTGTAACTGAATTGCCATGCTGAGGTGACCTCCACCCATCTGGTTACTCGAAAGTCATAAAACAAACAATATCGACTATCATCACATTGAATCCAGGTCTAAAATACCTGGTGGATACAGTCCCACACACAACAGGAAACAAAAATAAATGCTACCATCATAATTTATACTTTTCAAAAAGGTTTAATATTTAAAGTATAAAAAACATGTACGTAAAAAGATGCCACTGAAATAATCAGTTGACTGATTATGGTTTGACTGATAGCTATACACTCATTACACTGTGAAGTGTACCACATCAGGTCAAACAGTTGAGATACGTGAGTTGAGAACAGTAACCTGATTTAATTTGCCATGATCTTGTATTGTCCTGGCAACATGGCAACCACTCCCCCATCTCACACCGGACAAAGAAGAATGGAGCACATGACTGAGAATTGTGGAAACGTGCAAGTGTCATATGACACTATGTTGCTTGCCTATTATCCCTGGGAATCATTTCCATTGATTGAAGGGGCTACAGGTGTGGACAAGTCATGGACTGTATTTTTGGAAGTTCTCTGTGTTAGGCTAAAGTCACAGCAGGTGTGTGTGTGTGTGTGTGTGTGTGTGTGTGTGTGTGTGTGTGTGTGTGTGTGTGTGTGTGTGTGTGTGTGTGTGTGTGTGTGTGTGTGTGTGTGTGTGTGTGTGTGTGTGTCATACACCATCTGCCATAAATCTATGGTAGAATTTGTCAACAAATTCCTGCCACTGAATATCTTGAGGTAAAATTGGAACGTTTGTTCCAAAGTCGACCACTGTGCGCTTGTACAGTACAGTACAGTACAGTACAGTACAGTACAGTACCCCTGCATATAGATATTGGTTACCCGACCTGGGCTGCATAGTATTTGCAAATAATTCAGTTTGAAGTGCCAGATGGATGTGGTGTGCCACATGAGACATTACAATGTGTAGTTTAACAACTTACGTCCTATTTTAACATTTTCCTAAATTTCAAAATATTTCATAAAGTAGACAATCTACAAGCTCACAACGCATCTGTGGACCATTCAGGACCACCAATATGCTCCTGAATATTGTTCCTTGGTGTATTTTCTCTTTCGTTCTACACACTGACTCCAACTGACACTTTATAATTATTAGGAGCATAAACAAAACAAAACATTGATCAAGTGACACAAAGTGAAAATGGCGATCTTACTGTAAGTTGGTTTCACCTGTAAAATCAATTTTTGTCATGAAGACGATACATATAAACAGGTTAAAGGAGGTAGCCCATTTTGGCATTATTTAGAAGTCATCATCAGCGCTTCTTTCTTAATCTACTGATGAGCAAATCCCACAGTTGGCACCTTTGGAGAAGCGTAACTATCTTTGTTCAACATGGCCTTATAAGCAACCCGGTCAAATGTAGTGTTTTAGCACCGTGTACAGTGAGAGCACTTGTGTGTGTGTTTGTTTGTGTGTGTGTGTGTGTGTGTGTGTGTGTGTGTGTGTGTGTGTGTGTGTGTGTGTGTGTGTGTGTGTGTGTGTGTGTGTGTGTGTGAGAGAGATGTGCGCATATGATGGAGTCTGTATTCACATACTACACGTGTTTGCGTTTAGTTTGTCGTATGTGTGAATCCACTGATGCCTTTCTCACTTTCTCACAGCAGAGCAGCCCATCCAGCAGCTTGATTGATAGGTGCTCCATCAAGTCAGAGGAGAGAGAGGCGATAAGTCAGGTGGGCGGGCTGTGAAGATGTCTCTCATCAGAGCTAAGGGGTGGGAAGGAGGTTGAGGGAGGGGGAAAGAGAAGTCTAATCAGAATAGTACTCAAATGTTTCTCTCTTTTCCAGGGTTCTGGGGTGTATTTTCTTAACAGCTTTACCACATGAACCCTGCCGTCCCTATCCTGGGGCGAACATTCAGTTAAAATAGCAGATATACAAGCTCACAATATGTCGCAACGCGTTGCATTGTGAGCTTGCAGATCGGCTATTTTCAGCCAAGAGATTTGGAGAAGGTAAAAGGGAGTGGACCAAGAATAAACTATTCACTATTTATGAATGAATATCTTTCTTTATGTTGACAGATGTTGACAAAATAGCAACAGCAGAGAGAGTGTGTGTGTGTGTGTGTGTGTGTGTGTGTGTGTGTGTGTGTGTGTGTGTGTGTGTGTGTGTGTGTGTGTGTGTGTGTGTGTGTGTGTGTGTGTGTGTGTGTGTGTGAGAGATATCCAACCTGCTGTATCACAAAGTCCTTGTATGCCTCCTAGAACAGGGTCTCTGTCCGTCAACAACTGACTCTGGGGGTGTGGCTTCAAATCCAGATCTGATTGGTCAGTTTCCACCAGACAATCCTGAATACAGCATCCATAAGGCACGGGGTAGAGACAATGTTTTTCACCAGTATTAAAAATATCAGTGTGAGCATTGGCCCATGAATTAAACAATCCCACTATCGGACATCAGTATGTTCAGATATTTGTTTACTATTTTTGTTCTGGAGGGAAGCCTCACTTTCCCTTAACATAGCTTGGTTCTGATTACTGATTACATTCTATGTAATATTGCCTGCTAATATATATTTTTTTTTAATCATGTCATTCCATTGCTTATTCTTCTTTTCATTGTGTTTGCTTTCATTGTGTTGTGAAAAGCACTCTGTAACCTTCTTAAGAAGGGTGCTAAATAAAGATTATTATTATTACGAATATAAATTTCTCACCAGTAATCTGTTGGTAAAGAGTACTTCCTGCTCCATACGGGAAGAGGCGCGTCTCTGTCTCTTGTCCTGAATGAAAACATGGAAGGAAGCATCTTCATCGGGGCCATGGGTTCTATTGGAGGAGAGACAAAGGACAAACAGAGAAACAAAGAGAGAAAGAGAGAGAGAGAAAAAGAGAGATGGACAGAAGGATTAGGCCAGTGGTTCTCAAACTGGGGTCCAGGGCAGGTACCCTCACGGTTCCTTGAAGGGACAAAAGGAATGACACACTGGAGCATCACAGACAATGTCTTTTATTTACAAGGTGCTGGGTAACAGTGACTAACGTTTCGATGCCAAGGGGCGGCAGTGGTTCAGGGGTAGAGTGGCCGGTAGAGCGGCCGGATGGGAACCGTGAGGTTCCCATTTGGATGCCGGGCTCCTCCAGAGTTAGCGTCAAAGTGTCCTTGAGCAAGACGCTGAACCCCTAATTGCTCCCGATGAGCAGGTTGGTGCCTTGCATGGTTTCCTCCGCCATCGGTGTATGAATGTGTGTGTGAATGGGTGAATGTAATTCACAATCTATGTAAAGCGCTTTGGATAAAAGCGCTGTATAAATGCACCATTTACCATTTATTTACCAAGTGCATCAGCTGTTACCCAACACCTTGTAAAGGCATTTAATTTCTTCAATCCTTTTGTGTGCTGATGTGACCTGCTCCTGTGATGCCGTTTCCAAGAAATACAATGACAGAGAAAATCCAATCAGAAGGACATAAAAGACTAGACCTCTTCAACTCAAAATTGGAGGAAATAAAAGACTAGACCTCTTCAACTCAAAATTGGTTCCTAGTTTTGAGACAGTGTCACATGGGACCTACCGTTTCCTGTTGACTGCAGTGATGGGTGTTATGGGAGGGTCCGATGTGGATGACAAGGAGGAGGAGGCGGAGGGGAAGAACGTAAGCTGGAAGTCATCATCCATGGAGATATAAGGAGCCAACATATCCAAGTCCATGTCCTGAGGAGACACAAGTGGAGGGTGAGACAGAACAGACAGACAGAACTGTCACATTGAACCCACAATGTCTGGGTCCAATGTTCAAAACTCACCATGTGTCACATTTGTGCACAATGTGTATGTACAGACCACATACTGTAAGTACTACAGGACCATGTCCTTAAAGACGACATGAAATTGCATATTGAGAGTATTTAATGTTCCTAGGGAAACAGGGGCTGGGAGTGTCTCAGCCAATCACAGCAATGGAGCGGGGTTAACCCATTAAAACCGGGAAAGCATCTGTGTAATTTTAGATTTTATAAGTTGGCTATTCAAAAATTGAAGATTTCATTGAAGAGCTTCCAAAAAACATGCAGCTCAACGTCTTGTATCCGGCTACTGATTCGGGGCGTTGGGGACTACCATGACCCACCTGGATGTTACGTTACTGATCTGCACGGAATAAGCCTAGTTCCTTACTACATTTCAGAATGACAGATGAGTGTTTCACTGCTGCTATTTCCAGAAAACAACTTTCACTGTCAACACTACCCACGGTGTGGGCGCTCACTGAAAAACACTAGGTTGCTTGCCCAGTAACTATAACACCCTCAAATAATCACAAATTACATTGATCTGCATGGTACCAAAATCACTCAATTATGCTGGAGAAAATGTAATCGCCTCAATAAAACTAATGGTCTGGCTACTGTGTGCGCGCGCGCGTGCGTGTGTGCTTGCGTGTGTGTGCATGCGTGTGTGTGTGTGGTTAGCACCCACGTGGACCGTGTTTCCGTCCATCCTCTGGCTGTCTTCTGGATAGATGGCAAAGAACCTTTCAACTTTATCCGTTTCCATCTCCCGCTCCTCACTGGGGGACTGTAACAGGGACAGGGAGGGACAGGCAGATGAGCTGTCCGTTTCAATCATTTCATTTCAAAATAAGAAAAACGAGGCAGAGTCTCTTAACATGACAACGAAACGTCCCATGGACTATTACATGAAGTTATCATAGATATAACAAACAAAAAGATAAGCTAAATAAATACAGAGTGAAACATACAGTATAATCCCCCCACACATGCATATCAGCATTGTAGTTTTATCTGTTCTTAATGGCTAGTTGAATTGGGGGTCGTAAACAACAAAACAAAGACGCAAATATCTAGAGCAGTGGTTCTCAAACTTTTTCATGTCAAGGACCCCCAAAATGATATGTATTTGGCCGCGGACCCCCATCTCAAAATATTTTGTTCCAGGGACCCCCCAGAAGCAAAGATTGGAGTTTAAAATGTTTACTTTAAAAAGATATATATATATTCAAAGATTTGCACAAATCTCCACAATCTTTCAAAATAGCAGATCTACAAGCTCATAGCGCGGCACCAGAGCTTGTAGATCTGCTTTTTTTTAAAGCCAAAGTATAAAATATGGATAAAGGGGTTAAAATAATTGTGACGCTTTATTAACTAATTTTGCTGGGAACCCCCTGGTACCCCCCCCCCCAAGGACCCCTGGGGGTTCCCGGGACCCCACTTTGAGAACCAATGATCTAGAGTCTGGCTTCTTCTTACTGGTGCTGGCTCAGGCGAGGCTGTTACTGGCGATGCTGACGGAGGAGGAGTGAAGGTGTCGAAGATGGGAGAGAGCAGCTCCCGGAGCTCTGGAGAGCACAGTTCCTGAGGACAGCTTGGCACCGAGGTGGTGAGGTTGGGAGGAGAGGCGAAGCACAGCTCCACAAAGTCTGGGAGACAAAACACCGACAGAGCTTTAGGGCAGTGGTGGAAAAAGTACTCAGATATTTTACTTAAGTACAAGTAGCAATACCACAATACAAAAATAATCTGTTACAAGTGAAAGGCCTGTGTTCAAAATGTTGCGTGAGTAAAAGTACAGAATTCTTGGCATCAAAATATACTTAAAGTACCAAAAGTAGAAGTATTAAAATGTTTGAAAATAGCAGATCTACAAGCTCACAACGCAAAAGTACTGAACATTTGAAATACTCCAGTAAAGTAAAAATACCTCAAAATTGTACTTAAGTCAATGTACTTAGTTACTTTACACCACTGGCTTTAGGTACGCTGTGCATGATGTACCGTACATACATACCTGCAGGTTGTGTATCTCTTATCTTCTGCATCCATTAGGCCTGTCACAATTCTTACATAATCGCGTAATAGCAATCATTTTGTCTGTCATAATCTTCATAATCGTTTCCATGTTGCAAAATGTTCATACATTTTCAAAAATATATTTAAAAAGAAATTAGGGGCCGATCTACAAGCTTATAGATTTGTTATATGTTTTTTGAAAGTATAAAGTTATTAATATACTTAGTTTCACCGCAGTCAACAGGAAACAGTAGGTCACAGTGACACAGTCTCAAAATAGGGGACCAATTTTGAGTTGAAGAGGTCTAGTCTTTTATGTCCTTCTGATTGGATTTTCTGTGTCATTGTATTTCTCACAATAGCAGGTCACATCAGCAGACAAAAGAAGAAATTAACTTTTTTTTTTATTATTCACACAGTGCTGGGTAACAGCTGATGACTCTGATGAAGATGCACTTGGCATCGAAACGTTAATCACTGTTACCCAGCACCTTGTAAATAAAATACATTCACTTGTCTGTGATGCTCCCAGTGGTGGAAAACTCAAATGTTTTACTTAAGTAAAAGTATAGTCGCAAGTACAATGTCATGATCGTGACAGGCCTATGAATCAATAGTTCTTGATGAACTGTAATGTACTGCAATGCTGTTGGGGATAATCCAGTGGCCTGAAAACTATGATTGCAATAAAACAATGCTTTCAGGTACGTGCACATTTCCTTTTTATGCAGGGGGAAATTTCACCCGCTGCTTTACAACTGTATATCTGTGATGTGACAAATAAAACTGATTCTGATTCTGAAGGAAGCACCAGCCTTCTTAACAGTGATACGTTGACATGCTTTTTCGGTGGATTAAAGCGCTTCTAAAAGTTCACACCAGAGCATTAACGCGTGCGCGTGTGTATGTGTGTGTGTGTGTGTGTGTGTGTGTGTGTGTGCATGTAATCACCTGTCGGTGGTACAGTATCTCTAGACTTTGGTAGAACAAGGTCCTCAGTGTGTGTGTGTGTGTGTGTGTGTGTGTGTGTGTGTGTGTGTGTGTGAGCGTGCGTGCGTGTGTGTATGCGCGCGTGAGAGTGTGTGCGAGCGTGTAATCACCCGTCAATGGTACAGTATCTCTAGACTTTGGCAGAACAAGGTCCTCAGGGTTCTCCTGGAGTTTACAGAACAGCTCCACAGTACTGCAGGGCCTGGGAACAGCTTCCTCATCCTGGCTGTCCTTGCAGTCAGGAACAGAGTCAGAGGGACTGGAGCTCTCCGTCTCCTCTGGCGTCGGGGCTGCTGGTGACTCTGGATCCACCTTCGGCTGCACACCACGGGTCTGCTCCATGGAGAACACAACATCTGGCTCTTCTATCACACTGGGAGAAGGTGGAGAGAGAGAGGGAAGACCAGAGTGATACTCTTTCAAATCTGACGACACTCATAAATCACAGTTTTAGTCAGAGACTATACAGGGTTCCCACCCATTTTACCAATTCATTTTAAAAACGTTTCCACAATAATTTACCCTGCAATATATGAAAATTATACAGTGCAAAATTGTCTTACACTTTCAGTGTACTATGCCCCAAGGGTTAGGGTTAGCAAAAAATATGAGTAGTATATGGAATGGTATACCTTTGTGTCTAGACATGAAGTAGACTCAGATAATTCTGTTCCATATTCTTTGCCACATTTTTGCTACATCACCTATCCTAGGGAATACCACAGTAGTATGAGGCACATTAATCTGCTTGCGTTCCTTGTAAACTTTAACATCCATTCTTATTCATTCATTTAGACTCGAGCAAGGGTGTCACGCGACAAACAATTTTGCAGGGTCACAATTTGCAAGAATGCAACTAGATTCCTTATGAGATTATTTCCTATATCATGCTCCTGGTGGAAATGTATCTGAAGTAAACCTGTGGAGCAGAAACAGAAGCAGCTTTTGGACACAGATATTCTTGTGTGTGCGGTGGTTTATTCTGAAAAATAATTTATCTACTCGGTTAGCTGCTTCCTGTTTCATGAGTATGCACCAAGACTAAAGACCTCACATAATGTTAAACATGTTTCAATTTATTGGAATGTCAAGACAAGAAAAAGACTGATCTTAAGACAGCTCGGACTGAGTTTTACGACCACCTTACACCAAACGATCGAGATGACAGGAGCTCGTCACCACTCTAGCAAAACTCTCGTGATTTTGTCATTGGAAATGTGTCCGTAACAGTGAAATCGCTTGAAAGGTCATGTGGCATTACTACATTTACTACATATATACTACATTTACTTGGACAGGTCAGAGTTGAGTCCCTGTCCTCTGAATCAGTGGTTCTCAACCTTTTCAGGCCGTGAAAATAATCATATTTGAACTGATTATTTTTGAACTGGGGACCCCCCCACCCTGACAAGCACTTTGAATGTAGGAGTTGAGGCATTCAATTTAGTTTGACTCTGTTCCACAGATAAATATTGTGAAAATAGCAGATCTCCAAGCTCTGTAGATCAACTATCCTCTTTCTTATATTATTTGACAATTTGGCCAATGTTTGAGCAGTTTTTTTTTATTAGTATTTGTTGATTACTTTTGATGCAGTAATGGTCTTTCTTTTTTTTTTTTTAATCATTTGAGGTATGTAATCCCGACCCAGAGGTTGAGAACCGTTGCTCTGACTGATGTTTGTACCTGAGTATGAAGTTGAGGCAGACCACAGCTTCAGGCTGGGATGTCTTGTTGTTGTAGAGCACTGTGGCCTGTGTCTCTGCCCACACAAAGCCTCCTCTCTTTGCTAGGAAACGGTAGTGCCTCGTACTCACCTGGCCCTTTGACAATACTTTGGACAGCGTGGCAATGACAGACAT
Organism: Gymnoscopelus braueri; assembly: GCF_963280865.1. Classification (NCBI taxonomy): domain Eukaryota; kingdom Metazoa; phylum Chordata; class Actinopteri; order Myctophiformes; family Myctophidae; genus Gymnoscopelus; species Gymnoscopelus braueri. The sequence goes on along the minus strand of NC_137606.1, from coordinate 1,132,942 downwards.
GAGGAGGAGAGACAGGGAGAGATGAAGACAAAATTAAAATTACGAAACGACCGACACAGAGACAGATTTAAGATATTTGTCAATCTGACACAATTGATCCAGATTAAAGGGATAGTTCACCCCCAAAATGACTTTTTTTCCTATCGATTAGTCACCCCATGGAGACTTGAATTCATGGTATTCATGATATTTTTTTGTTTGTCACATTCCTAAGCCAATAATTTGATGACCGGCAGCGCTTCCAGTAGGAGACACAAAGAGTCTCCTTTGTGTCTCCTACCGGAACCGGTGCCTACCGGTCCGCTGGTCATCAAATTATTGGCTTAGGAATGTGACAAAAACAAAAAATATCCATGAATTCAAGTCTCCAAAAAAATAATTGGGTTAACTACCCCTTTAAAGGGCCGACTTTCTGACCTGAGGGTATATAGTGGTATGATGTATGTACTGTATATGAACCAGTTATTTCCTCCTGTCCATTATCTCACAGGGATTACTCACCACTATTGCTAGATCATGTAAGCTTACTGCGTAAAGTCAGTCTTCCATACGATCATTCAGTAACATTACAGGTGAGACGTTACCATGGAGATATTTTACCGCCTCCAGCAGAAAACAAAGGAGAGTAACACTAGAGAAAGCAGCCGTTCATGATAGAATTGCTTTCAATTAAATGTTAAATGCATTGCGACGGTGCTGTGAGCCAAGTAGATCGGCGGCTATTTTGTGGTGAATAGACCAATTATTTGTTGACAAACGTTGAGACTGGACGCACAGGTGCCTGTTTCATGTAATCAATTCCCAACAGATCCCCAAACCTGTTGTTTTGGGGAGCGCTGGTTTCAGTTCATTCAACCTCCTCTTGTGTGTTGGCTAGTGAGGCGCGCCCTAGCGAGACATTATACTTAATCGCGCAACGGTATTGCGCGCCGAGAATAGCTGACATACAAGCTCACAACCGAGTTGCGGATGCGACCGCTGTGAGCTTGGAGGTCTGCTATTCTCGGCCGTTCTCTGCTCACGACACCTTCGCGCGACCGCACATACATTAGGCTTGATGGGCTGCAGCAGCACGAGCCAAGCATGCTCTGGTGCCGTGATCATAGAGCGCTCCCTCTGATCTTGTGACAGTAGGTGTGGTTTGGGGACAAACTGCTTTGAATCGCTATTATTGTTTAAACACAACAGAAACCAAGGATTATATATTTCAAGAGCGAAAGATCATAGTAAAAATCCTAAGTATTCTTCCTCCACACTGGGAGTAAAACAGCATCTGAAAGTTTGATAGGATGCATTTTTACATGTGAGGCTGAGACCACTTTAACATTGCATCTTATGAGCGATGGGGTTCATTTGGTGCCGGCCTGCGTGCGCATACTGGTTCTAATCAGTGTGACGTTGTCTGATAAGGGGTCTATAGAGTTGGTGTGTAGAGGGTAAGAAAAGGAGTGGGCCAAGCACCACACACACTGGACCTGTGCAGAGAACTTACAGGTATGTAGACTCTTATTGATGTGGTCAGAGTCCAGAGCATGATGGTAATCGTAGGCCGATCGACCAATCAGATCCTCCGGCTGGTAGCCCACTAACTCTGTAACCCTGGAGACAATGACATGGAGAGAAGGAGAGATGAGCGCCGTTCAGTCGTCTTAGCCCAGAGGCCGATTCTACAAAATGTCTTCTAAATCCTAACAGTTTAAAAAAAGAAATAGAAAGAAAACATAGCATAATTCCTTTTCTACTTTTATTTACTAAATCACTAAATGGGCTGGCTCCGCCATACACCTCTCTGCGCTCGTGGAACCTTACATCCCAGCCAGGGACCTGAGGTGTGCTGCTAAGCTGTTGCTGGTCGCTCATAGGACGAATAAAAGGAGCAGGGGTGACCGTGCATTTGCGGCCATGTACAGCACTTTGGTCAGCTTGGCTGTTGTAAACGTGCTACATAAATAAAGTTTGATTTGATTTGATTTGATACTTTATCAGTTCAGCATTTATTACTACAAAGGTCCAAAGTCCAGTCTACATGTGGACTGTCGTCATCTATGTATGGCAAATCTTTGTTTTATTCAAAAGTTCCACATGGAGCAGATCACAGAGTATCTCTGTAGGTATAAAAACTATAATTTTGTAGTTGTTTGCACAACTGCTGAATACATCGATTCTCTTCAGTGGTTTGGGATTCGTGATGATGACGTCTTTCTTGTCACTTACCCAAAATCTGGTGAGTGAGACAACTTATTTGGACTGTCTGTTTAGTGAGTTGTACTTTAAGTGCTAACATACCAAAATGACCCATTATAGGCTTTTAATAATGTCTCAAAAGCTTTTTGAACATTTTGACACACAGGCACTATATGGACTCAGCAAATCATCACTTCCATATACGAGTTAGATGAAGGTGTTTCTGTTTCTTATCCCAACAACTTGGAGCGAATGCCATGGCTGGAATACTTGGAAGGTCGTTCAGATTACTCCTTGCGACCCTCTCCTCGGTTATTTGCCTCACCTCACCCCGACTCTCACGCCTCCAGGATTGAAGGAGAGGGGGAAAGTAAGAGGACCCGTTGGTTGACTTAATACCTCATGTTCGCTGGTGTTGCAGTGCGGTAGGCTATTATTGTTTTATTTTTTTTAATGGCAGGTTATCTATGTAATGCGGAACCCAAAGGACAACATTGTGTCATATTACCACTTCTGCCGTGTCTGGGCTGCGCTGGAAACTCCAAAAAGCTTCGAGGACTTTTTGGAGCAGTATCTGTCAGGGAATGGTAGGCCTGTTGTCATTCAAATCTACATGTCATTATGCACGTCTTTACATTGACAGTATAAATACCATGCAGTGGTGGAAAAAGTACTGAAATGTTTTACTTAAGTAAAAGTATCAATACCACAATGTATAAGTGCTCTGTTACAAGTAAAAGGCCTGTGTTCAAAATGTTACTTGAGTAAAAGTACAAAAGTATTGGCATCAAAATATACTTGAAGTACCAAAAGTAGAAGTACTAAAATGTTTGAAAATGGCAGATCTACAAGCTCACAACGCGTCGCAATGCGACGCGTTGTGAGCTTGTAGATGTATAAAATAGAGCTAAAGTGGTTAATGTGTTTTATAATATAATCATTTATATCTGCAAAGTAACTAGTAACTAAAGTTTTCAAATAATCTAGTGGAGTAAAAGTACAATATTTGCCTCTGAGATGTAGTGGAGTAGAAGTAAAAGTACTGAAAATGGGAAAAACTCCAGTAAAGTCAAAAGTGTACTTAACTCATTGACTGCCAGAGTTAAAACCTCGTTCATAGCAGCCCTTGCCAGCGATTTTCGTGTTTTTTTGTTTCGTTATTTTGTTATTTAATTCACATCTAGAAAGTCTGGCTTGACACTTGAATCGTTTTGATCGTTCCACCACTAGAGTGCAGCACATACCAAGCTTGATCGCCTCTCGATCACACTCGCCCCCTCCCAGACCCACTCACACAGTGAAACACATGAACCGGAAGTGAAATGTCTCAGATTCTGTTATCGGCGAAAATTACTTTGTGATACACAACGGGGATGACTGTTCGTCACCCAGACCATAGATTATAGGAGGGGAGGTCTCCGATCGTTTTTCATAGCGTGTGAAAAACCATTTGTTTCCCTATTATGGTCGAAAATGACTGGGGGGAAAAATGTAAAACCGAAAACGGAACCCAAGTCATGGAACCGGATGCAGTGGTGGTTGAAGTAAGTGGAACCCGAAACTTAGCCTGATTCATAACAGAATAGCGTGATCAGAGCATAAAGATCAATAAAGACCATAGATCGCATTAACGCGATCCTGGCGGCCAAGCGCGCTATTTATTAGATCGCGTTAATGCGATAATGGCGGCCAATGAGTTAAAGGGACTACACCATAAATTTTAACTTTTCCTTCTTTTTTGTGTGTTTTTGGTCTCCCCTACCTCTCTTCTATCCCAAAAAATACCCCAGTTTGAACACTCAGGCTTTCACAGCATATCAGGTTTTTTTTATTTGTTTATTTTTTACTTTTTCCACACAGAACCAGGAGATAACATGCATACAAACTGGCTCAATAGTGCCCCGTGCCAAACAGGACAATGTGGTATTGCAGGTGAAAGTGCTTTATAAGCCAGAGAGAAGTTAGTTGGAATGAGTATATCTGAGGCTTGATTTAGGCTCAAACCTTTTGAAAAACGTTTGAGGGACATAAACAATATATTATTATTATTTTTTAAATGCATGGTGTAGCCTTTAAGTATAGTACTTGAGTAATTGTACTTAGTTACTTTACATCACTGATACCATGTCATTATGCAGTTGGCGGAAGCTCCTGGTTTGATCACGTAAGAGAGTGGCATGCTAAGAGAGACCAGTACAACATACTGTTCCTGACATATGAGGATATGATTTTGGTAAGATTTAACATGGCACACACAACCCATGGTTTCCATTGGGGTACTCAACATACCTACAATTCAGAATTTCTTTCACCCACTGCCCATTGTTCTTGTAGGATCTGAAGACAGCAGTAACAGAGATCTGCCATTTCTTAGGAAAAGACCTCAGTGAACATTCCATTGATCAAATTGTGGAAGAATCTACCTTCAAGAACATGAAGAAAGACCCTCAAGCCAACTTTAAGTTCTTGCCAACAGACTTTATGCGCAAAGGTAAATATTTCACTTTCACTGTTGGCAATAAGCCTATGACCTTGACACAGATCTACTATCAAATAGCCATAATAGCAACTTCAGTGAGAAAGAAAAGGTTCAACATCTTGAGACTGTGGTGATTCTATTGTAATTGCAGGTAAGGTCGGTGACTGGAAGAACACCTTTACCATGGCCCAGAGTGAGATGTTTGATCAGATCCTTCAGGAGCGGATGGGCGACATGGATCTGAAATTCATCTGGGCCACTGAGTCACAGCAATTATAAAGGAGGAAAATAATACTCTCCATCCATGCTGAAATATTTTTACTGTCTACTCTACGTGTCTCATTACAGCTGGTTATTATGGTTATGTATTAGCTAACTACTCATGTATACGACATATAATTGTTTAATAATTTACTTGCTGACATGATTATTGAATTCCCCACAGGGAACAATAAACTAATCTCATCCAACATGGCTCAGGGTGGAAAAGTTTTATTGAACACATTTAGTTTTATCGAGGAAGAGCTAACAAGCAATAGTGAATGCACATAAAACAAGATGGCCAATCATATGTTTATTGATTATCAGAATGAATTAAGGTAATATATTGTCAAGTGTATAGGTAGGCCACTTTGGTCACAAGGCAATCTCCACACCTCAATTCTAAATAATAATAAATTCAATACAGCGTCCCACCAGGGATAGATTCACCAATACAACACTGCTCCATACCCTCATGCCCCCCAACTCAATACCCCCACCCCGACCGCCGCCCCACACCTCCCGTGACGTCTCCATTTTTACTGAGAAGGAAATAGACGATAAATAAAAATACATAAAATAATCCATTTGGGCTTTTCATATGGTGAAACTGATTGATTGAAGTACTTTATTTAGAAAGACAAGGAAAAAGTACATGGAAGTACAGTTTACAATACAAGGTCCTCTAAACTGGATCGCCCATAAAAGCACAATGGCGAACTGACCACCTGATCTGATCACCTTTAAACGCACGGGTGGGGTGCGGAGCACAAAACCAAAAGTATTATTATTATCACATAGCCTAACATAAGATAAGCATATTTGCGCACGGTGGTCCATAAGAAAATAATAGGCTACCGGTGTATTACATGTATTAGTCATGGTCCAGTGCATTAGCTCTAATAACAAAACGTATTTCTATTTTATTTTATTCCAATACCCTAGACCCATTATTATTTATGAAGGATATTGGTTATTGAGCGGCAGGACATTTATACTCGCACTGGATTGTTAACTTGATCAGAGCATGAAACAACAAGTCAATGAAGAGTTGGCCAGCTCAGTAACAAATCTGCTCATATACGGTAACCTGTCCATTCACTGTATGTGCTGATGTCTCTGTAATGTATGTATGTAATGACATACAATGCATGTGGTTACATCTTAGGCTATTAGGTGACACTTATCCAGAGCCGTTACTGTAAAAGGAGTCAGGCTCGTAGATCACCAACATTAATAAATAGCAAGACGTGCAAGGATCAAAGCCACAAGGCCCACATCGATAAACATCATAAACATTCCTGTCTTTAGCGTGATAAAAGTGCTAGATAAAGAATTAAGGAAAAGGTAGAATTATTTTCAACTTTCAACTTTGAGTCTGTAACTGTGGTTCTGTGACTAGGGGTGTGTCTATACACATGTACTTTTCCCCTGTGTGTGTGTGTGTGTGTGTGTGTGTGTGTGTGTGTGTGTGTGTGTGTGTGTGTGTGTGTGTGTGTGTGTGTGTGTGTGTGTGTGTGTGTGTGTGTGCGTGCGCGTGCGTGTGTGTGTGTGTGTGTTCAACTAGGCCTACCTGCCCTCGCAGTGAGTGAAGTGGAGGTCCATGGAGTGTCGTGTGAGGAATGTACTGGTGTCCAGGGGGAACTCCACGCTGGAGGGGTGAGGGATGGGCTCACAGAGCAGTGTCATCACATTGCCACCAGGGGGCGACACTGAACCACCACTACCGCTGGTACCGACTCCGAGGGGTCTCATGTGGCCTGTGCAGTGCAGGACCTTCAGACAGAGATGAGAGAGATTGTCAGGACATAAAATGCAAGAGGGGCTGTGACAGAGAGAGAAAGAGAGAGAGAGAGAGAGAGAGAGAGAGAGAGAGAGAGAGAGAGAGAGAGAGAGAGAGAGAGAGAGAGAGAGAGAGACAAGCTAATTTGCAGCCATGCAAACTGGTTGACCCATTAAAACCGGGAAACCATCTTGTGGCATTTTAGATTTTTGCAGCCCTGAAAATTCGCCTTTCAGGGGGACAAAAGAGGAGGTAGTACCATTTTCCCATCAGACAGACGACAAATGTATTTTTGTGTTGATATTTGAACTGTTTGGTGCTGCTATATATATACGACAGTGAATTGAATACCAAGGACCTCAATGGAATGGAAACCGCAGACCGCAAGGACCTTTTTGGGCTGACCTTTTAGAAAAAAGTATTTTAAATGTAATTGTGCTGTTTTAAAATCAAATATTCAAATCAAAATCAAATCAAATCAAAAGCGTTGGCTATTCAAAAATAGCAGATGTACAAGCTTGCACTGCGTCACTTCGTGCCGCGCTGCGAGCTTGTACATCTGCTATTTTTGAACATTTTGGAAAAATCTTGAAAGTGTGTACTGATTTAGAAGCCATTTGTAGAAAAGTGGAAAAAATGACAAGGATGCGTGAGCAGGGGAAACACAGGCCTGCTAGAGGAGGCTGGAGGTATGTCCGGTCTCTAGGGAGTCCGGGGATCTTTCTGGATAGAAGGCTGCTGGCTACTCTGTGTCATTAATAATTATGATATCATCTTCCTGTGCATTCGAGGTTTTCAGTGGTGTAAAGTAACTTTGAGTACATTTACTCAAGTACTGTACTTAAGTACAATTTTGAGGTACTTTTACTTTACTGGAGCATTTTCAATTGTCTATACTTTTACTTCTACTCCACTACATCTCAGAGGCAAATATTGTACTTTTACTCCACTACAATTACTTGAAAACTTTAGTTACTAGTTACTTTGCAGGTATAAATGATTACATTATAAAACATACATTAACCACTTTAGCCATATTTTATACCTAGGCTATTTGAAAATAGCCGATCTACAAGCTCATAACGCGTCGCAGCGCAACGCGTAATGAGCTTGCAGATCTGCTATTTTCAAACATTTTAATACTTTTACTTTTGGTACTTTAAGTACATTTTTATACCAATACCTTTGTACTTTTACTCAAGTAATACATTTTGAATTTGGGACTTTCACTTGTAAAAGAGTACTTCTACATTGCAGTATTGATACTTTAACTTAAGTAAAACATTTGAGTACTTTTTCCACCACTGGAGGTTTTACAATAATATAATATGTCAGCAAAGCATGGCTGCCCTTGTTTGCAACGTTCATATCTTTGTGGCAGAGAGCGCACTTTGTATGACCTATTTCATGTATTTTCTTGAAAGCATCCCATAGTGGAAACGTATGCTCCGCTTTAACCTCAATGTCAACCATGACCACCTCCACTTAATCCCTGCATCCACCTGCATCATGTTCTCCTAAAATTATTCTGAAAGAAAACCACAGGATCCAAACACACATCACTCTTTGGCTTTGAATAGGCACAGGAAGAAAGTCTATGGCCAAACGACATGTCTACCCAGGTGTGTTCTACCGTGGTACGCTGTATACGCCGTATGGCCTACAGATTTTTTCCGTCGCCACCGTATACATCCAAAAACAGTTCGAAACGGCATATCTGATACGTTGATACGCATCTGATACGATGCACCCAGGAGTGGCTGGGCTGGGGGGGCGCAGGCTCAGCAATACAAACAGCAAGAATGTGGTCTGACTAGTCTAACTCTGAGTTGATAGCTTATCGTGTGTGGCTATTGTTCTTGAGGTGATAATTAATGGCTACTGGCGACGGAATTCACACATTAACTCAACAACCTGCCATTCACTTCATTGAACGTAGTAGGTCACTGAATTGAGTAGGCTACTTCATTAGTATTCAAATTGCGCGTCATAGCACAGCAAAACTTGAATCTTCAATACAGTTTGTGTCTTCAATGCCAAGTTAATACTATTCTGTAATATATACAGGAATGCTCGCTGTTAACACTGCTATTATCTGATAAGCCTAACCAGCATTTATTTATAATCCTTGCACTCTTTCATGGTAATAATCCATGCTTTGCATTGAAAATGCATCTAAGGCTAAACGCAGCTCCGAAGTGGTTGAGTTACAGGGTGATTATTAACATCAGAAACTCAGTACAAAGCATATTGTAATTGTACTCAGTGTTACTGTGTGAAACTGGGCCTGAGTGGGCCTGGCCGAGTCTGTGCGGGGCCGTTCGCACACGATTTTTTTTTTACATGAATTAATTATACACACGCGCGTGCCGTGCGTGTGGGAGGAACTAGCGAGGGAATAGTTATAGTATACCCTCCAAAAAAATCTAGAACACACCAATGTGTCTACCCAGATGATCCCTCTAGGCACGAATCAAACTCTTTCAATTTGTGTGAGTCACATGAACCACTCTTACTTTGAATAGAAATGCATCACTCTTACTTTAAGTAGACATGCGTCTTTCACTTTCAGTACCCACTTTCACTTTCATCTCCGCCTACACAAATTACATATAGGCCATCTATTTCTGATTGAAAACTGAGAATTTTGCTGAAAGGTGACAAGTTTGCATATGGGAAAACAAAATTGTCAACTGAACTGGAGGAGGTTCACATTTCAGATTGTACTGGACTACTACTGTCCTGTGTGTCCATATAATGTGTGTGCATCAGCATCTGTGAGATAGAAAGGACAATAAACATAATTGAGTGTGTACTGAACCTTCCAGGTGGCAGACTTGATGTTGACGGTGCGCCCTCTGCTGGTCAGAGTGCTCTTCAGGCGCAGGAAGAAGTTTCTCCCTGTCTGCTGTTGTAACAGGTTTTTTTTAGACACACCTGCAATGAAGATAGGTAGATAGGTAAAAGTTACTTTTGCAATGCAATGGACCCTTCGCTAAGCCCCACCCACTCCACTCTGTGACTGGTGGTGCGAAGTTAGTCACACCCAGGCCTGGCAGCGCCTGTCAAACTTTGCTTCTCACCCATTGACTTGCATGTTAAATGATGGCTTTTCCCCTTTAAAATAATCGATCATTTCAGGAGCAAGAGCTTCAAAATCTCTTCTAAATCTAGTCAACACGGCCTGCAGTAGGCTATGCACTGGACAAATGTGCATGACATTATTTCAATAAACTAAAAACATGGGAAATGTTAGAGGGAGTAATAGCCATGGATACACGACTGTCTACTGTCACGACCGTCATGGATGAACTTCAACTGATCGGATTAAAATGCTTTTTATTGAACAATACAGAATATACGGGTACTTTTGAGAGTCCCGTGCATAATTTTAACATCCGTGGCCATGGGGTAAGCACTTTATATTTGAAATCTGAATGTTTATATAGATGTACGGACCGTAAATGGAGAAAGTGCAAACACCAGGTTAAAGTTGATCCATGACTGTAACAGGAGTTTTCATGTACCGCAGGGTAAGACTGTAGTAGCAGTTAATAAATAGACGAACAAATGAATTAATATACTTTAACGTGCGGAATCTGAAACAGGCAGCGCTGTGATTCTGAATTTTGTTACGATTACGGTGATTAGTAGCCTATTATTGACACCACCTGGGCGAGTGAGTCGTGTCGTGTAACTTTCCTGACGTTAAACTGTGTATGTGTTCAACAAGCAGTTTAAGTGCAGATTTCAGCTTGGGAAAAGCAGCCTCCAAATAGTCACCATTGCGTTATCGTGGTATTCCTATTCTTGCTATTATGTTGCAAATGATTGTGTGTGCGGGCGAAATAACATTGACAGCTATGGCAGGTGACGAAAGTTTGCCAGACCTATGCCAGGCTAACAACGGTTGCTAAGCTGGCATTGGACAATCGCTTTTGGGGTGGGGTTTAGCGAAGGGTCCATTCATTAATGACAATACATTTAGTTTAAGTTTAATCTGGACCTTTATCAACATTGAATCAGGATTTTTTTTGGCATTCTAAACTCCAAACTTAAGTTTTAAAGCCGCCTGTCTCCCTCTCCCGACAGAGAAAGGTAAACTCTGAACTTGAATAAAGATGGCAGTTAAGATGTGATATGAAAGTACAGTAGAGGGCTATACATAACATTTCTTTATTTTGTGAGATTTTGAAGGTGAATTAAGTGATCCATCAATTATGTTAGAGATTCAATTGTAATATAGAGCTATTGTATATGTGACAAGTTTTGAGTTAGTGTTCTGTGTTGTACTGTGTGTTGTGGTGAGTCTGTTGAATGTTTTGAATTGATGTAATTTTTGTTGTTGATGATGCTATTGGAGATCCCAGGAAGAGTAGCTGCTGTAACACTGCAGTAGCAAATGGGGATATAATAAATTAATCTAGATCTAGATCTAGTATCCAATCCAGTGTGTCTGTCTGCTTCAAATAACTTTATTGACATTGTTAGCCAGTAGGTGTCCTACCCCACACCAGGGTTGACATCTCTCCATGGAAGAGTAGGGAGACCACACTGTATCAACATATTTTACCATACAGATTGGTTAAAATAAAGTTTTATTCATTAAAATAAGTCCCGGACATTCTTATGGGGTGTATATTCAGCAAAGAAGATACAAGCTCACAATGAGTCGCGTGTGATGCGTTTTTTGTCAAAGAGATTTGATGAAGAGGGAAAAAAGGAGCAGACCAAGTATAGAGCCCTGGGAAACCCGATCAACAAAGTATATAAGGTTTAATAGCAGCATAATATGCTATTAAACATATTATGTTTGTCTTTTTAACATGACTGCTTGCTACTGATTTTAGTAATCAGGTCACTGTGAGTGTGATGTCATCTTATGTCATCCATAGACTAGACAGTAAATGCTAGGGACATGTCATGACTCATGTGCAGTGGTGTAAAGTAACTAAGTACATTTACTCAAGTACTGTACTTAAGTACAATTTTGAGGTACTTTTACTTTACTGGAGTATTTCCAATTATCAGTACTTTTACTTCTACTCCACTACATCTCAGAGGCAAATATTGTACTTTTACTCCACTACAATTATTTGAAAACTTTAGTTACTAGTTACTTTGCAGGTATAAATTATGACATTATAAAACATACATTTACCACTTTAGCCCTATTTTATTCCTAAGATATTTGAAAATAGCCGATCTACAAGCGTTGTGAACTTGTAGATCTGCTATTTTCAAACATTTTAGTACTTTTACTTTTGGTACTTTGAGTACATTTTGATACCAATACTTTTGTACTTTTACTCAAGTAAAGTTTGAATTCCGGACTTTTTTAACAGAGTACTTCTACATTGCAGTATTGATACTTTTACTTAAACATTAGAGTACCACTGCTCATGTGCAGGGAGAGTGACTGACCTGGCCTGGGAGCCAGCAGGTCTCTGAGCTCCTCCTGGTCACAGGGGTGGACAAAGTCATACACACTCTGACCCAGCAACTCCATCTGTACATGGACAATAAGAACAAGAGTATCAACACAAATACACCTATATACTGAATACATTTAACTGTGGTTTCTCTGAGCACACACATTTACAGACAAATAGTACAGAGTGTGTGTATGTGTGTGTGTGTGTGTGTGTGTGTGTGTGTGTGTGTGTGTGTGTGTGTGTGTGTGTGTGTGTGTGTGTGTGTGTGTGTGTGTGTGTGTGTGTGTGTGTGTGTGTGTGTGTGTGTGTGTGTGTGTGTGTGTACACACTAGTAAACACGACTCTGCATAGAGGGATCATCTCCCTCAGAAAGATAGACTTAAAGCAACCATTTATTCTTAGCTCTGTTTTACATAATGTATCTACCATGAAAACTCTAGTCTAGATCAATGCTGTAAGTATAAATTAGACATAAGAACCCTGGTCACAGTGGTTCCTCAACTCCAATCCTATAGGGACCAAGAGTACTGTTAGACACAAATAACTTCCTATCGTAGAAAAGTAAACCAACCAGCATGATTCCTGTGCGTACGGTACCTGTGTGATGCCGATGTGCTTGCTGACGCTGTCCGATAGATAGATAATGTCTCCTTCTTCTGTCATCACCATGACGAAGCCAGCCAGTGCTTGTGGATATAACGTATCCATCAAATCCTCTTCCGCTTCCTGTTTAGGCTCCTCCCCCTGCTTCTCATCTGAGGTCACAACACCACAATGGCACACAGGCATACTAAGCTGGATTTGTAAGCCATAAACATTTAAAGGTAGGGTAAGTGATATTTTTTGGTTAAAACAAATGGTTTTTTGTTAAAAGGTTAAAGCACTATATTCTGATAGTAATCATTGCTATGGAGTGTTTGTTCAGTAATAGGAGTCTCCCTGTCTCTCCAGCTCTTTAATAAACAGAAAATACATGTTAAGGTATAGGTGACAACATTTCAGCCAATCAGGAGAGAGTACCCATTTATAAGCTTCATTTTTATAGTGTTCCAATTCCATTTTGTCTGCTCAATTCTTTGTGTCATTACTTCCAATTTCACTTGTTTAATCTGTATCCTGACTGAGTTCTCTGTCCTGATTGGATAAAATGTGTATCCTGACCTGAAAATGCATTTTCTGTTTAATAAAGAGCTGGAGAGACATGGAGACTCTGTTACTGAACAAACACTCTATACTATACAGTAGAATATAGAGCTATTTAACACTTATTTTAACCAAAGAAAATCACTTACCCTACCTTTAACTTCCCATTATAAGCAAATATTGAGTTGACACTCTTATCCAGGCTAAATTACAATGAGTGACCATGTTTTTCGTTCTAAAGGCCCTCACACACCGGCCTGACGTTGGTGCTGATAAGTGTTGGAAAGCGTCAGTGGCCGAAAATCTGTTGTAGTCTGTGTGGTGTGTATGAGGTCGTGACGGGTCGTCAGTTGTAGTGAGGTGCCACTCGCCGACCAAGCCTGCTCAGTCGGTTGTCAGATGTCATTAGCCAATAGCAGCAAGGGGGCGGAGAGGGCGGCAGAGAGGGGGGTAGAGCTCTCTGCTTGGCTGTTTAGCCTTGCAAGGAGGGTGGCGGGAACCCTTTCACAAATCGCAACGGAGGTAAATGTATTTTTGTCTGTATTCAGTGCATAGACTGCATGGTACTCTACAGTACATCACTACAGCCGCTGCATGTTTGCTCAAAATGCAGACACATAGGAAAATGTGTGTGACTGTTTTGTACAAAACTTGTTGGTTAGGTTGGTTCTTAGTCTCCTCACCAGAACCACGTGACGGGTGTTCCTCACCTGTTCTGAGGAGGTGGTGCATATGCAGGAAGCTGAGGGTGACCCTCATGATGGCGGCCTTGTCCAGGTGGGCGGAGACTCTGCGTGGGAGGGGCAAAGTGTGCGCCAGCTCATAGAAGACCTCTGTCTCCTGGCTCCGCCTACATCTGGCCGCATCACGGGAACGCACCTTCCTCTGCTCAGAACTGGAGCTGCAGTATAGAAAGAAAAAGAAAGAGAAGAGAGGAGAGAGGAAGATTTAAAAACAAAAAATAAATACAATATGTATTTATTATTTTACAGGGACTTCTCATTATCCACCTTATTATCATTTTCACATTGCAGTTTTCCAAAAGTATATATCTGCTGAATACATTATTTGCAATACAAGTGACATTCTTCACTGATGTTTCCATCATAACTATGCAGCTCTGCACAAAATCTGAGACAGTTAAACATTCCCTGCTTTGTGACCATATCATAATAAGAAGCCTCTGCAGACTCGTATTATCACTGCCTTAACTTTATATAGGGTGTTTATTTGTACAAGGATACAACATGTACAGATCATCCATTCTATATATATGAAAGATCACAGCTGGCACAGTCTGATTCTATAAACATTCCCTGTCTGTTTTTGTCAATGTGGAAAGAAAAAAATAGAAGACAGCAGCACAGAACATTTTATTTTGACGGCTGCTAATCGAGACAGCTCCTCCTTCCTTCACTCCCTGCCTTGTCCTTCCTGTCATGCCCCTCCCCCACCCGCAGTCTGTGTCAGAACACTGTGTCCTGATAGGTTCAGGTCAAGTCAGGCAACAACAGTGTTTCTTCCTTCTCTTCATACAGTACATACTGTACATACTTTCTCTCTCATCTCTCAAACATTCTACACATGCAGCTGTTTTGCGAGTTCAACCACCCCAGTCCTCTCCTGTCCCCGTTTGCTCAGCTACAAACTAAATGCAACCTGATTTAAGTGATAATGACCATGAATCACTGTAAATAATGAGAAATATAATAAGTACACAGTTATAATAATAGTCAAATAAATGCAACAGCAGCACAGGCATAATCAGCGACAAAAGCGATTTGATTGCGTTTTGGTGCTGCCAGCTTTCAATAGACACCACTTCTCCAGCAAAGAAAACTTGTCCGTTATTGCATTAAGTTAAATGGTGCCACTCGGGAAGTGGCTTTGAAGCCACAAGGCCACTGGCAATAGGCTTCAAAATAGCTACTTCCCCCACACAATCAGGTTTATGAACAAACAGACCAGGAAGAAGATCAATAATAATCTTCAGCATCGGAAATGCTTTGAATTAGTTGATTGCTTGGGGTGAAAGTTAATATCTGGTAGCATTACAATAGCCTGTGAGTGAGCTATACTGTATGTTTCACCCCAGTGTACCAAACATATACCAGACATAGAGAGTAATGTACAGTACAAGTCTCTCTACACACACACACACACACACACAGACAGACAGACAGACAGACAGACAGACAGACAGACAGACAGACAGACAGACAGACAGACAGACAGACAGACAGACAGACAGACAGACAGACAGACAGACAGACAGACAGACAGACAGACAGACAGACACTACTGAATGGGTCTCACCCGAAGTATTATAACTATGTTCACACTCAAAATTATATTTAGCCATGGATTATAACTCACAAAATAACAAAACAAAAATCACTATTTAGGCTTTGTATTAAAGACTCAGGTTTAGGCCTTGAGGGCACAACGCTCAGAATAGACTGTAACCTCTCAGCCCCAAAAGCTCTGACCAAAGACAAACATAAACCTTTTCATTCAGATGACATTGATAACAGTTATTACAGTTCAACAACAACATCCTGTGATCGCAGTTCTAAGAAGATTACAATACCACAGCAAAACAAACAAACAATGAACCCGATCAGTTAAAAGGATGTAGGCAGGCAGTAGTAGTTGTAGGTACACAAACAGGCTATATGGGCACACAGCCACTGACCCCCAGCACACTGACCTCCAGTTTTAGAGCTTTATAATGCTCTTCAATCACAAAGCATGGGGGCACAGGTTGCAGTCCTGCATGGGCCATGATTACTTAGTTTGGATACTTTGAATTCAATACCACAATATTTAACCACAACTAAACACAACTAACCCTAACCCAGCTATTGGGAACTGCTCTCCACACATTCCTTGACAGCCATCTGGTATCCCTGCACTTGTTTAGTAATTATTAGTACTGACGTAACGTTTAATGCATATTGGAGGATGAAGAAAAAGGTTTATGCAACGCAGAGTTAAAGGGGAATACCACTCATTTTCAACATTGAAATGTCTTTAATACACCTTAGAACTGTACACACTGAAAAATGTCCCCCCCCACTTCTATGTTGCCTAGAACTGGATAATTGATTGAGGTCATGTGATCAGTGACATACGCAGGGTGTGTTTTTGGCTGAGGGGGCGGAGCCAAAAGTACACCGTGCGTATGTCACTGATCACATGACCTCAATCAATTATCCAGTTCTAGGCAACATAGAAGGGTGGGGGGACTTTTTTCTTATTTCCACACAACAGCTCTAAGGTGTATTGAAGACATAGTTCAATTTTGAAAATGAGTGGTATTCTCCTTTAATGGGTTCAGACACCAGTAGATATGGGAGAGGATATTGTTGTGATAGACCTCACTTACAACAATGGAGGTGATTATTACATTCAGGACTGTATCGTACAGGAGATTGGCATATATTGTGTGCTGTCTGCTACAAAGGCAGGAAGATGTGCATGCACGCACACACGCACGCACACACACACACACACACACACACACACACACACACACACACACACACACACACACACACACACACACACACACACACACACACACACACACACACACACACACACACACACACACACACACACACACACACACAGAGGTCCGGTCTTCATCTAAAGCCCAAAGGCATGCATCCGCCCTGTCAAAGCGTATTTATGGACACAGTCTGAATCTGTAGTGTCCAGACAAGTGCTACTCTGGCTTTCCACTCTTGTCATTCTTTATCAAGAACAGTCTGGTTTTGCACTATGCAGGATGGTTAGGGTGATCGCTTGCTGATGAGTTGGAGTAATGATGGTAAAGGTGAGTGTTAAGTACTCCAGATTAGGTGAAGTCTGATTCGAAATCTGTGGGGGCGGCTGTAAAGTACGGTTCAGTGCATACTTGCCAGCATTATTCATAAATGGATACCACCGCAAGTTAGACCGTGTTCAGGATGCCCGGAGATAACTGACATGCCCAAGTCTGACATCATAGACCCCCTCCTGGGGCTCCATATATGGAGCTAACCAAAACATCCAAGCCTGACATCATAGACCCCCTCCTGGGGCTCCATATATGGAGCTAACCAAAACACCCAAGCCTGACATCATAGACCCTATCTTTGGGCATGACCTAGCTCTGATCCATAGCGTTAGAAGGAGTTCTCCTTAACGTTATGGTACTTTTGATTCTTTCCCCTCGCACCGCGGTAGCGCAGCCTCTCGTCTGTAGTAAAAATAAAAAATACACTTGTGTGTGTGTGTGTCTGTCAGAATGACAGTATTATCCCAGTGAGTCAACCCCCCCAGTCCATCCAACTCAATAATAATAATTTTTAATAATAATTTTTATTTGTAACGCACTTTATATTTGAAACAAATCTCAAAGTGCTACAGGATTAAAAACATAAAAAGAAAAAAAGAAAACAACAATAAAAGTAAAACAGTGAAATGAATAAACTTCAGATCAAGTCAGCAGGCACAGTAGAAGTTTAAAAGGATAAAACAACTACATCTCTGTCTAAGCAAATGCCTTGTTAAAAAGGAAGGTTTTTAGGCCCTTTTTAAAAGTGTCAATCGACTGTGGTGCTCTCAGATGGTCCGGGAGGGCATTCCACAGTCGAGGAGCAGCTGAGCAGAAGGCCCGATCCCCCATGGTGCGGAGATTCGTCGTGCGGGGCTCCAGTACGTTTGAGTTTCTGGAGCGGAGTGAGCGGGTGGAGCGGGTGGAGTTCGGGGGTTTGATGAGTTCCTTTAGGTAGGAGGGGGCATTGCTGTAGATGCACTGATGAGTGAGGAGGGAGACCTTGTATTCGATTCTGACGGAGATGGGGAGCCAGTGTAGTGAATGGAGGATGGGTGTGATGTGTTCGTATTTCCGCACTCTCATCAGGATCCTAGCAGCACTGTTCTGGATGTACTGGAGCTTTTGGATGCTCTTGCTAGGGATCCCGATGAGAAGTGCGTTGCAGTAGTCAAGCCTTGAGGAGACAAAGGCGTGGATGAGTTTTTCGGCATCTGGCAGAGTGAGTGTGGGGCGGAGTCTGGCTATATTTCGGAGGTGGAAAAATGAGGTTTTACAGAGGTTTTTAATATGGGAATCGAAAGTCAGGTGGGGGTCCATTTTAACACCGAGGTTGGTGACTACGGGTGAGAGTGAAAGGATCTGGCTGGAGAAAGTGATGCTAGTTATTGGGGATGATTTGACCTGGTGTGGGGTGCCGATTAGAATGGCCTCTGTTTTTGTACTGTTTAGTTGTAGGAAATTTTGAGTCATCCACGCCTTTATCTCCTCAAGGCAGGTGGTCAGTGTGGATGATGGTGTTGAAGATGGTGACGGCAAGGAGGCAGAGTGGATTGGGTTGGTCCTGATGTAAAGTTGGGTGTCATCAGCGTAGCAGTGGTAGGAAATCCCATGCCGGCTGATGACACGACCAAGGGGGAGTATGTATAGTGTGAAGAGGGTGGGGCCGAGAACAGAACCTTGGGGGACGCCACAGGTGACAGGCTGTGTCCGGGAACTTGCCCCTCCCAGGGAGACACGCTCGGTTCTGTCTGTGAGGTAGGAGGTGAACCAGTGTAGTGCGGAGTCGGAGAGTCCTATGGTGGAGTGAAGACGGTTGAGGAGAATATTGTGGTCGACTGTATCGAAAGCCGCCGAGAGGTCCAGGAGGATGAGGAGGGAGGGGGAGCCGGCATCAGCTGCCATCAAAAGGTCATTAGTGACCCTGACCAGCGCCGTTTCTGTGCTGTGGGCTGAGCGGAACCCTGACTGAAAAGTTTCGAAGAGGTTATTGTGTTGGAGATGTTGTTGAAGTTGAGTGGCGACAACCTTTTCCAGCACCTTGGAGAGGAAGGGCAGGTTGGAGATGGGTCTGTAGTTGGTGAAGACTTCCGGGTCAAGGGTGGGTTTTTTCAGGAGGGGTGTAATGATGGCAGTCTTTAAAGCAGGTGGGACGTGGCCGGCTTGGAGGGAGTGGTTAATGGCTGTGGTGATGAGAGGACTTATGGCACTGATGTTGGTTTTTACCAGGGCTGTGGGGAAGGGGTCAAGGGCACAAGTGGAGGATTTCATCTTGCGGATGGTGTCCTCAACCTCTCGCTGTGTGATGTTAACAAAACAGCAGAGAGGCTGGGAGATCACTGGCTGTGTGGCAGCAATCAGGACAGGTAGAGTGGGGGAGGCAGAGAGAACAGAGCGGATGGTATTTACCTTTGATCTGAAGGAATCCAGGTAATTGTTGCACTGATCCTCTGTGGTGGCAGTGTGGGTGGGTGATTGTGGTTTAAGGAAGTTATTTATGGTGGAGAAAAGTTGCTTGGAGTTACCGGAACTGTTATTAATGATGTTGGAATAGAATTTTGACCGTGCGTCTCTGAGGGCCGTTGAATAGGCCTTTCGGTGCTCTCTGTAAATCAGCTTGTGGACAGTGAGCCCTGTCGCCATGTAGCGGCGCTCAAGGATACGGCCTGCTGCCTTCAATTTCCGCAGCTCACTGGTGAACCAGGGGGAGGAGCGTGAGAAAGAGACTGTTTTTATTTTGACAGGGGCGTCAATGCACACAAAAAGTACAGACATATTAACTGATCACAGCACAGAGCACATGCACACGTGCAACAGAGCTTAAAGGTAACTCCAGACCAATCCTAGTCGGCCAGACTATTGCAGACTACTTTCAGACTGCAACAGACTGCAACAGACTGGTATTCGGTTGGCAAAAGTTGGCATTTAAGTCTGTCAGCCGACTGGCCATTCATGTGCTAATTTGACTTTTAGCCTGCCAGCGTTGCCAGGTCTGCTTATTATAAGCGACTTTGGGCTTGTTTCCCTGCAAAGCCACTTGGACATAGGGATATTCCCAGCGTTTTTTCTTCACTGATGTGCAGTGGTGTAAAGTAACTAGTACATTTACTCAAGTACTGTACATAAGTACAATTTTGAGGTACTTTTACTTTACTGGAGTATTTCCAATTGTCTATACTTGTACTCCAAAACAATTATTTTAAATGTTTAGTTACTAGTTACTTTGCAGATATAAATCATTATGAAACATACATTAACCACTTTAGCCCTATTTTATACCTATAAGCTATTTGAAAATAGCAGATCTACAAGCTCACAACGTGTTGCGATGCACGCGTTCTGAGCTTGTAGATCTGCTATTTTCAAACATTTTTGTACTTTTACTTTTGGTACTTTAAGTACATTTTTATACCAATACTTTAGTACTTTTACTCAAGTAAATGTTGAATTCCGGACTTTTACTTGTAACAGACTCAGAGTACATCTATTGCATTCAAGCCTGGAATTTTGTCATTTTAGGGGCAAGGCCACTTGGCCTTTGGTGTTGTAATTTTTTGGAGGGCACAAAGGCCAAATGCCAGGGCAGGAAGGCCATCCAAAAAAATAATAAATATTTGTAAGTCCAAAAATGATTTTTAAGTCCACAGAAAATATGCATTTAACTTGAAGGTTAAGGATGATTGTATTTTAATATATTATAAGAATAGTATAACTATCTGTGAAATATAACCCATTTATTTCACAAAATAATGTGTTGGCAAATGACCAATATTTAGTTATATAGGTCTCAACATGTCACATTCAGCCCTGGACTTCACTGACTGAAGTAGGGGTCACATTAATCACATTAGATTCACAGAATGTATTTTACCCACAAGTTATTTTCATTCAAATGAAATGTGAATGAACTTGCACTAATAATGACTTTAGTTGATTTTTCACTCTTTAAAATATAGTATTTCTTAATTATTAATAATTACAGCTTGTAGATTGGCTATTTTCACGATTTAAATTTGTTTTTAAATAATAATAAAAAAGGAACATACAAGATTTCCACCCGACAGCCATAATATATAGCCAATATATGGTTCTGTATCAGTATATGAGTCCGTTTTTGCAGATTTCATTCTAATTGGCTACTATGCCTGAATATGAATTTCATGAGCCTGGGTAGGTCACCCTGGCTTGGCGGAGATATGCCCTGTAGCGCACACTCCGCACAGCAGCAGCAGGTGAAAGCAATTCACTTAAACGAGGGTTGTGTTGCACACCAAAAAACGGACTAAAACTGTCACATTAGCTGCTGAAATAAACTTCCCATTTAGATCATTGTTGACAAATGAACAGGGGACTGCATGGTGTCTAAAAAAAAAACTTATTGACAGGAAAATTGATACTTTTACTCAAGTAAAACATTTGAGTACTTTTTCCACCACTGCTGACGTGTACACAACATGAAAACTAATTTACACACCTGCTCCCAATAAATTACATCACCACAGGCTTGATTGATTTGACCTACTTTTGCGCTGTGGTCCACAGGCAAAAGTAGGTCAAATCAATCAATCTCTCTCTCTCTGGGAGCAACAACGAGAAACAGTGAATGTAGGTTTTCATAGACATGGTCGCTTGTTTCTCTCACATAATCTGGCAACACTGACAGCCCTCTGTTGTCACTGCCACTGCTCTACCAGTCGGCTAAAAAGCTGTTCGGTCGGCTCTGGGTCGGCCGAAAAGGTCCCGACGGACCCCTAACCGACTGGACGACGCTTCCCGACGCCAAGTCGGCCCAAAATCGGGCCGACTAGGATTGGTCTGGAGTTACCTTTACAGTACAATACAGTACAAGGGCAATGCAACAAATTTAACTTGACGTGTCCTCATCCAACATTCAATATCAGTCAGCACTCAAGCAGCGTGGCATATAGTATACAATTTAAGGCATATATGGTAGTAGTAGGATATGTCCCCGTCTCCCCTGTTAGGCCAAGCTTACTGTAATTACCCCTAATAGTTAAAGGTTTGCATAGCTCTAGGGTGCAACAGGTAATCAAAGACAAAAGATTACTGTGCCAGTTTAACCACTTTCGTGTAAAATAGAATAGCAGCTCTACAAGCTTGCAATGTGTTGCAAATGTAATGCATTGTGTCAGTTTATAGAGCGGCTATTGTCACTTAAAAGATAAGAAAAGGCTATGGGTCGTTTCAGACGGGGAGCAGCTGACGAGCAGCTGACACGCCTATGTAATTCATTTTCAATAAGAGGCGGGCGATTATTTGGGACGCGCCGAGAAGTTGAAGGGTGGTAACAGGGGCGCCGATTTATGTCCCGTGCTTCTGGATGCGCAACGCAAGCGCGCAACGCAAGCGCGCAACGCAAGCGCGCAGCGGCAGCGCGCGTGCATGCGCGAACGTTCCGCGTGCGCGCATAGCGTAGCGGTTATTTTCCGGGTTTGTTACCTTTTTTGGGGGGGTTTGTTACTTTAATGTGGTTAATTCGGTTAATTTGGTACCAAAAATGTACTCCATGAAGTGAAGATGTCGGTGTTTTTTTCTTTCTTTTTTTGTGATGAGTTTGTGATGGGTGCTCTTCATTTCCCCTGGGATTCTTGCACTCGTGCTCATTTGTGCACACGCTCGCAGGCGTCAAGAGCTAGATTGTGGTGAGCTTTTTTTCCCCGCTACGCACAGGAGGAAAAAACCACAATGCTCGGGGCGCGATCCCTGCTGATCCAAGCGAGAGCGCCCGCGCCCACCAGGCTATGGCTATTTGGGGGTTCTTGGCAAGGAAAGCTTTGGGAACCTCTGTTTCAAGTCATAATGGATGAGATAAGAATGCTAGCTAATTGTGAAACGATTTGAAATACCTAGTAAATCATACTTTATGGATAATAAAGTGTGACTAGTGTCATCGTTTGATAAAAAAAAACACAAAATTGATGTTTGGGGGTGGGATCTTCACATATTCATGTCAGATAACATGTTTCTCTGAGTTAACTTGAGGACATGGCAGCTAAGAAGGAACTGCTTCCAGCTGGAGCAGATTTTGGCATTTTTACAGTACTGTAGGTCCGAGATGATGGGAACAGGCCCAAACTTTTCAGATGAGAGTATAAGAACAATGCCATTCAGTTTCAAGAGGCCAGTATACACACACACACACACGCACGCACGCACGCACGCACACGCACACACACGCGCACACACACACACACACACACACACACACACACACACACACACACACACACACACACACACACACACACACACACACACACACACACACACACACACACACAGTATTATCTCCCTACCCATCAAGGCTATGTGCGTCATTTCAGCTAGACTAAATAAATAGTGGCCTGGACATGTACACACACACGTGTGTGTGTGTGTGTGTGTGTGCAGAGCCGTCGGAAGCCATTCCCAGTTGGGGGGGACATATTTGTACCGGCCCACGCGCCTCATGCACGCGCGCGTTTCCGCGGTTCTGGGCGGATTGGGTCCGTTTTTCCCCCAGTTTTTGGTTTATTTATTTCGGTTATAGGGTTAGGATTAGGGTTAGGTTAGTGCCGGCCTCATTTGAGGCTTTTTTTCCTCCTCTTTTTCCCCGTGGCCTCGCGGCCCAAATACCGGTTCGCGGCCCACGCGAGGCCGCTCCGCGGCCCGCGGGGGATGAGTCCCCCCCGTCTGCTACGGCCATGTGTGTGTGTGTGTGTGTGTGTGTGTGTGTGTGTGTGTGTGTGTGTGTGTGTGTGTGTGTGTGTGTGTGTGAGAGAGAGAGAGAGTGAATGAATTTGAGTGCACATATACATACACACATGTCAATCATTAACACGTGTGTGAATTAGCAGCTAATGCATGTGTCTCTATGTGTAAAAGTCAGCTAAGGACAAACCATTATGAAACAGCGACGCCACATTGACCCCAGAGTAAACACACATACCATAATAAGATATGAGCTTCTCTCAGACGAAGTCCAGATCTTAATCCTCTGCTATTTTATCCATGCATCACCAGACCTGTATGTACACTATCTGAGATGTTAAGCTATGGAAAACAAAACATAAGCTATCTGTGACTGAAGTATGCAAGTAGTAGACTACGATAAGCTTTAGCATGTATGGAACACACACAAACACACACACACACACACACACACACACACACACACACACACACACACACACACACACACACACACACACACACACACACACACACACACACACACACACACACACATTTGAATTACAATTTACAAATGTACAATTCAGGCATTTAGCAGACACTCTTAATCCAGAGCAATTTACAGTAAGCAAGGTATACACAAGGTAATACATCAAATGCATAGAATAACTGGTTCATCTCAGTGGCTCGCTACAGGGCCTACATGCTCCACGCTTACAGTCAGACAAAACACATACTGTACATCCGCAAAGACATAATAGACACTCATCAACAGAGATAAACAGACAAACAAAACAAACAAAAAACAATGCTAATATACAGACTAATGTAGACATGTACACTCCCTTTTTCACATGTAAACACACAGAGAATGAAGGAGCTTGCCAGCTGGCTGGAGTATGTGAGAACAGTATGTCCTAGTCAGCAGAAAAGAAATATGTAGAAGAATTACCTGATATTACTTTGGCAAAGATGTGCTATTACTCATGTGTGTTATGTTAATAAGATAAGCTCCTATCACCTGTTGTGCTCCTATAGTGCTATACAGTTTTTTAGCAATCCTTCTCTGTATTTGAGCATCTTATTTATTATATAGGGGCATAACTGTATGTATTCCATGATATTATATCCTAAGTATGTATATGTTACAGGGAAAATGGCATTCCAGGGAAATTGAAAGGGGTACGCTTGTTTTCATGCCCCTCATGCAATTCTGTAGAATCAACGCTAGAGGGCAATGCAAGCCAGACATGAGCCCCACACCACACACGCACGCATGCACAAACCAGCACGCACACACGCATGCGCACACGCGCGCGTGTACACACACACACACACACACACACACACACACACACACACTCCAGGGGGCGGGCCTGGCGGGCTATGTTAGTGCAGTGAGTGGCACTTGGGGCAAACGCAGTCCCCACACAACATCATTTACGATTCTGTGCCTATCGGTACATAACTCGGACGGCGCTTAAGTCGACTAGCAGACCATCGGCCGGTCGTCGCGGGCACTCGCGCCTGGAGGCGCTCGGGCGCGACTCCTCGGCCTCAAGGTCTGCTAAGTCGGAGCGCCTTCCGTCATGGTCCAAAACTATACTTTATCAGCGAAAAAAAAGTAGTCCGCGGTTGTTTGAAAAAGTAATGTCCCAAGCTGGAGTCAAACCCCGGCTCCCAGTGGTAGTGGGTGGGGAGTCCAATGATTATCGAAGTGCGCCACTGAGGCTTGTTCTAGTGGTGCAAAGTAACAAAGTAGATTTACTCAAGTACAATTTTGAGGTATTCGTACTTTACTTGAGTATTTCTCTCATATTATCCATTTTATTTTCAGCGTTCCCCTAGCGTAGCTTCCTGGTTAGTATGTTGTTGTTGTGGTCGTCGTCCTCGCATCAAAGCCCCGCCTCGCAGCACCGCCCCGTGCCTATAAAACAAGCGCTCCCCTGTCAATTTCCCTGGAATGCCATTTTCCCTGTGACATATACACTAAGATTTTTATGATTATAACAATTAATGTGTTCATGACACGTCTGTCTGTGTGTGTGTGTGTGTGTGTGTGTGTGTGTGTGTGTGTGTGTGTGTGTGTGTGTGTGTGTGTGTGTGTGTGTGTGTGTGTGTGTGTGTGTGTGTGTGTGTGTGTGTGTGTGTGTTATGCATGTGTATTGAATGGCTGCACCGTGCAACTTGGAAGTCATTTGAAGCCATGCTCTGAGTCTGCACTCATGCTCTACAATTGACCGCAACACCAACAGGCAAGTCACTCCCTCACTGGCTAATAACAGTGCCTGGAACTCAGCCAACCGTTACATAAGCAGTGGTTGATTAGCCTAGACAAGTGAAGGCACGCGCACACACACACACACACAATAGTGTCTCTAGGTGTCCGTATAGTGCAGTAGGTCAGCAAGTTAAAGAATCACCACCATGCTGTCCTGGCTATCACACAGTAAAAGAACAAAATGTCCTTAACAGCCAGAGCCAGGAGAATGCAAACAGAAATGACTACAGTATACATACAAAATATACAGTATACACACAGTACAGTATAAACATACATACTTATACAATATATAAACTATACAGGGCAGACAGTACCTGATATCAAGCATGTTCAGTTCATTGATGTTCTGTTTTGTTAGTTCACCCACGCTGTAAGGCAGGCACATGACCTCCCTCTCACCTCCAGGGGGAAAACTGGGTTTGTTTTCATCTAAACTAGTACTTTAGTATTGTATTATTCACTTCTTTGTCCTGCACCTGAATGTCACCATCATTTCATGAATATACAGTCATCCACCAACCCTTTTAACCAGTGGGGGAGGGGTTCATTCTAGTACTTCAAACTGAGTTTTCTCCTGCTCTACATCTTCGTATTTTCACTTCGAGTTTCAGTATGCCCATAGAGACACACGGCCGGAAGCGGAAGGCCTACAAATCCACGCCCATTTTTGACACTCGGGGTCCGTTAGAACGATGAACTGCAGCTCTCAATGCAATCTCTATGAGAGGCATTGTAAAATACTGTCATTTCACTGGTTAACTACTGAGGTTGTAGCGATTTTTTTTGTGTTCTAATAATCTGTCCCATTTGTTTAATTTGTCCTTTTTAATGTCCCATATCTTTCATCTCGATATACTACCCACAATATACTATAATATACTCCATCAGTATGTCAAAACCGCTAGCATCGTAGATCCAGAGTTTAAGTGGTCGCATGGCATATACGTCACGGACGCATCCCTTGAGGTTTTCAATACCCAGAAAACTGGCGAAAGTGGCCGTTTTCAATAGGTTTTGGTCATTATCTCTGGAACAGAAGGTCCAATCTGCTCAGTTCAAAGCTTGTTGGATGCGTGACTTTGAGGACATTAAGCACGCAATGACACATTTTCGGGTTATTTTTTTTTTTTAGGGGAGGTGAGATCTTAGTTGGGCAGGCGACCGCCTCTCCTGCCTCTACAGTGGGTACGCCAGTGGTCGGCACTCGGCGCTCGTAAAGACAGTGATGTCACTGAAATGCCCGTCTGCTGTCTACCCTCTGCTGCGTTAGCATTATGGGTAACTCGTTAAAGTGGCAAATTAAATGTGAAACACATCATCATATTAAGAAAACAAGAAGATATGTTGACAAAGACAATCCATACATTTGGAAACATATTTTTATTTAAATCAATATCGTCTTCAGTTAATGCAGGATAATTTTAAAAGTAGGCTAACTTTCATATCCTCTCATAGGGAATGCATTGGCAGCTGCAGTTCATCGTTCTAACGGACCGGGAGTAGCGGCGCTGTCTCAAAAGTGGGCGTGAAATTTGTAGTCCCCGTGTGTCTCTATTACAGCTTAAAATTGTCTGTTCCTTTGATAACTCTAAAATAATATGTTAACTGTTCTGTGTACATCTCCCACAACTTGGTGTTTCTGAGTGGGAATAAGACCAGATTATGAATTGTCCAATGTTTTTCAATTTCTTTCCCAAGAGTGGGGGTGTTCTGATGAGGGAAAAAATCACACCCAGTGTGAAGTGAGTGATGCCTCTGATGAGTTCATTATGCGTATGTGTTGCACTCCTGTTTGTGTTTAATTAGTGTAACTGGTTGCATCTTTGTGTTGCAACATGTTGAGGCCGTCCGCAAACATACGGACGGACGCAGTGGCGGAACAACTCAAAGCCGGGCCGGGAGGCACAGCAAAGTGATCAGGCCCCCCCTGAAATTTTGCAGGTTTTCGGCGGATTCGGTCACTTTTTGGGGGGCTTTTTGTCACTTTATTTCGGTTTTAGGGTTAGGGTTAGGTTAGGGTTATGTTGTTTAATTCTTATTTTTGCCTGATTTGACCGATTTATTATCTGACGGCCCGGGCCCTCCCGGGTCGCGGGCCCGGAGGCGGCCGCCTCCCTGGCCTCCCCGGACGCTCCGCCACTGGACGGACGGACGGACGGACGGACAGACCCACACACACGGTCAAGTGTAGGAATGGCTGGCACCACTCAAAAAGCAAGAGAGAAACACATTGACGCAGCAGCACAAACGTGACGCAAAGTTCCAGTTGGCCAATCGGGGAAGCCCACGCGCGACCCGGATTGTAGTAACGTAACTTGGCGACACCCCCTTCTGTGACACACGCGCCTAGTCATGCGTCACACGCGTCATTGGCACACGCACGCACACGTGGGCGGACGCAGGCACACACACACACACACACACACTCGCACGCATGCGCACACACACAGAATAGGGGCCCAAAATATGTGAAGTGTTTTGTAGAGAGTAGCCAGGGGCAAGGGGGAAACTCCATACAATTTGGAGATTGAAAGTGATAGATATATTAAACACTCCCCGTTGCTGATTTGCATATGATGAATAATTGGTCACACCCACAACTTGTGGGCCACAAGGCTAGGTAACCTGCTGTGAGGTCAGGTCAGGTCAGGTTACTGTCTCTCTACTTTCATCATGATTTGTGTGCATGGGGATCTCATCTTAAACAAGCTCAGAGCTTAATGAGTCTTCCAGTTTAGTAGACCTTGTATTGTGAATTTGTACTTCCATGTACTGTTGTTCTCATGTCTTACTAAATAAAGTACATCAATCACTCAGTATAGACTCATGTTAACACTGTTGAGACGACGCAGTACCGGTGTCATGTTGCCATGTTGGCTTATTATAAGCTACTTTGGGCTTCTTTTTCTGTAAAGTTGCTTGTAAAAAATCCAAATGTTCCACATGTTATTGCAAGAGTTTTCGAAAATAGCAGATCTACAAGATCACAACGCGTGCTCATGTGGCCTAGTTGCTTCTTTTGGGCTTGTTTTCCTAGACCTGGTTGCTTGTCTCTCTCGCACAATCTGGCAACACTGGACAGTAGAGTCAGTCTACTGCTGTCTCTTTTTTGCTTTGTTGATTGGTGCTCAATCAGTATTATTAACAATACATTAACAACATGATGACTAAAATGTCAAGTAGCAATTCACAACTGCTGGGAAGTGGGGAAATCTAACTCGGATCCCAGGCTTGTGGTGGATGCAAGATTTGAGGGCTAATAAATCCGTGTATTTTATGCCAACCAACCAGTGGCCACTAATCAATGGTGATTAGCCCTTATTATCCCTTCAAATGAGAGATTTTTTGAATGGAATTCGTCGATGATGAGACCCGTTGCATTAAGTAGATCAGACTGGCTGTTAGACGTGCATAACTACCATAACCAGCGAGCTATTAAAATCACACACCTAACGTGTGGTGAAGAAAGACAGCAGTTTTATACAGCAGAAAATAAATCATACAAAGGCCCATCATGCTCTGACAAAACCAAAATATTCATAATGAAGACTGTATCCACTCTAGCTTCGGTTAGGATCAACTATCAAGGCTATCATAAGTATGTATTTTTTTATTATCGATTTTGACATTTGCATTTGCTAGATAAGAAAGTAAAAGTCAAGACTCGATAAAAAAGACATCTATGACAGTCTTGATCCAAGGCTATCCACTCAATCTTTGAATACAGACTTAAGACACCGTTAAAGGCAGGTTTGAACCTCTGTTGATCAAATGCTCGGTCTTTATAACCAAGTACACCATGTATTATTCCATTGTCAAGGTAAAATTGAGATATATTCTTTTCCTTAACACACAACAGTCTGATTTTTAAAGCACTCAGAAAGTTGAACACAGAGACAGAGAGCATTCCATGGAACTTACTCTGTGAAGAAGACACGATCACAGACACACTTCTATGCATTCTTACCGTTTGACTGTCTCCTGCTTGGTGTCCATGTCTACAAGAAAACCTGCATGCAGTCCTTTGCGATGCCTTTATTTATTATTGTCTTATAATAACAAGCATGCCAACACGCAAGAAGTCGGATGGTTTTAAACCACGCCCCGTATAGCACGTAGACGCGTGTTTTCCAAGCAGTCTTCCTCTACTTACAAGGTATGTTTGTTTGGGTTTATGTATGTCTCTCTAGCACCATCTATTGACCAGTAGTGGAAAGTAACTACGTACATTTACTCAAGTACTGTGCTTAAAGGTAGGGGTAAGTGATTTTTTTGTTTTTTTTTGTTAAAAGAGTTAAAGTAGCCTACTATTCTGATAGTAATCATTGCTACAGAGCGTTTGTTCGGTCACAGGAGTCTCTCCAGCTCTTTAGCAACGAGAATATAGTACATTTTCAGGTAGGTGACAACATTTAAGCCAATCAGGAGAGAGCACTGAAAATGCATTTTCTGTTTAATAAAGAGCTGGAGATAGTCCTTGGGCCAAACCCCAAAATCTCACATATCGGTACCACCTGGGATGGCAAATTCTAGTTGGGATTTTTTTATTCCTATACATCCCTAGATATTATTTTTGTATGATAGACCTTCCTGAGGCCCAGCTAAATTGGGGTTATCAGCTGCTAAAGTTACCACCCCCCATTGAAAAATGGCATTTTAGACACATGTGCATATCTTGGTATTGGCTCACGTTCAGGACATATTACAATGTTTTATATTTTATGTTTGGTATCATTTGTAAGGGGACACTTTGAGCTTTCATTCAAGCCCTTCGGTGACTATGTATGATAAGTACAGTGGTCACTGGAGCTCTTCAAACCTTTAATAACCTTTTTTTTCTCACAATTTCCGCCTAAACCATATATTTTCTTTTAGTTCTGTGGCATCAAGAAACATCAGAGACACAAAACACAACAACTGGAATACTGACATGACCCTAAGGATTCAGGAAATGTATAATTTACCCATAGTATTTCATTCTGAGGTGGTCATTTTCAGCCTTATCTTAAACAAGCACTTTTTATGAGAAATAGACCGGTCAATAGGCATATAAGAAAGAGTACCACTAAACCTCCCTAAACATTGATACAAAAGGGTTTTCAATTGATTCTGGTACCTTTAGGCATGCTTGAGAACATCCCAAATATCCAGGAAAATATACTTAGCAGAAAGGCATAATTTTCAAGATGGCATCCAAGATGGTTGCCAGGAGCTTAAAATGTCTATATCTCAATTACCATTCAACCTAGAAAGTTGGTTTTGGTGTCGTAACCCTAGGTTTTGGATATCAACGCCCCCTGGCGATCACACAGAGCACACACTGGACTCCCGAATTCCAATTCCTATTGGATAGGGTCGTGTGACGCAAAACACTGGCGACCGGTGGGGGTATAAATACCATTGCGTCACATGGACTCGCCCTCTGAAACCTTCCACTCTGCACGCCACACTGCGCACAGTGCCGCCATGGCCCCCAGGCAACCCAGACCCTGTGGGTCAGGAAGCAAAAGGATTTATGGTAAGACCTTGACAGACATAAGTCCTGTCCCTAGTCACCAGCCCAGACAGACCCTGGTCTGACCGGCTCGTGACAGAGAAACCAAGGCCTCCTCCTCCCGGACCCTGCCTAGCAGGTCCAGAGAGGGCTTGAGGGGCCAGCCAGGCAGAGAGAGAGAACATGCCCCCAGGCATGTCTTGCATTCCCTGGCCTAATCCGGCTGCTGCCCACAAGTAGGAAGAAACCACATGCCCTTAGGCATGTGTTCACCTAGCTTGAGCCAGCTCCTACACCCAGGATCGTGCGCGCCATCTCAGATGCCGCCACGTCCAGGCTGTAGAAAGATGCAAAGGTCAAAGATGACGACCAGTCAGCGGCAGAGCATATCTCCTGCATTGACACCCCTTTGTAAAGGGCCCAAGATGCAGCTACACTCCGAGTAGAGTGGGCCCTCAGTCCCAACAGGACAGCGGCACCACTAGTCACATATGCCAACCGAATCGCCTCCACGATCCATCTGGACAGAGTCGGTCTAGCCACCACCTTCCTCTGACCCCGGCCAAAGGAGACGAAAATCTGAGATGACTCACGATTGGCCGCCGTCCTCTGACAGTAGAGCCTTAAGGCCCTCACTGGACAGACAGTGCAACCGTCTGTCCTCCGCCGAAATGAACGGTGGAGGATGGAAGGCCCCCAGTTCTACTGGGGCCTGGGCAACCGCGCCGGTCTTAGACACAAACGTCAAGTTGGGTTTCAGCAAAACCCTCTTGCCGTCGTCTGAAAACCACATGCAGTCCTCGCTCACAGAGAGCGCTTGCATGTCACTGACGCGTTTCGCCGTGCAAAGGGCCACCAGAAGCACCGTCTTCAAACTCACGATCTTCAGATCTAACGTTTCAAGAGGCTCAAAGGGGGGCCGACACAGTGCGTCCAGCACCACAGTCAGGTCCCACTTAGGGAACAAAGGTCTGTTCACTGGCCTAGCACGCTTGGCGCCGGCCATAAACCGTCGCACCAGCGAGTGCTTGCCCACCGACTGGCCATCGAACCCATCGTGGCAGGCGGTGATGGCAGCCAGGTACACCTTGATGGTGGAGAAAGCCAAATCATGCTTCTCACAGGGGCCTGAAAAGCCACCACCGGAGGTGATTGCTCCAGGCATCAGGTCTCAAACATATTCCACCTAACGTCGTACTGACGTCTGGTAGAATCTGCCCTAGCCCCCTGTATAGTGGCCACCACTGCAGGGGGCAGGCCTTGCGAGTTTAGACTCGACCTTTCACGGGGTAAACCCACAGATCCAGAGCCTGGGGGTTCTCGTGCCAAACCTCGTCCCCGCCTTGCCTCAGAAGGTCTCTGAGCAGGGGGAGAGGCCACGGCTCGTCGTAGAGGAGGGGAAAGATCTCCGTCCTCCACGTGCCCCATGCTGGTGCTACCAGCAGAACCATCCCACCCTGGGTCCTGATCCTCTCCAACGTTGGACGGATCAGACCCAGGGGTGGAAAGGCAAAAAGTAGACCGCTCGGCCACTCGAGCTCTGGGAGGAGTCCCACAACCCCCGGGCTGAGTAGCCTTCGTGGACAGCCCCCCAACCTGAGAGGCTGGCGTCCGTGGTTATCACCTTCCAGGACACTACAGCGCCTATCTTGACCCCTTCGGACAAGAAGGTCACCTGTGTCCACGGTTGGAGTGACAAAACACAGCGTGGTGACACTACCACTTTCCGAGAACCCATGGAGTGCGGTATCCTCAGAGACCACATCCATCTCTGGAAAGGTCTCATGTAGAATCTGCCCAGCTGGATCAGGTGTATGGCCGAGGCCATGAGGCCCGCAGCTTGCATGCATGTCCTGTACGTGACTTTGCGCCCTAGGCGCATGGAGCGCACACATGCCAAGATGCTCGTTATCCTGTCCTGGGACAGGCGCGCCATCATCGTGGTGGAATCCAAGGATATCCCCACGAAGGTGGCTTGTTGGGATGGAATCAAAACGCTCTTCTGAGCGTTGATTGTGAACCCCAGGGACTGCAGGTGCGCAATGGCCATCTCCGTGTGCCGAGCTACCTCTTCCCTCGACTCCGCTGCCAGCAGCCAATCGTCTATGTACGTCGCCAGACGCAGACCCTGCTGACGCAGCGGAAATATCGCCGCCTCTGTGCATTTCACGAACACCCGGAGCTCAGTGACATGCCAAAGGGGAGCACCGTGTACTCGTACACTTTGCCTTCGTAGCCGAAGCGCAGGAACTTGCGGTGCCGTGGATAGATTGGGACGTGAAAATAGGCATCCTTGAGGTCTATACTCGTCCACCAATCTCCATGACGTATCGTTTGCAACAACTTCGCCGTTGTGAGCATTCGAAAGTTGAAGACCTTCAGAAATCTGTTCAAACCCTTGAGGTTCAGAATAGGTCTTACGGATTGTGGATTTGGATTGTTCTTACCAGTCACCTGTGACAGCTGTCCCCTTCAGCTTTGATTCCTGAAAAAACTGCTCCACCACCAAATAATAGGCCACCCACTTCATCAACTACTTTAATTGGACACAGGTTTGTTTAATTTATTAAAAAAAGGAGCAGTGTGATGTCCAAAAAGTGTGTTATATAACTTTTAATATGTTGTTAGCTATGAATGAAAATCCGCCTATAGAGAAAAATAACAAAATGTCAAAAAATATAAAAAGCTGCTCCAATGGAAAGGCTATCATATTTTTATTTACTTATATTGGCCCAAAAAACAATTTAGTATAGGTAAGGTTTTGCCGACTTAGTGGTACCGATATCTGGTCTGGCCCAAGGACTAAGAGACTTGGAGACTCCTTTTACTGAACACACACTCTATAGCAATGAGTATCAGAATATATATCTATTTAACTCTTATTTTAACCAAAGGAAATCACTTACCCTATACCTTTAAAGGTAGGGTAAGTGATTTGCTTTGGTTAAAATAAGTGTTAAATAGCTCTATATTCTGATAGTACTCATTGCTATAGAGTGTTTGTTCAGTATTAGGAGTCTCCTTGTCTCTCCACCTCTTTATTAAACAGAAAATGCATTTTCGTTTCAGTTTCAGTTTCATTTCCAATTTTATCCAACCAGGACAGAGAACTCAATCAGGATACAGATTAGACAAGTGAAATTGGAAGTGATGACACTAAGAAATTAGCAGACAAAATTGGAACTGGAACACTATACAAATTAAGCTTAAAAATGGGTACTTTCTCCTGATTGGCTGAGATTTTGACACCTACCGAAAGATTTATTTTATGTTTATTAAAGAGCTGGAGAGACAGGGAGACATCTGTTACTGAAAAAACACTCTATAGCAATGATTACTATCAGAATATGGTTTTTTAACCTTTTAACAAAATACTTTTAGTTTTAACCAAAAAAGATCACTTACCCTACCTTTAAGTACAGTTTTGAGGAATCTTTACTTATACTGGAGTATTTCCAATTTTCAATAATTTTACATAGGTCTATTCCATTACGTCTCAAAGGCAAATATTGTACTTTTACTCCACTTATTTTAGAACTTTAGTTACTAGTTACTTTGTTGATTTTGATTATTATTACAAAACAAAACCACTTCAGACAAGCTCACAACGCGTCGCTTGTTGTGAGCTTGTAGATCTGCTATTTTCAAAGGATTTGTATACATTTAAAAAAAAAAAAACTTCTGCGTAATGAGTACTTTTACTTTTGGTACTTTAAGTATATTTTGATGCCAATACTTTAATTACCAGACTTTTACTTGTAACAGAGTATTTCTTCATTGCAGTATTGATACTTTGCCTAAGTAAAGAAATTTAGTACTTTTCCCATCACTGCTATTGACTGGGTGGAAGAGATGTAGAGTTGACTACAGTGGTTCTCAAACTTTATAATTTCAAGGACCCCAATAACTCTCTGAGAGTGTACAGATGGAACCAAATGGAGTTGGTTCCATAGGTAGGCCTACACTCTCAGAGTTGCAGACCTGTAAGGGTCCATTTGGTTCCTAACTATCAATAATTTAGCTGGGGGCCCACTGGAACCCCCTCAAGGACCCCTGGGGGTCTTAAGAACCACTGGACTATAAAAAATAAAAAGACTCATTCATTGGAAGTGCTAAAAGCTTCAACAACAGACCTGTAGGTAGACTACTTCACAGAGTAAGCTATTACAAGTAAGACGCGCGAACGCGGGAAGCGAACGCAAAAAAAATAAAATAAATATGATTTTTTTTTTTTTTTTTAAGTAACCAATAAAAAAATGGTACGTCTAAATTGGACATTTACTTATCTCAGAGGAGCTGCACGCAGGCAGTGCACACAGAGACACACACAGAGACACAACCCGAGCACGGTTTCATAGTAAGCTCCACTTGCGCGGAGGCGCGCCTTCGGCGCGCCTCCTTCCGCTGCGTTCGCAATTATTGTTGTTGTTATTATTATTATTATTATTATTATTATTATTATTATTATTATTATTATTAATAATAATAATTTTAATATTACTCAGTATGCAAAGATGCAGTATGTAAATAATAATAAAGAGATTAAATAATTGTATGGAGCTCTGTTTATGCTTTGTTCCAAATGTATAATTTACATTTGGAACAGAGCATAAAATAACAAGGTTTAAATGTAAAAGGATATACATAGTATTATTTTTCAGATGCCAGTATTTTGTTGGTGGTAGACGTTCTCTGTTGTTGACTAGGACATTGATTGGGGTCAGCAGTTTCAAGATGGTCTTATTATTCCCAGGGGGATTCAGCCAGATGAGCACATGCTGTGTGTTGCTCAGGGACTCTTCAACACGGGGCGAACCGGGCGGGGAGCGAACCGGCGACCTACCGATACCCAGACGCCCTCTCTACCCACTCAACTGTGGCCTTCCCTGTAATCCCTGCAATAAAAAGCTCTGTGGTCCTTGAAAGATTTATCTCCATCAGCAGGGATTGCAGCACCAAAGAAATAAAGCACAGAAAAAAATATTTATATACCATATATTCATTGTTGATAGTCTGCACATACTGTACCTGTATACTCATTGTTGATAGACTGTATCCATATTGATTGTCTCCATATATTAATGAACTCATATTCATTGTTGATAGACTAGACATACATATATTAAGTGGTGATAGACATATATTCACTGTAAATCTCTACCACTACATCTCCTGTGCATCATTCTTAGGCCAACTGCTGTTGCTGTTGTAACGTTTGTTTTTATTACTAATTTTGAAATGTATTGCTAATGATGATCAATACCATATTTGGTACTGACACCAAAGTCAAAGGACTGTGCAAACATTGCTCTCTACTGGTTCCTATAGGACATATCAGCACACAGGACAAGTCAAGTACCAGTTACACATCTTGCTATCTACCCTGATAGCCAGGAAGTTAATTCTCCAGGCCTGGAAATCAGAGAAACCTCCGACAATCAATATGTGGCTAAAGGAGCTGGGAGGAGTGTTGCACCTGGAGAGGATAAGGTTCACCCTTTCTGATAGGGAGCCCCTATTTCAGAAGATCTGGGCACCTATTCTTGGGCTGCTCGATGAGATGGAGTTAGTGAACATAGTGTTGTGTTGCCCTCCTTCCGCTGCGTTCGCAATTATTGTTGTTGTTATTATTATTATTATTATTATTATTATTATTATTATTATTATTATTATTATTATTATTATTATTAATAATAATAATTTTAATATTACTCAGTATGCAAAGATGCAGTATGTAAATAATAATAAAGAGATTAAATAATTGTATGGAGCTCTGTTTATGCTTTGTTCCAAATGTATAATTTACATTTGGAACAGAGCATAAAATAACAAGGTTTAAATGTAAAAGGATATACATAGTATTATTTTTCAGATGCCAGTATTTTGTTGGTGGTAGACGTTCTCTGTTGTTGACTAGGACATTGATTGGGGTCAGCAGTTTC
This sequence comes from Gymnoscopelus braueri, assembly GCF_963280865.1. Taxonomy (NCBI): domain Eukaryota; kingdom Metazoa; phylum Chordata; class Actinopteri; order Myctophiformes; family Myctophidae; genus Gymnoscopelus; species Gymnoscopelus braueri. The sequence goes on along the minus strand of NC_137606.1, from coordinate 1,095,421 downwards.
AAGATGGTCTTATTATTCCCAGGGGGATTCAGCCAGATGAGCACATGCTGTGTGTTGCTCAGGGACTCTTCAACACGGGGCGAACCGGGCGGGGAGCGAACCGGCGACCTACCGATACCCAGACGCCCTCTCTACCCACTCAACTGTGGCCTTCCCTGTAATCCCTGCAATAGAACATTATCTGCTATACTCTGGACTGTAGAAAACACACACACGCACGCACACACGCACGCACGCACGCACGCACGCACACACGCACGCACGCATGCATGCATGCACGCACGCAAACATGCACGCACGCACACGCACGCATAGCTCTGTGGTCCTTGAAAGATTTATCTCCATCAGCAGGGATTGCAGCACCAAAGAAATAAAGCACAGAAAAAAATATTTATATACCATATATTCATTGTTGATAGTCTGCACATACTGTACCTGTATACTCATTGTTGATAGACTGTATCCATATTGATTGTCTCCATATATTAATGAACTCATATTCATTGTTGATAGACTAGACATACATATATTAAGTGGTGATAGACATATATTCACTGTAAATCTCTACCACTACATCTCCTGTGCATCATTCTTAGGCCAACTGCTGTTGCTGTTGTAACGTTTGTTTTTATTACTAATTTTGAAATGTATTGCTAATGATGATCAATACCATATTTGGTACTGACACCAAAGTCAAAGGACTGTGCAAACATTGCTCTCTACTGGTTCCTATAGGACATATCAGCACACAGGACAAGTCAAGTACCAGTTACACATCTTGCTATCTACCCTGATAGCCAGGAAGTTAATTCTCCAGGCCTGGAAATCAGAGAAACCTCCGACAATCAATATGTGGCTAAAGGAGCTGGGAGGAGTGTTGCACCTGGAGAGGATAAGGTTCACCCTTTCTGATAGGGAGCCCCTATTTCAGAAGATCTGGGCACCTATTCTTGGGCTGCTCGATGAGATGGAGTTAGTGAACATAGTGTTGTGTTGCCCCCTGGGGTCATACCTGTTGTATGCCTTTATATTGCAGTAGATTGTGATGCTGTTCGTTTTGCCCTCTGGGTGTGTGCCGTCATCAGCCTTATGTTGCTTGTATGTTGTTTTGGTTAGGTTATGTATGTTGTTGTTCTGTTATGTATGCCTTTGGTTTGTTTCTTGTATTCATGTTGTTTTTGTCTTTCAAATGTCATTTATATTTTGTATTGTATTTCTTTTATCTGTGCAAATCCTGTTATTATTCTCTGAAAAATACCTGTGTGAGGGGAAAAAAACTACAATAAACAGATGTTTTAAAAAAAAAAGTACCAGTTACAGCCTGTACCAACTGTGACAACTGTGACAACTGTGAACAAACGTCTTTCATAAATAAAGCACCTGCATCAATGTTACAGCAAAACACATGTCCTACATTTGTAACTCATTATACCCTCATTCCCTGGTTTTGATACGCCCCAAAGGCTTGGGACAGTGTATTCAATTGGGCAGAGGATGTTGCAGTATCACTTGAGCGGTGCACACACTTGTAGTATGGGTGGTCTGATTCACTCTACACAGCAAAACCCAGCTATTTTAACTCAAGAGTATACCTTCTCTGGGTTAATGCCACTACAGTGAAGCGTGGAGTGACATTTAAGATTAATTTAAGATGACATTTAAGATTCTCTTCCCAATAATTGGATGGGGGGCGCACTACAAATCCTGAACCTATGCACCTACAGAAGCTTACTAACCTTTCAGTCAAAACAAAAATACAAAGTCCATGTACAACAAACTCACTGACACAGATCTATGAAGAGAACTCACAAGAATAGGGTTTAAAGTTTTAATAACAGATCTCAATATACAAACCAGATACAGGGATGTTATTCTGCCATTAACATCCACCAGAACAGGCATATGGGAGAGCATGTGTAGTAAATGTGTGTGTCTGTGTGTAATATGTGATGATGCAGACAAGTATACAAAAAAAACATTAAATGTTCAATTTCAGCTGTTGCTAAATTATGCTAAATCAATTAATAAGAGCTGTAATGATAATGCTTCTCTTGACAAAAGTGGTCAGCCATTTCATTTATTTAATTATTAACTGTTTACAAGGAATTGGCATAAGGGGAAACCAAAGTCTTCAGTCAGTGTATTGCAGCATCAAACCCTTTTTGAGTGTTTGCCAATATGGATTTTTCTGTTGTTCTGTTGAGACACAGCTAGTGTTACATTTAGGACAAGTGCTATGATCGCCTCAAAGACACCCAGTACAGAGAAATATTTAGATCACAGCTGAAGCAAAATGGGAATATACTGAAATTACAACACTCAACTGCATCAAGTACAGCAAATTAACATATCTTCATGTAGTTGTGCAGATCTCTTAGTTCAACAGCACAGTAGAAGAACCCAGTAGGGTTGAGTAACAATGCCGCTTTAGTGACACTTGAGTAGAACACTCCATTGGTGGTCTGACATTTAACACACAACATACAGTAGTAATTTCTCCATCTATCTTGGTCCACCCAGCAGGGTTTTGTTTAGAGTATCCTGCCTTGTGGTTTGATGGTGGCCCTTTAGGCGAGAACTGTAATATTCCGCTCCAGAACGCAAAAGCTACAATTTGGTTAAGGACACCATGTCTTAACTTTACCCTTTTTAGATATGCAATGATGTTCAGTAAAAAAAAATCCCAAAATGAAAATAATTAACTGTGTTGGACTGCATTGGGAAATCTCACAAAGTAAGACTGTCTAAATAGCAAGGAATACTAGAAACAAATTTCCTAAGAAAATTTAAGTGTGCCTGCAGCTGGCTGGAGACTCAAAATAGTGTCACTACAAAGTACCACCAATCGACTCCAAATGGCCTCAAACGTGCTCCTAACAGGTTTTTGGGTGGTCCATTTCGGTGGAGTAAAAAAAAAAAAAGCATCACAAACATAATTAAAAAACGAATAAAAAATTTACCGAAACCTAAAAAAGGAAAATAAAAAAGCCGAAAAATGTAAGGAAAAAATGAGCATCTAAAACAATGTTTGAAAAAAGTTTAATAACAAACATATATATATATAAACAATTACTCAAATGATTTCAAGTGCTTGTTTCACCCACTTCTGGTGGTCTGAGGCAGAAACTGAGCATTTACTGTATATCCTGAAAAAAAGTTTGAAAAAACAAAATCGGGAAAAACAATTACGGAAAAAACTAAACAAAACAAAAAAAGGTAGGGGTCCACCCACCAAATTTGGACTCGGTAGCATGCTGCCATCTGGAGTTATAGCTGTTCAAAAGCCAGCCAATAGGAAGACAGGAGGGACCCCTCTTTGATAACCAGTTGGACGTTTGGCCAATGAGAGGAGAGGAGAGGTCCACAAAGTGTTAAACAGTGCAATCTGCACTCTTAACCGGATCTGTAACCGTTTTTTTTTTACATGGGTTTGAATGGGGGACTAAAAGGGGGCGTGGCTACATGGTTGGGGGTCCCCGGACCCCTCTTTGATAACCAGTTGGACGTGTGGCCAATGAGAGGAGAGGACCACACAGTGTTAAACAGTGTAACCTGCACTCTGAACCGGATCTGTAAAGGTTTATTTTTTAACATGGGTTTGAATGGGGGACTAAAAAGGGGGCATGACTGCGTGGTTTTGCCAATTACGTCGCCGTGGTAACGCGAAACGTCAATAAAAGTAATAGCCCCTTCCGAGCACACGATTCCCGGCCAAGCCGCACGTTTTGATGTATATATTGCCGCGGTAGTGTAAACCGTGCGGCAGTTACGGACAGACAACGTTTTGTTGCGTGAAATATTAATAAGTATGGCGGAATACAACAAGTACAAATTCCTTAATTAGTGCTTCTTTATGCCCAACTGAAGACCCCTGCCCACTCCATAGGAATTTATAATATATTCAAAGAAAAGACAATGGAAGACATTTTTAATACCATCTCCAGCAATATCATCGTAACCAAAATTGTATTTACTTCTCTTAATGCATGTCAGATCATTTTCACCAGTCACAAGTCAAAAGTTAGGTTCAGGTTTGCAGCAGGTGGCGAATATATATATGAGAAGTTGTACAGCTGTGCCTGTGTTAGTTGGTAGGAATCAGCCATTACTCCATTTGTATGCTGTAAGAAAACTATTTGCTTGCTCTGGAAGTGGTCCTTAAGGTCAAACTTCTGGGAAAAAAATCTAGTTGTCTGAAGGACAGGAAATATCGTAATCTTTTCTTTTTTCCCCCCAGGGCATTATTTTAGTTTGACAGCACTGATTGACCACTTCACATTCAGAAATGGCTACTTATCAATCATTCACATCCTATAAGTCTGCCCACTCAGCTGTCACATATCATGTCATTGTATTCCTGAACAAAATCTGTTTTACAAAGGGCTATATGCCCAGTTCAAACACCTAGCAAATTCAGCCTCAAAATAAAAGCCTTTTAACATTTAAAGAGAGAAAACGGTCGAGTAGGAATCTAATGTTAGTTCTAAAGTACTTTTGGGACGACGTAGACTTATGGAGACTGATGAAGACAAACTGTTGCTATGGCAGCCAAAGATTAGTATATGACCGACACTGACCTCATATCGGCTCATATCATGCACGCACAATGCTCTAAAATGTGGATGTTGATTCTTGTCTATATGGAAACTCAGAACTGATTAACTTGTTGAAGATAACCTCAGCTGAGACACATGCCGTTGCTATGACAGCCAAGTAAGGTGTAGTAAGGTGGATGAACCGAGTATACACATTCAGATGCAGCAAGAATCTCTTCTGCATCTGGTTGCTTAATTATTGGTGCAAGGGTATCAGCTTCAGCTCCACTATTTTCAGATAAATCATCACAGGTGCTATAACTCAAGACGTGGGTGCTAGCAGAACCTAATGGCTGAAAAATTAAATAGTCTTACTAGGTGTTTCAGAATCCACAATAACATGTCACTTGTATCAGGACCAGTAGCTTGCCTTGACCAAAAACAGGAGCCATGATGACAACAAAAAGGAATAAGCAGAGAGAGAAGGAAACGTAACAGACAAACACTGTTTCAGAAATCAGGCCTTTCCCTCTGGTCGCCAGTTCAGACCTGGATAAGACTTCGTCTGCATGTAAGCGATTTAGTTAGCAGTTTTCTTTCTTTCAAGTGAGTCGAGCTAGTATACACCTAATCAATCGTTTTTGTTACCAAAAAGACATAATGAATGAGGGTTAAAACAGAAGTTGCTTCTGGGAAGAGCTCCGATCAAGCAGGACATCGGTACCTCTAGCATCGTCCAAGTCAACTCACAATGGACTGTCAGTTTATTGTATGTGCAAAATCTCGCAGGAAGCGGCGCAACTGGAATGGGACCCAAGTACAGTATACATGATGCTACACCACTGGGGATTGTGTATGTGTGTGTCTGTCTGTCTGTGCATGGGCAGGTTACAATCTGCTCATGTATGTCTGTGTTTGTGCATGGTTTACCTCTTGAGTGTGCATGTGTGTGAGTTGTTTCACCTGGGAGTGTGCAAAGTGTGTGTGTGTGTGTGTGTGTGTGTGTGTGTGTGTGTGTGTGTGTGTGTGTGTGTGTGTGTGTGTGTGTGTGCGCGTGTGCGTGCGTGCGTGGTTATTCAGTTCTTGACACTTGTCCCCATATAATGTTCAAGAAAATTAGCATAACTCTGGCTATTATTGGACAGTCGGCTGAAATGTACAGCTAGCAGCCATTTTGAAGATTGCTCTCTTTGACTGACCAGGCAGTCAGTAGTGTCTTATTGGACCCGAAATGCTTTTCCGTCTCTGTCGACAGATCACGCTAAGCTTGTTATCTAGGGACAAACCAAGAAAAACCTTCACACAAAATTAAAAACACTTGTTTTGACACCTTCAAGTTCCCTAAAACAGCAGACATTCAAATGTTTGTAACTGTGGTCGCTATGTACAATATAAGGATCTTCATATATTAATATTCTTCACCTTTGCCTTTGAGTTTCTTCATTCCCACGTTTTCATTACTTCCATACATATTTTGTCCTTTGCGTATTTATAGTATTTACAGTATAAATTACTACACAGTCTTGTGTTAAAATAAATAACTTAAATACAATGGCCGTGGCTTTCGCAGTGCGTGAGGGAGGTAGGAAGGGGTGGAAGAAAGCAAGGAAGGAGGGGGATCGAAAGTGGAAAAGAAAAGAGCCTGGCCTGGCATTTTCTCCTCAATGCTCTGGGTATAGAAGGAGGGATGAATCATCCCCATCGCTACTTTGATGCAGTCCTTCTGTGGAGAAATGCCAAAAGGCAAGGTTTAGGACGTGGACAGTAACAACAGTTATACTGACTGAGGATGCAACGGTAGGTATGGGCACTGCCACTGGCTGTGGGCCCCATAGTTGACATTTGGGGGGAGGAATAGTTGGCCCAGTCCCACGCAGAGGAACGTTGGGGTGGGGAGTCGAGATAGATGGGGGGGAGGGGGGTGCAAAGCTTCTCCTCCAGCTATACCACAGTGCCGCTCGGAGAGTTCCCGTTCTGTGCTGTCAAGTTCTGAATGAGAGAGGTAGAATGAGAAATAAAAACCAATTAGGATTCCTGATCTGGTCATTAATAAATATATATTTTTTAATTAAGTAGTGTAATTTCTATTTAACAAATAGGCTATATCAGAGTTTCTCGCTTGTGCTGAAGAAAAGTTAAACTGTAGATTTTTTTAAGTTAACCAGACACAAATGTATCCAGACATATCTGTATCCAGACACAGCAATACTGTGCACTTTTCTGACGGACTTTTAACATATTTGCATGTTTATTTTACTCCAACCTTTACATATACCCTCTACTTGTACATCCAAACGGTTATGATCAGGCTTTCTCTTCAACTTTAACTTTATTGTCACATCAAAGGTTTACAGCTGTTGGAAAAAGTGGGTGAATTTTCCTTCCATCATTTGTAGTTTTCAGGAAAGGGAAGAATAGAGATAGAGAGAAGGAACAAGGAAAACAAGTCATATAATCCAAATACTCCTGAGTGAGTATAGAGTAAAATATGTACTTTAATGTATGCACGCATTGAAAGGTGCCTTAAAATGTACAATAATAATATTATTATTTTGGTCACATGGTTTCATTACAAGCCAGCTGGAATACAGCAACTCCCTTTTTACTGGATAACTGAGAGAATCTATAAGTAAAATACAGGTAATTCAGAATGCTGCAGCCAGAATCACATTACTCCAGTTCTGGCTAAACTGTATTGGCTACCTGTAACATTTAGAATTGCATTTAAAGACCTTTTGTTTATAAAGCACGTTTAACCTTGCACCATAATATACTACAGATTCTGTTTCATTTTATATTCCAGCCATAAAACGTAGGTCTTCCTCCAGTCTACCTTCCATTGTAGTATTTAAAAAAAGAAAAACAGCTGCCAGCTGTGGAATACCGTGCTACTTGAACTAACTTGGTGTTTTTAAAAATAATCTGGAGCCTATTTTATGTCCATGGCTTTTATGTTCTTATCCTTACATTTTGTTTCTTGTTTTTAGTTTCATTTGACTTTTCTTTTATTGTACCAATTATCTTATTATTATCATAATTCTTTTCATGTGAAGCACTTTGTGCTGCAACTTGCTGTAAAGAAGATGCTGTACAAATACAGTAATTATTATCACCCGGTTATGCAATACACATTAATAAGATCACAATTTGAATATATACCTGCTGCTTTGTATGTGCTGGATATGTTTTCCAAATGCACAAGACACATTTCTGCCTTCCATAGTGCCATCTATCCACTGCTAATTTTAATCATGCACCCTACTGTACGTATACTTCATTTTGTATATTAATTTGACTGTATACCTTTCTTCGCAATTCTCTCTTTCTCTATTCTAACTGAAAAATGTTGAGAGCTTGCACAAAAATATCATCTCTTTTACAACTGTAATGGTGTGATGTGACAATAAAGAGAAGTGCATATATATACACATATATATAATTTATATATCCTATATTAAAATTGGCTTGAGATGTATTGTATTGAGATGAACATTTCTAATAGATTTTTTATAATCAACTAAATCGTTTAGTCTGATTAACCACTTAAGCTGGTTTTATATTTCCTCGGACAATGCGAAAATATCTGATCTACAAGCTTGCTTGTGAGCCTGTGCAGATTACCTATTTTTCGGTACCTTTGAAATGTATTATTTTAAATAATCCATTAAATCGATTAGTTCGATTAAGTGTTGCACCCCTAATTCTGAAAGTCGACCTACCGCCTTGCCTGGCCGTGCCCAGGTGCAGATGAGACCCTCCTGGCAAGCCGTGATGATGCAGTCGTCCATGAACACCAGCACAGTCAGCCTCTCGTGTGCGATCTTCTTGCACACCAGCGGCTCCAGCAGCGGGACCTCGTGCATGCGCGGGCACAGCGTGGTGCCCAGCACCTTGGCGGCGTCCAGCCGGCTGCTGCGCGGTGCCACGTTGATCTTGTCGTTGCTCTTACTTATGTTACCCAGGCTGTGGTAGCGCTTGTGCTCCTTCTCCACCCCTCCGCTCCCGCCACCGGACTTGTCCGATTTGCGCTCCAGGAGCGACAAGGTGGCAAAACGTCCGATACTAAACGGGGTGGAGTTAGCTGCTCCCGATCCGGCGCTGGTACTTCCTCCTCCTCCGCCGCCACTGCCACTGCCTCCACCTTCCGAGGCGCTCGGTCCCTTGGAGGCGTTGGCCACGGCCGGGTGGGGCAGGGAGTTGGAGCGCGAGAGCGAGCGAGGGAGGGGCAGCGGGAGTGTTGGGGGGTTGGAGGGGACTGTGGAACTGTTGGTGCTGGGCGGGTGGTGGTGGCCCTCCACGTCGCCCGTGACTCCACCCCCTACCACGGTGGTGGTGCTGTCGATGCCGGAGTTAGAAAGCGAGGGACCGAAGGTGTTGGTGAGCGCCCGCGACAGCGGCAGGCGTGGATAGAGCACGTCGTCAGTCAGGTCCCACAGGCAGAACTGGGTGTCCTGACCCACGGAGCCGAAGCGGTAGGTCACCGATGTCGACCCGCCCCCTTTGGAGCTGTGCCGGGAGAGGCGGGACAATGTGCTGCTGGTTCGAACCCGGCCAAAGTGCATGGAGGAGGGAGGGGGAGGATTCGGCACCCCTCCCACTCCGCCCTGATGCAGGTCCTCCTCGCTGCCACTTAGCTCCATGGGCTCGTCGTCCTCCAGCGAGGTGGTGAAGGGGTCGAAGGCCACCACGTTGACCCACGACTTGTGGCCGTGGCCCCGCGCCACCACGCGGCTCTCTGAGAACGACCACACGGTCACCAGGTCGTCCTCGCCACCCGTGGCCAGGTACTTGCCGTCGGGGCTCCACGACACGCAGAGCAGCCCGCCAAAGTAGCTCTTCATGACACCCTGTAGCTCCATGGAGTCAAAGTGGAAGACCCGCAGGCACCCGTCCTGGCCCACGCATGCCACGTGCACGCCGTCCGGGGAAAATGCAAACTCGTTTAGCCCCCCCTCGCCCACGGCCCAGCGGAGCAGCGGGTTGCGTGGCGTCTTGGTCTTGCAGGCATACACGGCGAAGCCCTCACCTTGGCGTAGGAGAGAGTATTGCGGGGCGGTCGTGCCACAAGGGTGGTCCACATTGTAGAGGTAGAGGTGACCACTGGCGTGGGAGGCCAGGAACAGGTTCTCGGACTTGGGGAGCCATTTCAGACACGTAACCTTGGACTTGTCTATCAACCTCTGGATGATGGAGGGGAAAGGTGTGGAGAAGAGAAGGGAAGGAAAGGAAAGGAAGGAGGATGGGTAACGACAGGGAGGGAAAGAGATAGGGTGAAGGACAGGGACGGGGGAATCAGCATAGAGAGGGAGAGGAGAAAAAAGTGTGAGTTCTAGGAGAGAATTGAAGGGGGAAGAGTAAAGTCAGGGAAGGAGAGAGGGCGGTGGAGCAGAGAAATGGAAAAGGATGGAAGATTAAAGGAAGAGAAGAGAGGAGTGAGAGAACACAAGTACTGCATATTAGACACACTTGTCTATTTCATGCACCTCTTTGATTTATCATTATTTTATGCCTGTATGTGGACCCCAGCTAGAGACCACCAGAAGTGAATCGAGGAAGCACAAAAAGGACAGGAGACAACAAGTAAGAGAGTGCAGCAGAGATAGAGAGAAACCAAAAAGAGATAAAGAAAAGGAAAAAAGGGGAGATGGGGGGTGAAGGAAGAGTAGATTTAGACAAGCGGCACCCAGGGAGCTGAATAATCTCAGAGGAGAGTATCAGACAAAGTCAAACAGGGACATCTTATCCTTTCATACTATCTCTCTCTCTCACACACACACACACACACACACACACACACACACACACACACACACACACACACACACACACACACACGCACATGAACACATGCATGAGTACACACACCCACACATACTGTACAAATGTGCGTATTTTGGATAATAAATATAAAAGTATATCTGAATCAACGCAAAATCAAATAATTCTAATAGGTTTTTATGAATCGACAATTGACAATTAGTCTGAAGCCCTATCTTAAGCCCTATCTTATAAAATGAACTCAAAGATGCAGCAAAAATACCAAACATAGCTGAGCTCACAATGTGTTGGTATTTCGATTATCAACTAGTCTTTATAATCGATTAAATTGATTAGTCTGATTAACTGTTGCACCCCTACATGCACGTGCAGCACATGCATCCGCACACACCTCCTCATTGAAGAGTTTACTGGTCTCCTTCTTGATGGGGTCTAGGTACTGGACTTGTCCTGCTGAGAAGCCCACTATGAGGGCTACGCTCTCTGCTGTGGCCGAGAACTGGTTAAAGTCATGACACGTCGGCTGGGTGCCCTTATAGATGCGCTTGTCTATGGGTTTACTGAGGTCCACCGCCTGCAGAGAGGAAAAGCAAGAGGAAGGTAGAGAGAGAGAGACGTAGAGAGAGGCAACAAGATGTTAGCCAGATTGCCGTGTAAGCAGAAGGTTCCAAGTTCAATCCAGTGTTGCCATGTCTGCTTATTATAAGCGACTTGTTTTGGCTTGTTTTTCTGTGAAGTTGCTTGTACATTATTGGTAGCTGCGGGTTGCGTTTTTTTGGCCTTTGCTTTGGCTTGTTTCTAAAGTGTAGTTGCTTATTTGGGCTTGTTTCTGAATGTTTAAACCAGTGGTTCTCAAAAAAAATGTTTTTGTCAAGGACCCCAAATGAATATGCATTTGTCCACGGACCCCCCCCCCCATCTAAAAATATGTTGTGCCAGGGACCCCTGTACCAGATTTGTGTTTCAAAGAATATCCAAAATGTTTAGAAAATAGTACATCTACAATCTCACAACGATTGCGACGTGTTGTGAGCTTGTAGATCAGCTATTTTCAAATAGCTGCTGTATACAGGCTCAAATTGTTCATGTGGCCGAATAGTCGCTTCTTTTGGGATTGTTTTGCTTATTTCTTTCACAAAATCTGGCAACACTGGTTCAATCCCTTATGATGACAAGATTCCACCTAGCAGAAAGCAGCACAGCTCTGGAGCCTCAGCCGACTCTGCACTCTCATCTCCCTCGGGAGGAGGACAAATGGAGAGATGAATTGCCCCCCTCCAGGATCAATAATGTGTCACAAACAGGAAGTAGTGGAAAAACACTGAACCAGAGTGGAAACTGAAGATATAGGATATGGACTTACAACAAGAGATACGTTGACTTTTCAACACTTTTCCACTTAAGGATTTATTATGGAATAAATACACAGAGCACAGCTACCATGTTTGTAAATAAATAAACATGCTCTTTTGCTTAAGCAGCCAGTGGACAAGTAGCAAAACATGAATAGGTATACACTTGTTCCTTGCCATGGTTTCAATGTTAAGCACTTCTATAAACCTGATGTGTTGTTTTGTCACAGTACATCACCTGAGGCTGAGAAGTTCAGTTAACTGGTTATGAAACTGTAGGCAGACATCATTTGTATTTGTAGTGGGTGGTTTTCATTGTTTTGACATTAAGTAGGCTGGTAGTTTAAAACTCTCCTTATAAGTACTTCATAGGTGTCCTTGCTGTGCATCATAAGTAGGCTATCCCTTTGACACAAACTCCACTAATGAATAATCTATACACTGTAGAGGCGCCTCTCTCAATAAATGAGTGGACATGATGACTTGCTAATATATAGCCTGGACCTAAACATGCAGTTAATGTTTAAGTTACAAACTTAAGAGCTTGGGTCACTTTATGTTTTCACTGATTTACTACACAATGTTTAGTCTTTCCATTGTCATTTACTGCTGTAAATTAAGGACTGTAATTGTGTTTCTTATAAAGTATTTTATAATCTCTCAGTGCTTACAAATACAATCATAATTACAAAATTATAAAACCTTTCACAACTGTTAAGACACTGTTGCATGCCACAACAACCAGCATCATTACATGGATGTTGGCTGCTGTCCACTAGGCGACATGGTGCATTACACAGTATCACATCTGTAATTACTGCATATGTCGGCTAATAACTGTAGCCAAATCGACAATTTGAAACGATGACGGAATATTAATATAGCATCAAATTAGCATGGCAGGCTAGTTGCATTAGCCTCATCATCATCCAAACGTGTCGTCTTCCTCACCTTCTTGATGTTGGTGTAGGTGTAAAAATAGAGCTCTCTCCCGATGTTGAAGCACACTCTCTCGGAGTCCTCGCTGGGATCCTCGGGCTGGAGCTTGACCATGGAGACCCGCACGGGAGGGAGGAAGCCCCCCGGAGAGGAGTTGGCTGCGGAGGAGGAGGAGGAGGAGGAGGCGGCACCGGCCCCTCCGCCGGGCCCCTGCAGCAGACCTACCCCTCCGCCGGGCATGGACCCCGGGCCGCCGCCCCCCGCCCCGGGGCCCAGCGTGGCTCCGGAGGACGGACCCCCCCGCGGGAGCCCGCCCCGCTGCTGCGAGTCCGAGAGGGTGAGCAGCTTGTAGAAGCCCTCTCTGGTCCGGAACTGGGATTTAATCTCATTGATATCCTTCAGTGCGCCGCCATCTCCGGCCATCTTTAGTACAAAAACAAAGCCGCACAGGAAACAACCCCCGAGGTTTTTGACCTGGAAATAATAACACGCCGTGTTATTAAAAAACTACAATGGGAATGGGAGCGACGAGGAGGAAAGGGAGCTGGGTGGGGGGCGAGCTGCTCGGTCCGGTCCCGCGCCTGCTGCTACACCCACCAGACACCGGCATCCAGACTGATGTTTCGCTGAACACAATCACAACAGAGAGCTAAACAGTGCGCGCACACACTCACACAGTCACACACACACACATTTTAGCCGTGATTGAAGCCTCTCGCCTCCGTTCATCCAGTGCGCGTGCGTCTGTGTGCGCGTGCGTGTGTCTAGCGTGACCATCATTGAGCGTGATGATGATATGGTGCGTCGACCCTTCCCATCCCCGGCCAAGCTAAGCACTGCGCACATTTACTAATGTTCCCACTCCGAGGATGAACATGGCTATTAATACACCAGTGGGTTTCAACCTTTTTCATGCCAAGGTCACCCGGGACCCCTAAATTGATATACATTTGGCCGCGGACCACCATCTGAAAATGTTTTGTGCCAGGGACCCCCAGAAGCAAAGATTTGAGTTAAAAAATAAAAATATTCAAAGATATATGCACACATTTTTCAAAAATAGCAGATCTACAAGCTTGTATATCTGCTATTTTTGAATAGCCAAAGCTAAGTGGTTAAAATGATTGTGACGCTGTGTTATAAGTGATTTTCTTTGGTTAAAATAAGTGTTAAATAGCTCTATCAGTGGCGTCAGTTCAGTAAAAGCTAGGGTATGGCAGGGTTAACTATCGCCGCGCGGCCCCTTTTTTCGAAAAAAAAATTGGGGGCCCCTTTTTGGGGGGGCCCTTTTTCGGCCGCACGGCTTGTCTGCTGCGGGGGTTGCTGTGTCAGTCTTTTTACCAAAAAATGCATGCAGAGAGGTCTGCTTCCTTTTCATTTTAACTCACTGTTCACAAGTAAATAAAACAGCCTGTCTGCTATTGAAAAAACGCGCCTCTGCTGCTTGCTAATTAACAATAATGCATTGCACCTGTGTTGAACCTGGGATTTCCAGGCTGGGCCTGGGAATATACCATTTGACAAGATAGGGGAGAATATGGGAGATACAAGCAGTTTTGAAGAATGAAATACCCTGTGAAAGCAATAATTTTGCATTGGTAGTTATTTTACTGAAATTTAATAACAGAATAATCAACGCAGATAGACAGAGACATTCATGGATTTATTTTTTTATAAAAAATTTAAAAAAAAGTATAATATTTTTTTTTCTTTTTTTTTTCTTCCTGGAGCCAGGGTATGGCAGCTGCCATAGCCTGCCATACCCAATTGACGACTCTATTCTGAAAGTAGCCTACTCATTGCTATAGAGTGTTTGTTCAGTAACAGGAGTCTCCATGTCTCCCCAGCTCTTTAAAATGCATTTTGCCATTTTCATGTCGGGATACCAATGTTCCAATCAGGATACAGATTAAAAATTAAGCTGATAGATAGGTACTCTCTCCTGATTGGCTGAGATTTTGTCACCTACCTGAATTTTTTTTCCCTGTTTATTAAAGAGCTAGAGAGACGGGGAGACTCCTGTTACTGAACAAACACCATAGCAATGATTACTGATTACAAAATATAGTGCTTTAACCTTTTAACAAAAAACTTTTAGTTTTATCCCCAAAATATCACTTTACCCTACCCTCTCTTTTCTTTAAATCATTATTCTATTGTTATTACCTATGCTGCCGCATGCTTCATGGGGTGTGTAATTGATAGAAAATGAAGGCCTGTTAAACATGTAGTTTCATGTAGTTTTAAACATGTAGTTTCATGTAGTTTTAAACATGTAGTTTCAGGAGGTCCTGTTTACAGAAAGGCCTGTTAAACATGTAGTTTCATGTAGTGTTAAACATGTAGTGTTGTTGTTAGTAGGGATAAACACTGAAGCACCTGGGAGGAAGTGGACTAAGACAGGGGAGGAGCCAAATCTTCCTGAGTTCCTGTTTTAGACACAACAAATAAGGTTGTGTCCTCAGAGGCAAAAACAAAGGGGAAAAATGTTTGTAATTGTTTTGTTTTTTGTTTTTACCGAATGGGTTCCCAGATTGTTACCATAGAAACACATGACAGAAATGTGCTGGCAGCTAAAAATAATCATTATAAAACTGTGTTGTGAACCAATTTCAACAATTTTCTTGACCTGTAGTAGTTTTCCCCCATATTTTAAAGTTGCTTAATTAGTATCATTTGTTAACACATGTGAAGGAAGCAGCATTATTACATTGCTATTTCATGTCAACATGGTTGTGTTACAGCCTCTCAAATAAACCTGCAAAATAAAAAAAAGATGACACAACACAACAAGACAAGACACTCAAAGTGGTATTTATTATAATCTTTTTAACATGATGTTTATTTTCCTTTCTGCATCAATACAATAAAATAAACAATGCCATTTTTATTAGCAAATATACAAAAATAAACAAAATGAAAGAACTATGTGCAACTCAGCAGACATAAAAACACAAAAACAAGTAAAAGGACACTCAAATTGTAAATTTTCATAACAATTGTGTTTTTACTAAGAGTAACCTAACACCACCCTCATTATCAAACCTAAAGCGAGAAAAAATGAATAACGCTACTAAAACAAAATATGATTTTAAAATCCTAGTAAAGGTCCCAAATTCTTAAAAAGTTATTTTTTCCCCCAGTATACACTCTCAACAACCTCTCTTGCCACTGACTAATTGTTATAATTCATTACTTGAAAATGTTGCCATGGACCAAAAGAAGAATCTGTAATACTATTCGCTTATTTTACAACCCCTCCGGAACTGCTATGATATACAATCTTGGGCCTAACGGTAAATCAATGTTTAGAATTGTCAATAATTCTGTATGTATCCCCTCCCAATGAGTTTTCAATTTTGGATAATCCCAGAAAATGTGGGTATGATCTCCTTCTTGCTTGCAGTCCATCCTACACCTATCTTTTTATTCTTGTCAATTTCGGACTATCAATTTTCTTTATTTCCAAACTAAATTCTTTCCATATTAACAGCGCGGTCAAGAAAGAGGATCTTGACTGTAATGAAGCGGAGTGGCAGATATATTTTATGATAAATGCACACAAGTATAATAATTTTTTGTAAAAATTACAAATTTATATTTACAAAAGTCACAATTTGTGATTGCAAAACACATTTGTAAAAGAGAAAAAGTGCTCCTCGGAGCATAAGTCTCCGCCAGGTCAGGTAGGTTATTATGGCCTCCTGGTGGCGCTATAATAGGCCAATGTGAAAAGGGTGCCATTTATTCCTAGGCCGTGCACGCAATCGGACTCTGCATGCATGATTTGAGGCATTTTGTTCAAAAAATTTGTTTTGCTAAATTTGACCTGCTGGTGGTGCTATAACAGGCCAATGTTAAAAGGGTGGCATTTGTTCCTCAACGTAGTGCAAATGTGCATTCAAAGTTTCACCGCAATCGGACGCTGCGTTCATGATTTGTGGCATTTTGTTCAAAACGGGCCACTCCTGCAAACATTACATGTCAATGTTAGCCAATCAGGATGGAATATGAAAAATCAAACAGATCTGTCTTGATCACATGACTATAGAGATCATGTGTACCGATTTGCGTGAAATCTTGATCAAATCTGAAGGCTTAATATCAAAAAAAATGTTTTACATTAAGTCTGCCTCCTGGTGGCGCTATAAAAGGCAAATGTAAAAAATGCAGGGCAAAGGTTTTTCCTTGGCCTCTAGAGAGTGTGCATACAAAGTTTTACACTGATTGGTGCAGTTATAAGTAAAAACACGAATCGGCCTGTTACAGCGCCACCATGAGGTTGATTTGAACATTTTCAAATTGCATTTCTTCCTCTGCCTAATGGGAATGTGTGTACAAAATTTCACGGAAATTGCATGCTGTGTTCATGATTTGAGGCATTTTGTTCGAAACAGAGTACTCCTGCAAACTTTGAAAGACAATTTTTGCCAATCAGGATGGAATATGAAAAATCTGAAATGAGCCGTTTCTTTTAATGACTATAGAGATACTGTGTACCGGTTTTAATAACACATCTTACCAGACTGCAGTATCTACCTGTATATATGGATGGTTTTGATAACATATCTTACCAGACTGCAGTATCTTGTGTGGCTGTTGCTCCTGAGATGGAGGGTTGTCTATATCATCATAGATTACATCGTTCTGGGGATTCTCATAGACATAGATCACATCACCTGTCTCTTCCATCTCAATGTTTTCAGAGTCTAAAGCCACAGACATTTCTATCTTAATGGCTTGCATTCTAAAGTGATACGGTCCACTCCTTTACCTTTATGACTTAGATTCTAAAGTGATACGGTCCACTGCTTTACACACACTGAAGAAAAGTGATGTGTTGTCTCTCTTTAAAGTATTTGCCTTTCTTCCTCTTTTTCTGGTGCGCTCCTCCCTCAAGCTTAGAAACGCTTAGTTGGGTTTTTTACGTTTGGTTGTTGTGTTTAGAGAGTCCTAATTAAGTATTCATAACATATTGTTGGTTAATTATCACTATAAATGTGCATACAAAGAAACTGCAGTTGTGAAGGAAAAAAAAAACTCATTAGCCATGAACTCGTAGTTGCCAACTTCAAATATAAATATGATTATATTATGAATATAATAAGAAATAAATATGTGGGACAGAACACAATACATATGTTGGGATGGGTCTGTGTAAGACATGTGCTACTGATGAGCCATAGGTTACAAGCCATGGACACATAAGCAAAACAACAGAAAAATACTAACTTAAGGCTTAATGTTCACACTACTTTTAACTATAAAGTTATGTTCACACCACCTTTTACTGTATAAAGGTACAGTATGTTCACACGACCTTTTACTGTATAAAGGTATGTTCACACTACCTTTTACTGTATAAAGGTATGTTAACACTACCTTTTACTGTATAAAGGTATGTTCACATGACCTTTTACTGTATAAAGGTATGTTAACACTACCTTTTACTGTATAAAGGTATGTTCACACAACCTTTTACTGTATAAAGGTATGTTCACACGACCTTTTACTGTATAAAGGTATGTTCACACTACCTTCTACTGTGTAAAGGTATGTTCACTACCTTTTACTGTATAAAGGTATGTTCACTACCTTTTACTGTATAAAGGTATGTTCACACAACCTTTTACTGTATAAAGGTATGTTCACACTACCTTTTACTGTGTAAAGGTATGTTCACTACCTTTTACTGTATAAAGGTATGTTCACACTACCTTCTACTGTGTAAAGGTATGTTCACTACCTTTTACTGTATAAAGGTATGTTTAAACTACCTTTTACTGTATAAAGGTATGTTTAAACTACCTTTTACTGTATAAAGGTATGTTCACACTACCCTTTACTGTATAAAGGTATGTTCACACTACCTTTTACTGTATAAAGGTATGTTTAAACTACCTTTTACTGTATAAAGGTATATGTTCACACTACCTTTTACCAGGGGCGGACTGGAACCAAAATTCAGCCCTGGCATTTTGGTGTGAACCGGCCCACCCCTCCCCACCGTTTTGTCAACGGGGGGGGAAACGCGTCCCTCTGGTTGGTTCTTTTTCTCTCTTAATTATACAGAAAACCTCTCAACCTATAGGACACTCTAGTCAGATCAAACACTATATAGCTTCATAATATAAATGTCCTTGCTATTCTTGCCTGTCTTGTATTCGATTTAATTATATTATTCCTTAGCTCTGAAATCATGAAAATGATCTTTTCCCTTAAAGGGACCTGAAAAATATCCACACAAAGTCCATTTTGACAGGTATTACTATTCTTGTGGGAATTTAGTCAAATACACACACACACACACACACACACACACACACACACACACACACACACACACACACACACACACACACACACACACACACACACACACACACACACACACACACACACACACACACACACACACACACACACACACACACACACACACCTCCCATTTAATTTAGTTTATTTTATTTTATTAGGTGCATTTGTTATCAATCATTTACACACAAACCCGTCATCACTCAACATACCGTATATTATGCATTGCACCCCGAATAGTCCTTTTTTAGTTGAATGCTCATGTGTTGGTGAAGGTTTCTGTAGACACATTGTTTGACATCACATTGCAGACAACCACTGCTACTGCCTATAGTATTCTGAGTAAGAGTAGGTGCAAGAAAAGTCTTAACTCTTGACATTAGTTTTCAAAGGAGGAGCTTAGGCCTGGGCTTTCCACTCAGACCTGTAATGTTGGTCATAGATATTAAACTGTTTCTCACAAACCAATTGCCCTTTAACACTATGAAGGCACTTCACACTATGGTTTGTGCTGCTTTTAGAGCAAAGGAGGGATATTATTGTTGTTGTTTTTAAATGTTTGGTCCAAACTTCCATGTTCGATGCAAAATGAAGGACCACTGTAGGGCTCACACATATCCATAGACGTTAAAGGCTACTATTATAATAGGGCATCCTAGTGGGTCAGCTGGTTAGTGTGCATACAACATAGGCACAGGTATAGAGGTATACAGGTACGGGTATACACTCAACGTCATGGATTTGAATCTTGTTCATGAACTGTAGCACGCCATACTACTTCTCTGCCTTATACTAAAGGCAGCGATTCCTTGAAATAGTCTTCTGAAAAAAGGTAACTTATTACTGCGGACAAGCCGGACAGCAGGTCCAAATATTTGTGGCCCGTCTCCTCATTTCCATAATTATTTGGATAGAGGTGTTCAGTGGAAGAGGAGCTGTGAGTTTCCCATGGCGCCCTCTGCCGTTGCCTGGGGTCGGGGGGTCATGGCAAGAGGACGCATTTCTCAGCAATTTCCAGGATGTACAGGTTACACATCCCTGATTGGTCCTCGGTGTTACGCGTCTCCATGACAACCAGCCTTGTTGAAAGGATCAGAGAAGTTAATTAGTGGATGGCACAGCCAGTTTATTATTCTGATGCCGGGATTAACGTAATTAAACTCTAATAGACAGGATACAGCAAGGCCATCATGTATACACCAGTGTTGATTTTGACTGCACATTTTGATTTAGTTTTAGTCATAGTCTTTTGAATAAAATTCCATTTAGATTTGTCATATTTTAGTCATCTGAAAAGTTTTAGTTTTAGTCGACTAAATAACATAAGATTATAGTCTACTAAATATACAGTTTATTCAGTCAACTAAAATGCATGCTGAAAATAGCCGATCTACAAGCTCACAACGCGTCGCAGCACGACGCGTTGTGAGCTTGTAGATCGGCTATTTTCAGAGCGCAGCACCTGAGCGCAACCAAACATAAAATGACTTGTCTTTTAGTTCTACTGGATCTCTTCTCCACTAGTTCCCTCCCTGCCATCTTAGTCTAGTTTTTATTTGTTGATGAAATTGTCAGTATATTTAGTCTTAGTTTTAGGCATCGAAGCTTAGTTTTTATTTAGTTTTTATTTAGTTTTCGTCAGTGAAAAAAGGTAGTCGACGAACATTTTTCGCCATAGTTTTAATCAAAAATAGCAGATGTACAAGCTCACAGCGCGTCACTTTGTGCCGCGCTGCGAGCTTGTACATCTGCTATTTTTGAACATAATTTTTTTTTAAATCTTGAAACTGTGAGAACTACTGATTTTAGAAGGCATTTGTAGAATCGGCCTCAGGTCTTAATGGGTTAATTGAACTCAGAGAGTAAAAGACCTGTAAGGGTGTATGTGTGCCAACCTGTCTGTCCCCACCAGCCTGTAGATCTTCCTGGGGTCTTTTGTTTCCTGGATGACTTCACTGAAGTCCTCCGCTCTCCTCTGCCAGCCATGACGCCACACTGCCAGCAGAGAGTCCTCAAAATACACTACAGAGAGACAGAATGAAGGGGGGGGGGGGCAGTGAATGGACTGAATATTTAACTGAGTTTGGTAGAGAGCTACAATGCATGATTAATAGATGAATAGCTGGATACAGATAGATACATACATACGTACATACTTACTGTGAATACGTACATACATACTGTATATGCTCGTATGTAGGCTATGACAGACAGACAGACAGACAGACAGACAGACAGACAGACAGACAGACAGACAGACAGACAGACAGACAGACAGACAGACAGACAGACAGACAGAGACAGTGGGATGGCATCAATGGTCTGACATCTACAGCCATGTCATATATAATCTCAGACTTAGTTCTCACCTACAGCCTCCACATCAAAGGAGAAGGTAGCCTCTTGCGGCAGACTCCTGCTGCTCTTCAGCTCCCCCTCTAGGCCAACTATGTGTACAGACTCTGGAGGAAAGGAAGGGAGGCCTATTAGCCTGGTAGTTTAAAAGGTAGGAAACAACTCACTCAATACTGTATAGTTTAAAGCTAGAAGTTAATAGATACAGTATATATCTGTGTTATTATTCATGTCTTCACTGTTTTGCTTGATTTTTTTGCCATTATTTTAAATGTTTTTTGTTTTTGCTTTTGCTCTCCTTTTTGCTTTATTGTTAAATTATTATTGCTTTTCTGTAAAGCACTTCTGCTTTATTATAATTGTTTTGCTCTGTAAAGCACTTTGAGCTGCATTCATGTAATGAAAGGTGCTATATAAATAAAGTTTATTATTATTATTATTATTATTATTATTATTATTATTATTATTATTATATCCAGGATGAAATCTGCACACCAAAAAAAAATCATCATATACAGACATTTTCATGTGTATTTACCACTCCAAGTTATGGTGTCATTATAAGCATGTATCAGCTAATCAGCTAAGCCGGGTCAAATACAATGGAACGTTTTCATCTTTACAATGGAACCTTTTTGACAGGTAACTGCAGTTGAAGATAATAATGTTAATTGTGGGGAATTGTAGGAGATGTTCGGACTGGCACAACAGCTGTCTGAAATCATTCACTCAACTACTCCCTATATGAATTTTATTACATTCAATACATTGAGCTATGTTTACCAGCTCGATGTAGATATTTGTTGGACTGTTTGAATGAGGTAGTTCCTGCTCTTGTAAAATGAAACTGAAATAAAAGTGTAACACTTCTTAAAGGGAAGATACATTGAAGCCTTGGATCAAATAAACATAGCGGCAATATAGAAGAATGTTCTAATGAATTTGAAATCAGGCGTTTGAGATCACTTTACCAGATTTGTGCCTTGTCTGAGTCATATAATAGATATGTTTGTGATACATAATATACTTTGTTCTGGATTGTTGTAATGGCAAAGTTATAATGGCAAACTATTTCATTAGGTTATTCTGGAGTCTATCAGATTCTGATAGACACCAGAATAACCCAATGAAAGATTTTCTGAATACAAAACTCTTTCACATAGACAACAAATGTACAAACGTATATTTACTTACTTTCTAAGAGAACGAGCAATGAGCTATTGTCCAACTGGTTCACCTGCACTACATCTGTGCATCGATTCTCTGTGCACGCACACACACGCACACACGCACGCGCACACACACACACACACACACACACACACACACACACACACACACACACACACACACACACACACACACACACACACACACACACACACACACACACACACACACACACACACACACACACACACACACACACACACACAATTTATGGGTATACTTTTTATGATGAAACCACAGGCCATAAGATTAGACTTTTAAATCATACAGAAACGCAGCTGGTTGCTGAAACGGAGCATTAACAATAAAAGATAACCCGCACTCTGCCACTTGCAAGGTACGCGTACGCTGATTTATTAAGGCAACGTTTCGGTCACACACAACCTTCCTCAGGCAGCAATGCATTGAAACTGAGCATTGAAATTGTGACATAGCTGCATACTCTAGCTACCACTAATAGATTCATAGTTTATGAATTAATCATTCAAAATCTGCTTACCCAAGCCAGTGCTGGTGAACCAGGAAGTGTTGGAGTTAAGGTTAATGTTGTCTACGGTGATTGGCTGGTTGGGACCAGGCCCCCGGGACACAGCGATACAGACCAGAGGGTACTCCTCCTTGGGAACCACCAGCATCTGGAACACTCGCAGGGGGCTGGGCAATGGGAAGTCAAAATTCTGGGACCGGAGGACATGAAAATGAATGTGACAACCATCCACACAGCCCCTAAACCTAAGCCCTCAATGCCTAATCCTAACCCTGACCCCAACATGAATCTTTTCCCAATTGTAACCTTAGCTCCAAAAAGCTTTGTTAACCATGAAAATGACATCTGTGTGGGGTCCAGGACAATGGTCCTCACAAGGTCGAATTCTCAAATTCTACCATACTTGTGGGGACATCTGGCCTACTCATACGTATTGCAATACCTGGTACCTGTGCATGCACGCACGCACGCATGTATGCATGTACGAGCGTGCGTGCACACACACACACACACGCACACGCACACGCACACGCACACGCACACGCACACGCACACGCACACGCACACGCACACGCACACGCACACACAGTCTTGACTTCTGACCGATGGAGGAGCATGACATTGAAGTCAAAGTCATGAAGTAGAGGGCATTTTGTACAGAGCCTCACTGGGTGCAAAGATTAACCCCAAAATTAATGAACACTGATTATTTTACTGTGTACCTTGATGAGCATGAACTTGTGCATGGGCTCATACCACTGCAGAAGCACCACACTGGACTCCAGAGCACAGCACAGGAACACACAGCCTCGCTGCACGTTACCAACTATAGGAGGGAGGAGAGAACTCTGGGGGATTATCTCAAATTCATCACAAGAACATTTTTAAAGAACATATCAGATGCATTAGCTCATCTTACCTGCTGAGCAGGTCTTGCACCCTTTGGTGTCAGGTATTTTACATGTTACTGCATGTTTCCTGAAAATAGGGAAAATTGATTAAAGGTCATTTGTACAGAAGAAGTTAATAAAAAATACTGTCTGTCAAAATTCCAAAAGCGGAGTCATATGGAGAAAAAAAAAAAAGGTTGGTGAAGATTGTAATACAAATACTGCATATACTGTATTAACACTCATTCAAGTCTTGCCCATGTACGTTTTTTGTACGCTTTTGCAACAGGTCTTTCAGTAACAAATCACATTGAGTTTTAATTTCTACATCAAACTTCTACAAAGACTGATTCACGCTCTGGTGACAAAATGATTTTTAGAAAATGCATTATTTTTGTTGCATACAGCATCACATCAGAGTGACAGAGAGAAAAGAGTGAGTCAATTTGGTAAAGTGGCTTGTTCCCGATCAGTGGTTAAAGTATTACCTAGGTAACAATCTGTGCGTTGGCAGGGCAACCATCCTCTGATCTCGTCGTGCCTGCTCATACAACTCCTTCAAGGAATGTGAGTAGAGCTGAGATGACTTTCCTGGACACAAAAATAGGTCATATAGCATGCAGCCATATAGTTTAGATGAAGGCATCAAAATAATGCCCCTCCTTTATTTAATCAGGGTGTACAGTAAAATCTGTGCTAATTTAACTCTGAGAGAGTTAAGGTAACACTCTCAATTTTACTGTGTAGGTGTAGATTGGTGTTTTTTTGTTTTTTGTGTGATATTTTTGGGGCTTTTTCTGCCTTTATTGATAGAGATAGTACACTGACAGGGAATGGGGAGAGAGAGATGGGGAGTGACACGCAGCAAACGTCCGGGCTGTGCCTGCTGTTTTAAGGGAGTCCTGGCCATATGGAGGTGGTAAAGGTGTCAATTAAATGAAGCAATGGGAAACTGTATGCCAGAACAGGAAACTGGTGTGCCACCTTCTGGAAACCTGGGACTGTAGTTACGTATTATGTTCCCCATAAAAATATAAACACATAAACTCATTTAAAAGCCATTAATCAAGGAATACAGTTGAACTGCAGTGGCCAATGATATACTGCATAATTTGCAGGTCAATCATTTGGGATTTTAATATAATTGATTGCAATGAGATGGCTCAAATGGCTTTACTGAGACACAGAGAGCATGGTTAACGATGATGCAACTATAGTTAACTTCTCTTTGCCCTTTAACCACTTTCATTGATTAGTCAGAAATGTAAACAGCACATGGTACAGTAAGAAATTAAAGCTTCAAACCTCTAATATTAATAACCATGTCATTATAGGCATTGGGCAAAGAATGTCAAAATGGTAAAAAAAAACGTTGAAGATAGCTGATCTACAAGCTGTTTATAGATTGGCTATTTTGTCTCTTCGTCGTACGATGAAGTAAATAGTGGTAAGACTTACCAGAAACAGACATGAGGACATTATTAATGATGTACACATAGGTACACTTCCCTGGATACAACTGAGAGAGACAGAAAGAAGACATCAATCAATCAAAGTCTATCAGTTCGTCTATCTATCCATCCATCCATCCATCCATCCATCCATCCATCCATCCATCCAACCAACCAAAGGTTTTCATGTCTCCCTTCACCTTAATTTGTCAAAATATCCAAACATTTTAACTGTGAACCCAAACTTTCAAAGGGTTAAGGTTACGGTTTCTGCTTGGACACACTGCAGAAACCTGTAAAGGGTACAAATATTTTCAATTAATTCAGTTTACTTAGTTATAAGGCTACTAATCTATTCACCTTGGAAAACCACTCAATCTGTACAGTATACCCATGGAATTACACACTAGACCTAAATAAACACTGACTATGCAAAGCTCTATTACTTCTATAGATGGAAACTTAATCAAGGTTACTTACTAGCTCCATTGTGGCCTCTGAGCCATTGAGGTTGAGGGTGTAGATTCCTTCCTCTGCACCCAGGATCAGATGCTGATCTAAGGAGAGAGCAGAAACAGTTACACATGATTTGGAATGTAGATATGCAGACAGCAGACAGAACGACAGACAGACAAAACAAGCAGACAGAAAGACGGTCAGCAAAACAAGCAGACAGAAAGACAGACAGTCGGATGCAATAAGGAGACAGAAAGACAGCAAAACAAGCAGATAAAAAGCCACTGAAACCCTATACTTAGTTGACCGGATTCCCAAGGGCTCTATACCACCTGTACAGTCTATAATAAATATCTTTGCCGAAAATAACTGATCTACAAGATCGCAATGTCATGCAACGCAACAGACTGTGAGCTTGTAGATCGGCTATTTTTGCACGAATGATCCCCCCAGAATAGGGAGTGATGCTATGGTTCATTTGGTTATTAATTTGTGTACAGTAACCTACCTTTGGTAGCTGGATTTTCCCAGGTGGTTGAACAGCTGACTTTGAGAGGGCAGCCATGGAATACCTTCTTAAAATACACCTGGAATAGAATGGTGGAAACTATTACTGTATATTACATCATCTTACATAATTGATGATATAACACTACGCAACTGAATGTAGAACCAGGTTAGATTTTATTTAATTAGATTTTAATTACAAAAATAAATGTGACCACCATAAAAACAATGTACTCACACTTTCACCAAATAATTTCTGTTTTAGACAATGTACCTCAGACACGGAACATTATTAATGTAATGACATATTTAAAAAAGGATCCCTGGCTAATAAGCCTTATTATGTATGCCTTAACACATTATAATTGCCTTCTATAACTAAATCTTAATTTACAGATGCATGTGCAAATGAAAACCAACTTAATACTTTCTAAGGTAATATGAGCATCAACTCAATGTTTTAAATATGTTTTATTTGCACATGCATTCCATACATTCCATAAGGCTGGACCACACATGGACAAATGACATCTTGAACTTGCAGCGGGCATTGTCCCTCTTGAGTAAAAGATTAAATGTTTCTAAAATAAATGTAAAAAAAATTGTTATAGAGGGCAATTATGCATTGTAATGTATTAAGGCATATAAGGCTTAAAGGTGTGTGTGTGTGTGTGTGTGTGTGTGTGTGTGTGTGTGTGTGTGTGTGTGTGTGTGTGTGTGTGTGTGCGTGCGTGCGTGCGTGCGTGCGTGCGTGCGTGCGTGCGTGCGTGCGTGCGTGCGTGCGTGCGTGCGTGCGTGCGTGCGTGCGTGCGTGCGTGCGTGCGTGCGTGCGTGCGTGTGGATAAGATATATATCATATCATTTATAATGATGCTACTCTGCATCTCCCCCAGTAATAAGCGATAACGGTTGCGCATCTTTTGCTGGAGCTAACATCAGGGGCAAGCAGGCAATAACCCAGTGCTCTTATCCCATACAGAATGCTTAGGAAGCATGATGTAAGATCAATTCAACTCACTGGGGGTTTCTTTGGGACAGGGCTGACACATTCCACTGGCTCCTGGGAACGGACGGAGGTAAACATAATCAGAGACAATTTGAGAAGACACTTACTCTACATTCTGCACAAATTCAATTTAGCTTGTTTGTTTTGACTGTAACTGCTATCATGTATCTTCTCTGTGGAAACCTCATTATGTCCAAAACTGTTACTTTTCAGGATTCAAATAAAAAAATTGCAAAAGTAGCAGATCTACAAGCTCAAAATGCGGCGCTTCGCGTTGCATTTTGAGCTTGTTCCCATCGTATCGTTATTTCCATAATAAGATAATAAGATAATAAGAGGTTTCTGGCCGACAGCAACGATATTATAATACAATACTATAATTTGCAGTTGCCAAAAGTACGTATGTTTCACAGTTACAATACAGTACCTTTGTATGATGTTGTCTTCTTCTGGGATCTTTAGGAGGAAGCTGTGGAGGGAGGAGCTCTGCTGCACCATCAGTGTGCTGGACCTGGAAGGATACAGGGTCTGTAAGACACACACACACACACACACACACACACACACACACACACACACACACACACACACACACACACACACACACACACACACACACACACACACACACACACACACACACACACACACACACACACACTATATTCAATTCACAAGTTTGATTGCATTAGAATGAAGTATACAGTAAATCAGTCGAATTTGGTATAACAACTCATGTTACTGGAAAGCAGAAAAGGTGAAAGTAAACAAAATAGTTGATGCTGTAAGCGCGAGGTAGTCCAAGTACAGTTGTAACTCAGGTCTGTTTTAGCCTACTACGAATAGAGGGTTTATGTCGCTAAAGAAATATCATAATCGACGGCACACCTGAGTTGATATGTCTTGTGGAGCGCGGTCTGGGCTTGGGTCGAGTGTGCGTGCCACTGGAGGTCCTCAGGAGAGGGGAGGGGGCGTACAGGGAACAGGGGGTCCGTGCTCGCTCCTCTTCCCCAGCCATACTCTCCTCTGAGCTGGTGCGGGCCTTAGGCTGCAGGGGCACAAACAACAACAAATAAGAATACTCTACGTCAGGGGTACTCAAATACAAATCTTTAAGACTTTCTTCAATAAGTCAAGTAAGGCCAGTCATAAGCAGTGGTGGATAAAGTACTCAAATGTTTTACTTGAGTAAAAGTATCAATACCACAATGCAGAAATACTCTGTTACAAGTACAAGTCCAGTATTCAAAATGTACTTGAGTAAAAGTAACAAAGTATTGGCATCAAAAGTACTTAAAGTACCAAAAGTAAAAGAACAGAAATGTTTGAAAATCACAGATCTACAAGCTCACAACGCGTTGCGATGCGACGCGTTGTGAGCTTGTAGATCAACTATTTTCAAATAGCCTATGTAGAAAATAGTTATGTTTTATAGTTATAGTTTTAGTTTTATAATATAATAATGTATATCTACAAATTAGTAACTAAAGTTTTCAAATAATTGTAGTGGAGAATTTGTACTTAAGTACATTACTTGAGTACATGTACTTAGTTACTTTACACCACTGGCCATAAGGCACATAATACATGTTTGTATAACTACAACTAACATTGTGTTCAGTTGTTAAACACTCAGGTTCAATGTCATTTGAACCTTTGAGATTTGATTAGGCTACGCTATAAGTGTGTCCATTGGAGGGGAGCTTCCCCGGGTCCATTTGGTTCCATTTATTTTGTACACTTACTTTGTAATCTTTGTGATCGAGGCTGCATAATATTAGAACCGCCTGTTCTGTCCTTTTAGATGGACTGACTTGTTATGTCCAGCTTAATACTTTGGACATTTATTTATTTCATCTATTACATCTACTGCAGTCATACAGAGGAGATGTAGATGAATGCTTCATATGCCTGCTTTGTAGTATTATAGATAAAAGAGTGCTTTTACAGTACCTTTGGAGGAAGTGGGGGTGGGATGTCATCGGCTGGTATCGTCTCACTGTTAAGATACAGAGATGGGGTTGTCTTGTCTTCATAATGTAATAAGAAAAACATTAATATGTATGAGATGCTGCTTTTTAGCTGAAGGAGCTTACCTGGAGGCATGCAATGTAGGTCTGAAGAGAGGAGGAGTGAAAACAAAGCCTCAAGTCAGTCGTGAAGTCCAAACACTTGTACTCTAAACCGATGTACATACACGTACATACAGTAGATTGTATGTCACATATGCCATGCTCTTACTAACTGTGATTAAGTGAATAGGTGTGTACATAATAGTGTAGTATCCTTACACGTCTACGTCATCATAGTCATCATCAGAATCTGTGTCCTGGTCTCTGGGAAAGAGAAAGAGAGAGAGAGAGAGAGAGAGAGAGAGAGAGAGAGAGAGAGAGAGAGAGAGAGAGAGAGAGAGATATTGATTGATTGATTGATTGATTGATTGATTGATTGATTGATTGATTGATTGATTGATTGATTGATTGATTGATTGATTGATTTTTTGATTGATGTACTTTAACTTTATTTAGTAAGACATGAGAACAACAGTACATGGAAGTACAAATTCACAATACAAGGTCTACTAAACTGGAAGACTCATAAAGCACTAAGCTTGTTTAAAATGAGATCCCCATGCACACTAATCATGATGACATATAAGAGACAGGCAGATATACACACTACTATACAGAACGTCATACAATCAGCTTACAGGTTACTGGTAAGAAAAATTAAAAATATGTACAAGAGAAAAAAGAGGAAGAGTTCGGGGAGGGGGGGTTAGGTTAAGACTTTGACAGGGGAGAGAGAGAGAGAGAGAGAGAGAGAGAGAGAGAGAGAGAGAGAGAGAGAGAGAGAGAGAGGGTAGAGTGATCCAGTCGGAGACAGAGACAACAGACAAAGGAGAAAAGTACTTGTTCAGATTGTTCATTCTATTCATGCTGATTATTAATTATTATTAATTACTTTCATTAGACTGTGATATTATGTAAGCAGAAAAGAGAGTTAGTTACCTCACAGGACTTTTGTCAGACCTGGCAGATCTAGATGATGGCAGTAACTGCATGCAGAAAACAAGGGGAGAGTAAAAACACTGTAAGACTTACTGACCTTTTGATATAATTTGCATGCATTTACTTCATGTGTATGAAAGTGAAAGGCAACCTGCAAATACATTTGAATTGACTTTTGCTAAAGTCACACTAGAATATGCATTTTATTTAACATTGAAACATTCAGTCTGCTCCAGCAATGCTGAGCCCTCAACACAAACGTACTGTTGCCTCTGGTGAATTCTTGTTCACTGGCCTTTGGGTGTAGATCTGTTCCACTGAGCACCAAATAGAAAGAATAACCAATGATTAATACACAAAAACTATAAATATCTCTTTCATATAACAAAACGGGTCATTTTGGTTGAAGAAACCAGTGGTGGATTTTTTTTACAAAAAAATCCAAACATTTTTTTTTTTCCAGAAATTTTTGTAAAAGTATCAATACCACAATTTAGAAGTTCTCTGTTACTGTACAAGTAAAAGGCCTGTGTTCAAAATATTACTTGAGTAAAAGTACAAAAGTATTGGCATCAAAATATACTTAAAGTACCAAAACTAATAGTACTTAAATGTTTGAAAATAGCCAATCTACAAGCTCAAAACGCGTCACATAGCTTGTAGATTGGCTATTTTCAAATAGCCTATGTATAAAACAGGGCTAAAGTGGTATGTTTCATAATATAATGATTTATATCCGCAAAGTATCTATTAACTAAAGTTTTCAAATAATTGTAGTGGAGTAAAAGTATAATATTTGCCTCTGAGATGTAGTGGAGTAGAAGTAAAAGTACAGAAAAATGGAAACACTCCAGTAAAGTAAAAGTACCTCAAAACTGTACTTAAGTACTTGAGTAAATGTACTTAGTTACTTTACACCACTGGAAGAAACCATTAAATATAGACAAACTGTATCTCCCTATTTGGTGAGTGAAATCAAATGTACTCTCAGTCAAGGACAATATGAGTGCAACATTGTGTGCTGTGTCTGGTTATGTGTGAGATGACAACTCATAAACTCATGACATGACAAAGGAGCTTGGTTAGTTCACACAGATGTAATAGGAACTGTTGATCATGGTTAGTAAAGTATCATATCTCTTGTCTTACAGCTGATGTCAGAGTTGGTCCTCTCTGCCTGGTTGTGTTTATTTATAGACTGGATTCTCTTCATATAGCCTGAGACTGCCACCTAGGAACAACAACAAATGTCCATTTTATGTTGAGCCATATAACCCAGAAGACAAAGTACAGAGTTTGCACAGATGCTGGATGCCCTCGAATGTATTTACATTTCTGAGTTTTGTATGAGCTACAGGAAAAGGTCAGGTCAGAAGAGGTACTGTAAGATAATTTGAGTTTCAACCAAATTATATATTTTGTTTACTTAACCCATTAAGACCGGGAACACATCTTTGTCATTTTAGATTTTAGCCATAGCCATTATTTTACACTTTGGCTATTCAAAAATAGCAGATCTACAAGCTCATAGCGCTGCACTATATTTTTTAAAGTGAACATTCGTAACTCAAATCTTTGCTTCTGGGGGTCCCTGGAACAACATATTTTTGAAATACATATCATTTTGGGGGTCCTTGACATGAAAAAGGTTAGAACCACTGATATTATAGCAACTTGTGTTTCAGAAAACTGTTAAGATTTAGAAGACATTTTGTAAAAATCCCCAGAAGCAAAGATTTGAGTTGCAAATGTTTGCTTTAAAAAAAAAATATATATATTCAAAGATTTGCACAAATGTTCACGATTTTTAAAAAATAGCAGTTTTTTAGCAATTTTTTTAATAGCCCAAAGAAATCTATAAAATGCTTTCCCGGTCTTAATGGGTTAAACCCCTGCAGCATGTTGTTATTGGACAATGAGGTGATGTTGAGACAATAAGATAATTACATTTCTAATCTATTCTATTCTAGTGAGTGTTTGTTTTTTTAATCTAGTGAGTACAGTACCTCCTCGTCTTCCTCCGGGACCATACAGCCCTTCAATTTCTCTGGGTGTCTCAACTTCTCCAGCAGGTCCAGAGTAAGCTCCTGGCTCAGACGCTGTTGAGTCATAAACATGTGCTGTGGGGAGGGAGTGGATGAGAGAGAGTTTTTTTAACATACCATAATCATTCTGAGAACTTCGAGGAAGTAGAAGAAGGTTTTATAATAATGTTGACATTGAAAAAGTACTGACTGAGAGCATCTTGGAGGCGCTAGGCCTCTTCTTAGGGTTCCTCACCAACATGGCCTTCACAAAGTTATAGAACATGGTAGACCTAAAAGATAAACCACATTGACAATGGTTCACAATGTAGCAAAAAGATCTTTACAGTCTTATTAGACTGCAATCTTCATATTTCATAGTTGAGCTTGCAACAACATAGAAAATAGTCTGGCAATGACATTCATTTCTTTCTGGGGAAAACTTGTATGAGTGAGATATTTTGATTATTGTAACCGTCTGCACAACCAGGAAATGCCTGGTGAGGTGAAATTGAAACTTTTGAGTGTAAAAATTGGATTGCAGATGATAATCTATGCATGCTTATTTTTCTGTGAATCTCTTTCATTTTTCGAACCAGCATTGTTCTTGCACATTTGTACTTTAAAAATGAATGAGGTGAGCTTAAATACACTGCCAATTTGGCCCGCTGCTTGACACGTCGGCCACATAGTGGTGTGCTAAGCTTGCATGTAATTTGTAAACCTCTGAAGTGTATTTGCCTGAACTAGCTCATAGACTACGCATCATTTGTGTGACTTCACTCACAAACTGCACACATGACTATTGATAGCTAAAGATGAACATCATGGAGACATGGACATGGAGGCCGCAATTGTTTTTAGACAGTGTCTTGTTATCATCTGCTAGCATTTCCGTAGCAACAAGAATAAGAACAAAAACAACTAAGAGCCGGCCCTGGGATAATAAATGCAGGTCAAGTGAACCGACATTGAATCCAACTGATTGACAGATATCATAGGAACTTAATATAGGCTTAGTTTGCAACTACAGTTAAAAATTATCCTTAGCGTGTACTCTACCATTTGGATTTGTCCTTCAGTTTAGGAGGCTGGTAGCCACTCTTGGACATGAGAAACAGGACACTGGAAAAAGATACACAAGAACCATATGAATGATAAACAAAGAGAGAGAGAGTGCGTGTGTGTGTGTGTGTGTGTGTGTGTGTGTGTGTGTGTGTGTGTGTGTGTGTGTGTGTGTGTGTAGTGCGTGCGTGCGTGCGTGCGTGCGTGCGTGCGTGCGTGCGTGCGTGCGTGCGTGTGTGTGTGTGTGTGACATTATGTGAGTTTTTGTATGTTTCTACAGTACACCTGAACATGGGTGCAGCACATAGGCCTATTTATGTTGGCTGGTTTGTTTACATTTTTCCTTTTTTCTTTTTCTTTTTCTTGATGTATTGTATACCACATTGTGCGGAAAATAACAGATCTACAAGCTCACAACGCATCGCAGTGCGACCCTTTAACCACTTAAACCCCTGCAGCTTCCCTATTGCGGACAAGCTCACAACCAACCAACGCGCTGCAACACGTTGGTTGTGAGCTTGTGGATCGGCTATTTTCAGCCAAAGCTTTCCCCACAATAACAGCAAACAGAAAAGACACTATAGAGCCCTGGGCTCTGAGGGACTCCGCTCAACCATATAGGGTTTACGTGGTTAATGATGAGATGGAGCAAGCGTGTGTTGTATGCAGTGGTGGAAAGTAACTAAGTACATTTACTTAAGTATTGTACTTGAGTACGATTTTGAGGTATTTGTACTTTACTTGAGTATTTCCAATTTCCCATACTTATACTTATACTCCACTACATAGGCAAATATTGTACTTTTACTCCACTACAATTATTTCAAAACTTCAGTTACTAGTTACTTTGCAGATATAAATTATTACATTATAAAACATACATTACCCACTTTAGCCCTATTTTCTATCTAGGCTTTTTGAAAATAGCAGATCTACAAGCTCACAACGCGTTGCATTGCGACGCGTTGTGAGCTTTTAGATCTGCTATTTTCAAACATTTTAGTACTTTTACTTTTGGTACTTTAAGTACATTTTGATACCAATACTTTTTACTTTTACTCAAGTACATTTTGAATTCCGGACTTTTACTTGTAACAGAGTAGTAGTATTGATACTTTTACTTGAGTAAAACATTTGAGTACTTTTTCCACCACTGATTGTATAGTGACACCCCACCAGTGAGTGGGTGGTGGAAAGTTGTGCAATTTTCCAGAGGGGCCCGAAGACAGAACACCTCGCGGTTTTCTGGCAATGGTGTGACCCCTGTCCGCCGGGTGGGGCTTCCCACGCTCCTAGCGACAAATGGACACTTCTGAACACTTGGATGTGTGTGTGTGTGTGTGTGTGTCCATGCGCAGAATCAATCAGGCACACATAAAGGCAAAGTCTAATGATATGATATACTGGAAATGAGAGGATGGCGATTTGTGTATGTGTGTGTGTGTGTGTGTGTGTGCGTGTGTGTGTGTGTGTGTGTGTGTGTGTGTGTGTGTGTGTGTGTGTGTGTGTGTGTGTGTGTGTGTGTGTGTGTGTGTGTGTGTGTGTGTGTGTGTGTGTGTGTGTGTGTGACATTATATTTCACAGTAAACGTGAGGGTGGTTTGGGTGTTCCCAATTTTGAATGGACATATATTGCTACGAGGCTCTACCACTTGTTAAATATGCTGAACAACGATGAACAGTATGTGAGAGAGCTTGCACGTTCATCTCTATTTCTGGACCTAAAACGACGTAAGGTCCCCATGGCATGTGGCTCGGATCCTTGCTTCCTAGGCTTCAGGAGGAAACCTAGTGGATAGCTAGACAGTCGCTCTCCCGGCTTCGGTGTGTGGTCAGACTGGCCGGACTTAAACGATCTGTGCTGTTGGGCTGATGTTAGCTTGAAGTGGGTAGGGTCTAACTCAGAGGCGATGGCTGTCTCGGAGGACTTTATATCTGACCCCAGACAGTATCTCTGTCAGAGCATCTATGACTGTGTGTGGAACAGAACACCAACTCCCACTGACTAATGCCCGAGGTCGCCTCTTATGGGCACAACAGCAAAGGCAGCGGCAGCATTGGACTGAACTGAGGTTGCAAGGGAAGACTGCATGTCTCCCCGCTGCGGACCATTCTGTCTCGTACTCTGTGCTAAAAAATGTTGCTTTAGACGAATGCATTATTATCTTTACTCTGAAAGCGAGGTTGCAGGTTTTACCATCTGAACTTAACCTCTCCATCTGGTTTCCAGGCAACCATGCTCCTCACTGTATACATCATGGTCATGAACAAATAGCTGAAACCATGTCCCACATCTTAAATGGGTGCCATGTATACAGGGGATTCTACATAAGTAGGCATGACAGAATAGTGGATTTGATATCTAAAGATATCACTTCTATTTTCAGGTCCTCCATCATGCTGCATAAGCATTCTACTGTGAAGCCGAGCATGTTTAACCTGTGTAACGATGATTCTGTGTTCTCTAACATTTCAGCTAACACCCCTGATGTCATTGTTGTTAATGAAAACCATAGGGAGGTGTTCATTCTCGAGGTCGGCTGTACTTTTGATTACAGCTTAGAGGAAGCCTTCCTAACCAAAGTGCTAAAATATCATCAGCTAGAGCAGACCATCTCTCAGCTAGGCTACAGATGTAAACTTTTGGTTTTTATCTTTGGTAGTCTAGGGCATGTGCACAAGTTGGTTGTAAGGGGCCTGCAAATGGCCGGCCTCTCCAAAAGGAGGGCTAAACTAAACAATTAGCAAGGTACTGCTCAATATCAGCTATTATAGGAAGCCGCTCAATTTGGAGGAGGCGTTGCTTCCTTTACCCATGATTGTTGTCCTCTGTGTTTGACAAGTATGCCATCTTTTGTTTTGTATGTAACGTTGCTCTGCTTTACATGCGCTTTGTAACTAACTGTTTTCCCTTCATCTGACTGCACTGGCAGTGTTTATGTCCTTTGTACATCCTGTACTTCTCATTATGTGGACATAAATAAATATTTCAAATGTGTGTGTGTGTGTGTGTGTGTGTGTGTGTGTGTGTGTGTGTGTGTGTGTGTGTGTGTGTGTGTGTGTGTGTGTGTGTGTGTGTGTGTGTGTGTGTGTGTGTGTGTGTGTGTGTGTGTGTGTGTACCGTAGTGGGTGGACGTCAAACAGTGGGGGCTGTAGCTCTGCTAACTCTATAGCTGTGATCCCCACAGACCAGATGTCACACAGCTCATTATAACCTCCCTTTATCTCCACTGCTGCCACTTCTGGTGCCATCCTGAGGATGAGGGGGGGACACATCAAATGACGTTCAGAATCTGATCACTCAGAGCATGTGCTTATACTGTACACACACTTTCATACATAACTTACTGTCAGAATGACTCTCAAATAAGCTGTTGCTCATTATTATCAAATATCATCTTAGACTAAGCACAATAATCACCTATATGTACTGTGCATGTACTGTAGCTCTGGTCCTTAGCCTAGCCCTAGAAGGAGTTCTCATTAAGGCTATGGGACTTTCGAGCCTTTGCGCACGCACCACAGGCTGCATAGCCTCTCGTCTGCAGTAAAAAAAAAAAATACACTTTCGCTACTCACCAAAACAAACAAAGACGGTTTTATGGAGTTGAAAGCCAACTCTACTAAGTAGGAACACTCTGAGCCCCCCACCTCACATCTAAAATAGACTTTTTGGCCAAAATTGTAAATATTTCACGGAAAGGAAAAAAATAATGTGTTACTCCGCTGCGCCCTCTGCAGTTCTTGTCAATAGAAAAATTCCATTGACCGGATCTGTGACTAAATAATGTTTTCTTTCCTGTGAAATATTTAACATTTAGGCCAAAAAGTGTATTTTAGACGTGAGGTGGGGGGCTCAGAGTGTTCCCACTTAGTAGAGTTGGCTTTCAACTCCATAAAACAGTCTTTGTTTTGGTGAGTAGTGAAAGCGCATTTTACATTTTTACTGCAGACGAGAGGCTGTGCAGCCTGTGGTGCGTGCGCAAAGGCTCGAAAATCCCATAGCCTTAAGGAGAACTCCTTCTAGACTATGGAGCAGAGCTACTGTGCATAGTGATTTATTAGATTGATTTCTTAAAATTTTTATCTGAATTTAGCTTATATCATAAAGTATGTGATGTCTAGAAAAAAAACATTTTGTGTTTTGACCTCACCAATATGGCGTCCCAATGAAGGACTTCCTCCGTGACAGAGTGGCTGTGATCTGGGCTGAGATTCCAAAGTCGGCTATACGCAACGGAGAGAGCACACCACGATATAGAAATCACATCAATAGGCCCTCAAAATAAAATGTCAGTGGTGCCACTAATGAAATACGTTGTGGTGCGTTTAGTAGTAAACATAATTCTTGGTCGACAACAGTTATGCAGACTTTACATTATAGTACTTGATGATGTTCAGATGATGACTTGTTTGGATGTAAAGCATTTTGTCCATTTCAACACCTACCTAGTTTGACCTGTCCCTGATCGTTGACGAGGATGTTGGCACCCTGTGGGAGAGTAAAGAAGGAGAGAGGACAGTAAGACGACAGTAAGACTGCTACATATACTGTATGCTGGGACTAATGTCTGCATAAGTGGCAGTGATGATATCTCTAAGGCATACATGGGCAACTGGCAGCCTGCGGCCCCCACCTTCACTTAATGCGGCCCGCAGGTTAATATCGAAAAACTGATAAATTATTGATTTCGGCTGTTACAATTCCAAACATGCAAACATGACCTGCTTTAATTACTTCAGTCTATATTAGTAGCTTAATGACTAGTATTAAAATTCTATTGTCTTTTTTTTATGTCCAATGTATTTGTATTTAAGTTCATAAAGTTAACAAGTATAACTAAATCTAAAAATAACAAAAAAATCAGGATTCCAATAAAGAAATGGCAAAAATAGCAGATCTATAAGCTTAAAACGCGTCGCAGAGCTTGTAGATCGGCTATTTTTGCTACTTTTGTGTGATATAGAATGGCGAATGAAGAAAAAAGTTAAAATACGGAGATAAGAAGTGTCTGCCCGACAGTATGCAATCTGGCCCTCTGGAGTGAGTTTGAAAATCTAGTGGCCCTCTCCAGCCTCAAAGTTGCCCACCCCTGCTCTAAGTGTATCTAAAGCAACATTAAAGGTGCTGCAAGGGATATTTGTTTTTTTGTAAAAATAAGTGTTAAATAGCTCTATATTCCCATAGCATTCATTGCTATAGTATTTGTTCAGTAACAGCGGTCTCTCCATCTTTCCACCTCTTTAGTAATACATGTATACACCCCTATTACACCTTACATTTATATATATATATAATTTAATGATTCCATTCTCTCCCCTCACCTTGATGTCTCTGTGGATCTTCTTCTGTCCATGGAGGTAGTCCAGACCCTGTACAGACATACATTAACCACTTAAAGGGATAGTTCACCCCAAAAAGGACATTTTTTCTATCGATTGGTCACCCCATGGAGACTTGAATTCATGGATATTTTATAAATATATATTTAGTTTTTGTCGCATTCCTAAGCCAATAAACTTTTGAAAGGTTTTGTCTATAATGACATGGCC
Source organism: Gymnoscopelus braueri (assembly GCF_963280865.1). NCBI lineage: Eukaryota > Metazoa > Chordata > Actinopteri > Myctophiformes > Myctophidae > Gymnoscopelus > Gymnoscopelus braueri. Next base: position 1,056,468 of record NC_137606.1, on the reverse strand, counting down.
AAAATGGGGACACCAAGTTGAAAATGTTTAAACATCAGGGTGTTTAACATTAAAACATCACAGAGCCAAAGACCGAACACAATCAAAAGACAAATGTCCACTCAACTGCTGCTGCAATCATTGCAGTTATATCCACATGCACTGAATGTGCTGCTCCTGTGAAATATATTGACTGAGCGAAATCCAACGAATCCCCTAAGCTGAGCCTTTTTAGATTTCACCATAATAATCTAAATCTATGCAGTCTTGAGACCACTGAGATGAGGATTAAAATGTACAATTTGATAGAGCTTAAAGGAGTAGTTCACCAAAACATGACTACCGGTATCAACATTCTATCAATTACACATCCTAGAGCCTTCATTTGCTATTATTGTTATTGCTACTACTTGTATCTCTCTCTCTGTCTCTCCTCTGTCTCTCCCTCTCTCTCTCTTCTTCCCCCCCGACATGGCCGAGGCAGATGGCCTCCCACCCTAGAGCCTGGTTCTGCCTGATGTTTCTTCCAGTTAAGCAGGACATGTAAAGTGTCTTGAGACAACTTGTTGTGATTTGACACTTTAATAAAATTGAATTGAATTGAATTGAATTGAATTGAATTGAATTGAATTGAATTGAATTGAATTGAATTGAATTGAATTGAATTGAATTGAATTGAATTGAATTGAATTGAATTGAATTGATGGAGCTAATTTTTTTTGTCGCATTCCTAAGCCAATAATTTGATGACCGGCGGAAAAATGCGGCTTACGAATGCGACAAAGACAAAAAAAATCTCCATGAATTCAAGGCTTCATGGTGTGTGAAATTAATTGGTTGAACTACTCCTTTAATACAGATAAAGTGTGTTTCTAGTCATATTTTGTACCATGTACTAATGTTGGTGTAAACATACCTGCAGCATCTCCCTGCATATGTAGGCTATCTGTGGCTCAGTCGGGGGACCCGTCACTGTGGGAGGGGGGGGGGGCACATAAAGAGAGAGATGGCATGATTCATAGAGATTCATGGTCCACGCACGCACGCACGCACGCACGCACGCACGCACGCACGCACGCACGCACGCACGCACGCACGCACGCACGCACGCACGCACGCACGCACGCACGCACGCACGCACGCACGCACGCACGCACTCACACACACACACACACACACACACACACACACACACACACACACACACACACACACACACACACACACACACACACACACACACACACACACACACACTCACCATGGTAAATGTCCAGGAGGGAGCCTCCACCACAGAACTCCATGCAGATCCACAGCTTATTGGCCCTGGAGACACAAGGAGGCAGAGTGTGTTCTGTGCAGTGGTGGAGGAAGTGCTCAGATATTTCACTTAGGTAAAAGTATCAATACGGCAATGTAGAAACACTCTGTTACAAGTAAAAGTCCAGTAATCAAAATTTACTTGAGTAAAAGTATTGGCACCAAAAGTGAAAGTACTCATTATGCAGAATATCCCGTTTCCCAAGTTATCATACTGTATGTCAAGAATGTATAGGAAATCTTTTGAAAATAGACTAGATCTACAAGCTCACAACGACGGTTATTTTCAAATAGCCAAACTAAAGTTTTCAAATAATTGTAGTGAAATAAAAAGTACAATATCTGCTTCTGAGATGTAGTGGAGTAGAAGTAAAAGTATTGAAAACTCCAGTAAATTAAAAGTACCTCAAAATTGTACTTAAGTACAGTACTTGAGTAAATGTACTTAGCTACTTTCCACCACTGGTTGTAAGTAATATAAAACTAAGGAGTGAAGGGAGAGTGACAGAGAAGCGTAAGAGAAAAGCAGATAAAGCAAAGTGAGAGAGCAGCATATAGAGAAATGCAGAGAGGAATTACAGCAGAAGCATAGAAAAGGGCAGTGTGCTTACTGCTTACCGTATATAGCTGCCATAATATGCCACTATGTTGTGATGTTTGCAGCTTTTTACTATGACTATCTCCTGTTGGATGATTGAGAAATCATCCTCTGTGTCCGGGGGGGGGAGAGAGAGAGAAAGAGAGAGGGAGAGAGGTATGTTTACTGTACTGTTTATACAGTACTGTACATAGGTTATTTCGGAACTGTTGCTTGTTTTCAAACCAAATACCTAACCAGAACATTTTATTGTGTGTCAATCTTCCTGCTAGAACAACCAACCTTTTTCCAAGTTGATGCACATTCTTTCTAGGTTAAGGTTATGCACTATTATTACGGTTAAGTTCATGCATGGGTTTGGAGTGTTTAGGCACATTAGTATGGTTATGTTTATGCATGGGTTTGGTGTGGTTAAAATTAGAGTACGTATCTGGGGAGGGCATTGAACGAGAGAATTAAGTCAGCCAAAGGTTAGCTCCCATCTAGTCATGATCCCATGACAGGCATGACAGTGTTCACATCCTGTATGATGTTGAAGAGTAAAGTCTCACCTGGTTCCATTTTAATGACCTTGATGGCTGCCAGTTCTCCATTCTGCTTGTTACGAGCCTGGAAGCATAAACAATAATATTAAAGTCCCGTTCCCCACATAATAATCAATAGTAATAGTAACAATCCCTATTCCCTATAATTCATTCTCCAGAATTTGTGAAAATCAAAACAGAAACACTGATTAGGACAAACACCAAACGAGCAGTCAGCAGTCAGGTCCTCATTGACCATTGCGTGTCTGTCTATAGTGATGTTCTGATTGGCGTTCAGCCTGTGACATCACACCCTGTTTGAATTGTGTTTTAAAGATTCTATTTAAATAAAAAATTTCTAACACGATCATTTAGAACCAGAAACAACGTAAAAAGTTGTTTTCCTGATCTCACTGGAGAGACATGGTTTAGGTCTCAATGTAAAACCAAACAGTACTGCATTAGAATACATAGCAGTGGACCAACAATAGAGAGTTCAGCCTAGGACCACGGTGCTCAATTCCTGGTCAAGCTGCAAACTTCATCCTTGATCATGACCATTGATTATCTCCATTTAAAGCAAGGGTTAGGTCTAAATTATCTGTTAATGTTGAATTTAGGGTTTTTGCCAAGTTGAAACAAAATGAAGGTGAGATATGACATATTTGGTCAGAAGCAGCATTATAACACTGTTATACCTGTTACAGGTTATACCTATAACACTGTTATTGCCTGTTACCTGTTTCTTAGGTAACAGCATTCTGCTGGAAACCAGGAAAAGTTAGTTGATTAAGTTCATGTGAACCAGACAGGTAATTTAAGACCAATGGATGACAGTGCTTTCAATTGATAAATACAAAGCTATTATTTTGTGAGAAAATGGTAGAGACGCAAGTCAGTCCTCAACTTACAGTGGGAACACATTTTGCCTACCCAAAATGAATAAAATACATAAATATGCTGAGTCTGTATCTTTTGAAATAAGTGCGTAGACAATCATTGTAAATGTAGACTATAAAATATACCAAGAGCTACCATCTCAAGTTGTTTGTGCATGTTTGACAGAGAGAGGGAGAGAGAGAAAGAGCGAGCAAACGAGAGAAAGGGAAAGAGTGAAATTACTGTATGTTATGAAGTGAGTTATGTTGAATTATCTTTTTAACAACAACTTATTGGGTTATACAACTTTACTCACACTTCTTATTTGGAAAACAGCCCGTCATCCTAAAAAGAATAGCAGTGGTGTAAAGTAATAAGTACATGTACTCAAGTACTGTACTTAAGTACAATTCTGAGGTATTTTTTACTTATAAATTAGTATTTCCAAATGTCAGTACTTTTATTTCTACTCCATTAGATCTCAGAGGCAAATATTGTACTTTTACTCCACTACAATTATTTGAAAACTGAAGTTACTTTGCAATTAACCACCTATTTTATACATAGGCTATTTGAAAATAGCCGGTCTACAAGCTCACAACGTGTCGCACCGCGACGCGTTGTGAGCTTGTAGATCTGCTATTTTCAAACATTCAGTACTTTTACTTTTGGTACTTTAAGTACATTTTGATACCAATACTTTTGTACTTTTACTCAAGTAAATGTTGAATTCCGGACTTGTACTTGCAACAGAGTACTTCTACATTGCAGCATTGATACTTTTACTTAAGTAAAACATTTGAGTACTTTTTCCACCACTGAAGAATAGTGAACTCTAGATGCTGACTCTGTTGTGACATCATGCCATGTAAAAGCACACACATGGACCTGGTGCCTTTGTTTGGTTCTGTGTAAAAAGCAAAGCTGGCATTATTGACGGCTCTTCCTTTGAAAAGCATACCATTAAATGGTTTTAGGGCCAAAACACATTTTGGATCTTGTGCTACATTATGAACCATCCAGACTTCGCTGTTCATCTGGGACAGGTCTGCTTTCTGAACCCAGAGTCTGAACTAAATGCAGAGAAGAGGCATTCATTGTTTTAGGCACCATCTGGAACAAACTCAGATTCAATCTAGATTAGCCTACTGTGTATCAATTATATTATACATGCATAGATAAGAGTATGCATGGTTATTTGTTATATCATTATTACTATTATTATCATTAACAATTATTATCAGCATTATTATTAGCATTATTATGGCCAAATGCATATCAATTTGGGGGTCCATGACATTCAAATATTTGAAAACCACTGCCGTAGATTGTTTGATATTTGAGGAAGCCACTGGAAGCCACATGGTGTAAAAAATAAACTTTCAGATTTGAAACTTTCCTGAGATAGCATTAAAACACAGTGGACTTTATGCGATAAATGCATTATTGCCTGCTTTAATGCATTTTAAAGCATGGATTGGAAACAAAACTGACTCGAAAATCTAAATGACATGCCGACACTGACACTGACTCAACATGAGATCTGAAAATAAATAAAAAGGTGAAAAGACAAAATTACTGTATTTGATGGTTGTATGGTCCTTTAAGTAAGAGACCTGATGCCGATTTTTTTCTGAAAAACTTTAAAAAATATTATGGTGCTATATAGCAACAACCTCTGTGACACAGATGCTGTCCCGGATTGAAAGTTGCAACAACGTATAGGTTACAACAGGTCTAAATGGGTTAAGCCACGGGTCTACTACAGCCATTTTCAAACTGTAGCCACACAAAGCCTGCATTACAAGCTATTAAAGAGAACTTTAGCTGTTCTCAAGGGTAGTGACTCTAAAATAGCACACAATCATAAGAGATCTTACTGTAAGGGAGTGTCAACAATGAAATGATCTGAAGCCGAGGAAACCACCGGCCCAATGTGTACATGTGAGAGGGAAAATACAGTCATACTGCAACTACTAGGCTATACTTACACACACAAGCTGTCTGTTGTCTGAAGAGTGGCCAAGATCGTAAATAACCATGGCAAGAATGACAACGGAAACTCCATTCAATCAAAGGAGCAGTTAGTAGGGGTGATGTATGTCTGACTCTGTCACTGTGACTATATATGCCTGTTTCTACACAGGGGTCACTGAAGCCCCCGCACAAACAATCAAGCAACAACACTCTCATGGGAGATGGAAATGTCTGGTTTCCACACACAGTGATGTCACTCTAAAAGTTAGGCTCAGACAGATCTGTTTATTATATCACATACAGTATATGTGCATACCCCCCCCCCCTACCACCACACACACACACACACACACACACACACACACACACACACACACACACACACACACACACACACACACACACACACACACACACACACACACACACACACACACACACACACACACACACACACACACACACACACACACACACAGTAGTTCAAAGTCAGTGACCTCACATACTGCTATTAAAATGCACACGGTCTGCCTGTGTACATAAAAGCCTAGTGTGGGACAAGCTAGAGGAAGTGAAGACATGAACAGCTGCATCTGTAGTTCTGGAAACGGTAGACCAGTGAAAACAACAACGTCAACGTGGCCGTGGGAATACATTTCAAGTGTGGGGTGCTGTGGGGATGACGCAGGGGGGTTGACAGAGTGAGTCATGAAGAATTCAGTCCAAAGCATCGACCAACTACTGTACACAGTCAGCATCTACTGTCATACACTAACACAAACGAGCTCGCCATATACTGTAGTGGCTAAATTGAAAGGTGCCACACTAGTGGCTTTTAAATCCAGTATTGCGTTCATTCATTCGTGTGGATCCGATAGTCTAATCCTCTGATCCTCTGACTAGTGTCAGAGTACCATTAAGCTACTAATGTTGTGGTTGTCAATGTAAGGCCGACACTGGCCCAGTGGCATGGTCGCTACAAAACATCAGTGGTAAAGTAAAAGTACCAATAATGCGATATAGAAATACTCTGTTACAAGTAAAAGTCCAGAATTCCAAATTTACTTGAGTAAAAGTACAAAAGTATTGGCATCAAAACGTACTTAAAGTACCAAAAGTAAAAGTACTAAAATGTTTGAAAATAGCAAATCGTGATGCGACTCGTTGTGAGCTTGTAGATCGGCTATTTTCAAATAGCCTATGTATAAAATAGGGCTAAAGTGGTTAATGTATGTTTCATAATATCATAATTGATATCTGAAAAGTAACTAGTAACTAAAGTTTTCAAATAATTGTAGTGGAGTAAAAGTACAATATTTGCCTCTGAGATGTAGTGGAGTAGAAGTAAAAGTATTGGAAATTGGAAATACTCAAGTAAAGTACAAATACCTCAAAATTGTACTTAAGTACAGTACTTAAGTAAATGTACATATTTACTTTCCACCACTGCAAAACATGCAACCTAACTGACTGAGTAATGCTTTGCTAACCGAGTGTTTCAAAAGAAGGTAGGTGAGACAGAAGAGACACGTTTGAAATATTGAAAGTAAATGTTTAGGTGTGACCATTGGTTTGTAAGTTCAGCATACAGAGAGCAAACCATGCGAACGAGCGATCTTGCTCCCTCAAATGTGACAAAATATCACGTCTCTCTATGTTCTAGCACAGTGTCTAAAATGAATATCAAATATCTAAATACTGAATCGAGCAACTTAAAAACTGTCTGGGGGGTTCACAAAAGCCTGAGTAGACGATAAAATTACCAAAAGTTTTTTTTAAAGTGAAATATCCCTTTATGTAAAAGTATCAACACTGCAATATAGAAATACTCAGTTATAAGTAAAAGTCCGGAATTCAAAATGTACTTGAGTAAAAGTACAAAAGTATTGGCATCTAAATGTACTTAAAGTACCAAAAGTAAAAGCACTCACTATGCAGAAAGTCTCATTTCAGGTTTTCAAATTAATACAAATATTTTGAAAATAGCCGATCTACAAGCTCACAATGCGTCGTATCGCGACGCATTGTGAGCTTGTAGATCGGCTATTTTCAAATGGCCGAAATGTATACAGGGCTGAAGTGGTTAATGTGCTATGTTTTGTAATAATTATCAAAATCTACAAAGTAACTAGTAACTAAAGATTTCAAATAATTGTAGTGGAGTAAAAGTACAAGATTTGTCTCTGAGGTGTAGTGGAGTACATGTAAAAGTATTGGAAATTGGAAATACTCAGGTAAAGTACAAATACCTCAAAACTGTACTTAAGCACAGTACTTGAGTAAATATACTTAGTTACTTTACACCACTGGTCTGTACAAACCAGGGTTACTGCAGTGATGACATAATTTAACTTGACACAAAGAAAACGAGAGGTGGAAATGGAAATTCAATGGATTTAAAAAGCTAATTAAGTTCAACACAACAAAGTCAGCTTCATTTTATAAAAACAGCCACTTAAATGTACAGCAGAGTTATTATAACAAGGCAAATGGCAACATGTTTTGACCTATACGTCCTTATTAGGGCGAAAAGACCTAATGAGTCAAAACATGTTGGCATTTGCCTTGTAAAGGCTGTTTTGTTCTCTGTACATTTGATTGTCCGGATCCTCTGTTTTTATCTCATGTTTTATCCCGTCTGATCCAGGAGATACTTAGATACTTTCAACCATTTTTAACTTATTTTATCTCAGGTGAGCACCTGATTGTTTTGTTTTCTCTGTCTTCAAGCTTCTTTTTATAGTGGACTTTTTATTATTCTCTCTCTCTCTCTCTCTCTCTCTCTCTCTCTCTCTCTCTCTCTCTCACACACACAGCATTCATAAAAACTTTCTCTTCCTCTTTCTTGCTTAAAGAATCAGTTTAGCCTCAAAATATGAGCTTTTCACACTCTGCTCAGCAGCTTGCTGCCTTGCACTCACAGCCAGAAACTATTGCCCACAACATTACCACCTACCAAAGAGAGGTCGAATGGGGTCAAATTATACCCAAGAACTGGCAGTTTAGTTAGAGGGAGGATTCAAATGTACTTCATGTCAAGAGCTCACACACACTCACACATACTCTGTTACAAGTAAAAGTCAGGAATTCAAAATGTACTTGAGTAAAAGTACAAAAATATTGGTTTGAAAATGTACTTAAAGTACCAAAAGTAGAAAGTACTCTGCAGAATGTCCCATTTCACAAGTTTTCAAATGTATGAAATGAATAAAAATCATTTGAAAATAGCAGATCTACAAGCTCACAATGCTTCGCATCGCGACACATTGTGAGCTTGTAGATCTGCTATTTTCAAATGGTCGAAATGTACTGGCTGAAGTATGTTTTGTAATAATAATCAAAAGCTACAAAGTAACTAGTAACTAAAGTAGAAGTAGAAGTAAAAGTATTGGAAATTGGAAACAGTCAAGTAAAGTACAAATACCTCAAAATTGCACTTAAGCACAGTACTTGAGTAAATGTACTTAGTTACTTTACACCACTGCATAGGGCCACGGGTGAATGACACGTATTTGTCACAAGCTCCTTACACCGTCATGATACACTGACATGCACTGTCATAATGCACATGATCTCGTAATAAAGACAGTAAGGCTTTGCCTAACACCAATTTATTTCACTTCTTCATTTCATATCTGAGACTAAAGTGCATGCAGCACCTGCCACCAACCCACACCTTCTCTGTGGCTTATTATGCTACCAAGACTAGAGTGTCTAAAAAGCAGCTTGATAGCATAGCTCACCACAGATCAGATAAGAACATCTGAGCTTTTTACTGGAAAAGATGGAAGAGCTCACTTCACATGGTTGAATATAGTAGAAAACACACAGAGGAGCTGAGTCAGCTTGTTTGATTTGATTTGATTTGATTTGATTTGATTTGATTTGATTTGATTTGATTTGATTTGATTTGATTTGATTTGATTTGATTTGATTTGATTTGATTTGATTTGATTTGATTTGATTTGATTTGATTTGGAGCTTGGGGTAGTAATACTAAAACTGCAATTACTTAAAAAGCATAAAAGGCAGTGGTGTAAAGTAACTAAGTACTGAAGTACTGTACTTAAGTACAATGTTGAGGTATTTTTTACTTTACCGGAGTATGTCCAATTGTCAGTACTTTTATTTCTACTCCACTACATCTCAGAGGAAAATATTGTACTTTTACTCCACTACAATTATTTGAAAACTTTAGCTACTAGTTACTTTGCAATGATCAATTATTATATAATAAACCATACATTAACCACTTCAGCCCTAGTTTATACATAGGCTATTTGAACATTTTGAAACATTCTAGTACTTTTACTTTTGGTACTTTAAGTACATTTTGATACCAATACTTTTGTACTTTTACTCAAGTAAATGTTGAATTCCGGACTCTTACTTGTAACAGAGTACTTCTACATTGCAGTATTGATACTTTTACTTAAGTAAAACATTTGAGTACTTTTTCCACCACTGATAAAAGGTAAAGTAAAAATGTAAAGCTGCTCTGTAACTTTCATGTTCTATAGGATTTCAGCACTTGCACAGGCTGAATGGTCTGATGATATCAATAACGAGTATCTGAGGAATATCCTAAATATGAAATGATCGATGCTATTTATGTTACTTTTTCAAAAATGTTTCCACCTACTGTATAATGAAGGTAATAACGAAGATAGTTAAAGTAGTTAACACGGGCAGCCATGGGAAATTGTGGCATCATCGAACCACATGGATTTCTTTGGACTTTTGACAAAATATGACGTGTCTATGTCGATGAGACTAGAATAGAAAAGGTTTCTGTTGCAATGTGTGCAGATTCATGTCATACAATACCTGGACTACAGTATATAACCGGATACAGAAGATTCAGAACTCGCTATGCAGTCATAACTATATCTCTGTTGTCCGGCAGAAACCAGCCAACTCCAAAATGTTCATTTTTCAGGAAATTAAAAAAATTGAGTTTTTGTTCATCATTGATAAGAACAGCTGAATGGACCTCCAAGCTCACAATGAGGTTGGAGGTCAAAAGGGGGTGGAGCCTGTAGTCAGCAAAACCAGCTAACTCCGGTGGAGTTAGCTGGTTTAGCAGAAAGTTTGAGGATCCAATGGAGTTAGCTGGTTTTGTCAGCAGCACTTTTTAATGCTTTTCACTGGTTCAATATTTTTTTACCAACACACAGACGTAAAGGGTGTTCAATGGCCCTGATTTATGGAAAAAAATGCAAAAGCGTCAAAATGGAGTTAGCTGGTTTCTGCCGGACAGCAACGATATATTGATTGATTGATTGATTGATTGATTGATTGATTGATTGATTGATTGATTGATTGATTGATTGGTTGATTGGTTGATTGATCGATCAATTGATCGGTCGATTGATCGATCGATTGAATACTTTATTAACAAGATTATTAACAGTACAGTCAAAGGGCATACCTTATGCCCCAAGGTATGGGGCAATAAAACACTTAAAACAAGTTTGAAATCTTGTTTGAAGTGACCAAACCTGCCTACCGATAATGTCACAGGTAGGCCTCAGGCGGGTTTCTGAACTGTCCACAGACCACAGCCCTCCTCTGAGACACAGAGAGCAGATAGAAATGTTGCCATCTTATGACGCGCATCAGCGAGGACCAATTATGTAAAAGCTATGGGTATCCACCCTTTATTATATGTTGTTGTCCAACAGGTAAAACCAGCATTCATGCAAGTAGGAAGCAAAACACTACATTGAGCTGGGGCGTACCAGTTGGTTGGGTGAAGGGTTACTGTAGTGCACCGACAATATCAACCAGTTGATTCCATTCCAGCCAAAGCCACGTGTCTTTCCCTCTGTCTATCTCAGCTTCCTGACTCTCTTTGTCCTCCTATATAAATAAAGTCATAATAACCTAATAAAACTTACAAGACTAAAATACAAATAAATACAACTAAATAAACCTGTGCTGGGTGAACTTTTGACAAAGCCAGTCAATGCCACTTTACTTTACTGGAGTATTTCCAGTTTTCAGTACTTTTACTTCTACTCCACTACATCTCAGAGGCAAATATTGTACTTTTACTCTACTACAATTAGTTGAAAACTTTACTTACTAGTTACTTTTCAGATATAAATGATTACATTATAAAACATACATTAACCACTATACATTAACCACCCTATTGTATACCTATAGGCTATTTGAAAATAGCCGATCTACAAGCTCACAACGCGTCGCGACGCGTTGTGAGCTTGTAGATCTGCTATTTTCAAACATTCTAGTACTTTTGGTACGTTAAGTGTATTTTGATGCCAATACTTTTGTACTTTTACTCAAGTAACAATTTGAACACAGGCCTTTTATTCTACATTGCAGTATTGATACTTTTATTTAAGTAAAACACTTGAGTACATTTTCCACCACTGTTTACTTGTTTCTGACTGCTGTGACGTCAGTGAGTGCGCTCCTAACCTGTCCCCTGGTTGGTTTTGTTGACCATTCACTGAAAACAAGGGTGGCACTCTCAACAAACCTGTTCTTTCTATCCACCTCGCCTCATTTCACCTCACATGCCTGCATTCTGGCTCAAGGTGTTTATTGCCACATACAGTACAGCTATATATATATATATATATATATATATATATATATATATATATATATATATATATATATATATATATATATATATGTATATATATATATATATATATGTGTGTGTGTGTGTGTGTGTGTGTGTGTGTGTGTGTGTGTGTGTGTGTGTGTGTGTGTGAAAGCACATGCAAATCTCCCTGTGAGAGAAAACAGCAGGTCTGGTGGCCATGTGTTGAGAGGAAGTGTGCTCCACTCCACAGCCTCCATGCTTTGCATCACATGCAAGCCCAGTACCGTAAACTGGGTTCAGACCAGTACAGTCATCATCTTCGCCAGGGGGCCGAGGATATAGTGCACACTGATTTGCTTCCAGTGTGACCTTTTCCCCATCAGTCTACTACTCCTCAGTAGGTTTATATTATAATTAATTGCAACACCGAAACATTGATGACTCACTCTGCTCTGAATAATTACTGTAGAGAGTGAATCAATATTTTACAAAGGCCGTAGCTGTCTATAGTACCATGTATGCAGTGGAAAGTACCAAGGTATCCAGACTTAAACCATTCACTTTACAACTCCATGGAATTCATTTATCCATTTGTGTCCCTGACAACCTCAGCATGGGGAAGCAAAAGGTTACCATAAAGCTACAGCCTGTCTAATACTGTGATCAGAAACACAATGAATTCTAATTCAACTTCAGCCAAAGATCCCAAGACGTTCCAATGATCAAAAAGCTGTATGTTTATATTGCTAATATTGTATATTCCTCTTTTACTTCTGCGCACAGCCGCACACACGCATGCACACGCACGTGCACGCACGCACGCGCGCGCACGCACACACACACACACACACACACACACACACACACACACACACACACACACACAACACACACCCACACACACCATACATGCGGGCCTATAGTATAACACTAGGTATACATTGTTTCCCAGGTATAGATTGTATATTCATCATTATACACTGTCGATTTTTATACCTAGTGTATACCTAGTTTATATCAGACAACATGTTCATCCTGGGCAGTCCAAGTGCAGAGGGCCAAGCAAGACCCTAGATCTCCTTTGGGTTTTGGTACTTTCATCCCTGTGACTGACAAACACATGATGCTGCCACTGGTATGGCAAATTCACAATGCAATACACCCCTACAGGATTTCTTTTTTTTACACTTAACCACAACCCTCAGTGGACTTCTTGCTAGACTGTTCGCCCTGAGACTGGGACGCTGAGTGGCCCATGACCTATGGGCCACATGGTTCGGGAAACAGTGGTTCTTGAGGTTACTTAATTATATATAGTCTGTGGACTCTAGCGAACCTACTCTGGGGTGGGCATTTACCCGTAAACATTTGGTCAAAATAGGCAAACAATCGTTGCGTTATGCGTTGTGAGCTTATAGATCAGCTATTTTTGGTTTAGAGATTTTGTATAGTGGGAGAAAAAGGAGGGGGCCAAGTACAGACCCATGGGGGACCCCTGTCAGCAAAGTATACAGGGTTTAAGTATAACTGAGCATCAGGCACATGGACAGATGAACCTCAACCTCAGACTTGACTGACCTAATTTTTAAACTAGGCCATAAAGACAGACCATGTCAAAACATTAATGGATGCAATTCTTTTACAGTATTTATGTTTATTTAACCTTTATTTATCCCAACTAGTTGAAATAAACTAGATAGATACATTTTTGGCCAAGAAAGCGGCATTGTGACAAACAAATGTTGAGCTACAGACATGCAGTGGAGGATGTCTAATATCTATGTGACAATCAGAGATACCATCTTATTTAACCCTGTTCCTTTTTACAAAAACTCTCAGCGTGCCCTGATATTTGTGCACTCTCAGTTCTTCATATTTGGTGTTTGGGGTGAAGCAACTCTCAATTAGAAATGGTTTGTGAAACACACTTTGCATAATATGTTGTTAGAGTATGGCACTGGCCTCAGTCTTTACCATATTATCCATACATAATAATATACAAGAAGCAATCAATGAAACTGGAAAACACCAAGACAACTTTCTGAGTAATAATTTGTTAAAAGGTTTCAGGGGTTTGTTGAGCAGAGTTTGGTGATAAATGCATAAAGCAGTATTTAGTGCACTTTCACTTCTAAAAACCACTTCCTCCTAACAGGCCTCTCGGCTGCATGACATTTCTGACTTCACTTACTGTAACCGTACTGCAAATCCAACACAATCTGAGCAATCGTAGCAAGTCATTAAATCAGAGCTAAATGGGTGTAAAAGAACTAAAAGAAGAAAAAATTATCTACCATACTACATAGGCTTTTATCAGTGGTGGAAAAAGTATTCAAATGTTTTACTTAAGTAAAAGTATTGATACAAAGTATTGGTACAAAATGTACTTAAAGTACTAAAAGTAAAAGTACTAAATGTTTTAAAATAGCAGATCTACAAGCTCACAACGCGTCGCATCGTGACACGTTGTGAGCTTGTAGATCGGCTATTTTAGCCTAGGTATAAAAAAGGAAGAAGTACAACATTTGCCTCTGAGATGTAGTGGAGTAGAAGTAAAAGTAGCCTACAGAAAATTGGAAATACTCCAGTGAAGTAAAAATACCTCAAAATTGTACTTAAGTACAGTACTTGAGTACATGTACTTAGTTACTTTACACCACTGGCTTTTATAGGGGGCAATATTAGGGTATATTAGAGGTGTGAGTCATGGTTAGCTTCTTCTTTTTTAAAGGAAGAAAAAATAACAATTTGATTATAGTTCCCCAGTAACAAATCAATTAATTTTACAGTGAGCATTTTCAACCCAAAAAAAGCACACTTTTACAAAGAGAACAGGTGATAGCGCTGACCTTATAAACATCTCCATATGTTCCTCCTCCGACCCTCAGCATGATCTCAAAGTCATCTTGAGGGTTCCTGGTGGAGATGTCCAGAGCTGCCCGGTGTTGGGAATCCATCTCCAATGATACTAATGATATGGCAGCCTGGGCATGGTAGGTACCCACTCACAAATACACAATCACTCTGTCTCACACACACACACACAAAACAGTAACCTGCTATACATGTATATCTCCAATACACAATGAATGTAGGCAGACAACTCCTACAGACACTCACTCCTATGCACCCCTGTGCACACGCATGCGCGCGCGCACATACACACACACACACACACACACACACACACACACACACACACACACACACACACACACACACACACACTCAGTCACGCACAAATTGCTCTACAACTAACCTCATTTAACTGCTGAGAACATTAACTGAAAGAGAGACTTTCTTTCTCCTGTAGTCCTTTCTTGTTTCTGTTCTACACAACTGCACTCCCTCCCTCAATCACTCACTCAAACACCTTCCTACTGCCTCTCACCCTAGAGTTACCACTCCTCCTCCACCACGCCTCCATCATTATTCTGTTCTCTCAAACGTTTTACAGTTCATTTACATAAGCCAGTTTTGTTTCCTGAGTGTGTGTGTGTGTGTGTGTGTGTGTGTGTGTGTGTGTGTGTGTGTGTGTGTGTGTGTGTGTGTGTGTGTGTGTGTGTGTGTGTGTGTGTGGTGTGTGTCTCTCTCTCTCTCTCTCTCTCTCTCTCTCTCTCTCTCTCTCTCTCTCTCTATCTCTCTCTGTGTGTGTGTGTGTGTGTCTCTCTCTCTCTCTCTCTCTCTCTCTCTCTCTCTCTCTCTCTCTCTCTCTCTCTCTCTGTGTGTGTGTGTGTGTGTGTGTGTGTGTGTGTGTGTGTGTGTGTGTGTGTGTGTGTGTGTGTGTGTGTGTGTGTGTGTGTGTGTGTGTGTGTGTGTCTGTGTGTGTGTGTGTGTGTGTGTGTGTGTGCGTGTGCGTGTGCGTGTGTGTGTGCGTGTGCGTGTGCGCGTGTGTGTGTGTGTGTGTGTGTGTGTGTGTGTGTGTGTGTGTGTGTGTGTGTGTGTGTGTGTGTGTGCGCGCGCGCGTGTGTGTGTGTGTGTGTGTCTCTCTCTCTCTCTCTCTGTGTGTGTGTGTGTGTGTCTCTCTCTCTCTCTCTCTGTGTGTGTGTGTGTGTGTGTGTGTGTGTGTGTGTGTGTGTGTGTGTGTGTGTGTGTGTGTGTGTGTGTGTGTGTGTGTGTGTGTGTGTGTGTGTGTGTGTTTTAGCAGGTGTATGAATGTCTATGTGGTTTGCCTAAGTGATTAGCTGTAGTTGTGCTGTTTGAGGTTTTCATTATGGGGTTTCTTTCTTTCTCTCTGTCATGCAGATGTGTGTATGTGCATGTATGCATGCGCTCGTGTGTGCACTCTGCAGAACTGCTCATGCTTGGAGCTCCATTTTAGCTTCCGGTTCAGCCACATTTACATAATAATGGCTACCAATGGGTTGCTTAATTTTATCAACTGTGTGTGCCCTGTGAACACATCAATGGCACATCTTTCACATGTAAAATGTATTTGTCTTGCTTCAGGAAACTTCAAGGAACTTCTAAGAACTTCTAACATATACACTAAATAGATATTTCTGTTATTATCTTAATATTATGCTGTGCTTTTCAAGGAATGGAACTAAGGTGTAACACGTCAAACATTGCCTATGAAGTTATAGTTACAGAAACCTGTGTGTATCCATGACCATGAAGAATGATAAAAAAAAATTAAGAACTGGATGGATGCACCGCAGCTTAAAGAATAAACATGTGAGGGTGATTATCTCAATCTCTGCTACCTTATCATGCCATCTTTTCACATTTGACATCAGCAGCTGCCATCTTCCACCCACGGTCTCAGGTCTGCCCTCTCACAAACACCCACATGTGACAGATTCATAACATAGGTCAGCCAACCACAAGCAACTGAACTGTCTCAAACACATCTGAGCCGCCTGAGGCCATGTCAGAGACTAAATCGGGTCAAATATCGTACAGTGTGTAGAGGCTATTAGTATAGTATATGATGGCTCAATGAGTAGAACAAGGGAATATCACTACCATGGTTAAGGGATTACTTTAAGGACTCCATCACATTCCCCTCACATACTTATACATAGACCTGTTACAATGCAATGATAGAATAATAAAACAATATATGTTCTATATTAAAAATCACACCCTGTGTGAAGTGGGCGGTGTCTTCCTAGCTAACCACAATACTGAATGGAGTCAACCAATATATATGCTTTGATCTGAAAGAGCCACTTAGTGTCAGCATGTGTCTTGCTAGCTAATCACAATACTGAATGGAGTCGGAATGGAATGGAATGGAATGGCTAACAGAGTCGATCAATCATGTACAAAAGATAAATACATTTATCTTTTGTAAAACACACTTTATGATGGACAAAACCATAACTTAAAAAAAACAATAATTTGGTTTTTTTTAAGTTATGGTTGCTTATATAGGGCTATGCACATGTGTCATGTGACACTGGCCAATCATAGTCCTGAATAGATTGTGATTGGCCAATCACAGCGCAGGATAATTGTACAAATTTCCAAACCTCACTTTTAGGGCCGGTTTCACTGCCCAAGATATTTGTACATTTTTCCAAATCTCACTTATAGGGGCGGTTTCACCGCCCAAAAATATAGGCCTAATTGAAAGAAGAAGAAGAAGAAGAAGAAGAAGTAGAAGAAGAAGAAGAAGAAGAAGAAGAAGAAGAAGAAGAAGAAGAAGAAGAAGAAGAAGAAGAAGAAGAAGAAGAAGAAGCAGTGGTGTAAAGTAACTGAGTGCATTTACTCAAGTACTGTACTTAAGTACAGTTTTGATGTATGTTTTACTTTACTGGAGTGTTTCCAGTTTTCTATACTTTTACTTCTACTCCACTACATCTCAGAGGCAAATATTATACTTTTACTCCACTACAATTATTTGAAAACTTTAGTTACTTTGTAGATTTTGATTATTATTACAAAACATACAAACCACTTCAGCCCCTATTGAACTTTGGGTATTTGAAAATAGCCGATCTACAAGCTTGTAAATCTACGTGCTTGTAGATATGCTATTATATAAATATTTTGATACATTTTTAAACAAATGATAACTTGTGAAACGGGACATTCTGCATAAAGAGTACTTTTACTTTTGGTACTTTAAGTACATTTTGATGCCAATACTTTTGTACTTTTCTGAAGTAAATTTTTAATTCCAGACGTTTACCTGTAACAGAGTATTTCTACCTTGCAGTACTTTTAGTTAGGTAAAAAATGTTAGTACTTTTTCCACCACTGGGAAGAAGACAACATAATACTGTATATGATATAAGTAATGCTATCTATTTACAGGAAGAGGCAAAGGTCAAAGTGTAAATGTAAGTGTAATAGAAAATAGAAACATTCAGTTTACACATTGTATTTTGCATTAAAAAATAATGCATGACTATGTTGCTATCTTGTCAGTTTTATTATATTTATTATGCAGTTTTATTATGTTTTATTTGAATGCACGGAATTCCTTTTTACAAACTCTGATTATTTTTAAGATTTAGTTTTTTTCTCTAAAAGATAATGTCTCGTGTTATACTTAATACAGACAGAGGGGGGCAGTGTGGCATCATACTAGGAACCAAAACTAGAATGTTGAACACACTGAGGCAGCGCAGATGAGTGAGGCTGGGACCGAGGCTACTGAGGCAGACAAAACTGTGAGATTTTTGTTAAGTGGTTAAATTGGAAGATTAAGTTATAACAAGTATATTAAGTATAAGTGGCAGCCTTTGCTATGTTTCACCCGTTTCAATTGAAACGGGCCCGAACCTCAGGGGGACCCAAAAAAAAAGAAAAAAAGAACTCGCATCCCGTCCAAGAATTTCATGCAAGAAGATTAAGACAGGGCTCAAGAAGATTAAATCAGGGCTCAGCTCAGTGAATTATGTGAGTGAGTTGTTTTAGCTGTCTGTCCATGGTAGAAGTGCAAATAGTCTAATTAATTTAGTTAAAAAATGCATCATTATGGATTATGGAAGCAAACCAACTTAAGTCCACAATTTTGACCTAAAGAGGCGCATCCCGTACGGTGCTTCACTTGTCCCGGGTAAAGGGAAGATCAGATGCATAGTCAAATATATATTTTTCTGTGTGTGCGCCAGGCAGTGCATCTGTCTGCCTGCCTATAGGTGCGTTCGGATATTGCACACCGGAGCGCACTCGCCTATTAGTTTGTATTGGCCAGTGCGCTCAGTGCTGTATTTCCGAACGCACCCATATGTTTGTGTGCTGTATCCGAACTGCCTATGTGTTTGAGTGCTATATCCGAAGGGCGCTAGGACCCTGGGGGTGCCGCTCGCGCGCGTGTCTGTGCGTGCGTGTGTATGTATGTGTGTGTGCGTTCTAGCAAACAGTGGGAAGAAAAACTGTGTTAAAGGACAACTTTGTTTTTTTTACAACCAAGGTTTATATTTTAGCTTGTAATTAAAGTAAATAAAAGCTGAGTGTTATTTTTTTTTCATTTACTGCTTTCTATAGTTTTAGCAATTTTCGCGATATTTTTTACAGTGGGCGGGGGCATTCTGTCCGGTGGCTAAATATGCTTTTTTTACACAATAAAAAAGGTCCTGTGGTCTTTGATGGCCAGATGTAAGTTATTGGGGTCTAGAAGAGCTACTGTAAATAATAATAAAGAAAACGCCGGGTTATTGTGTAAAAAAAAGACATATTTAGCCACCGGACAGAATGCCCCCAACACAGAGGTGTTCAAACACACGAAAAAAAAAGTGCCTCTAACATTGCTCTACCGAAAATAAGTTGCTGCATGTGAGGTTACGTTAGTATAGCATACTAGCTTATAGTTAGACACGGACTGAGCTGCAACAGCATGGCACAGTGCAATGTTTAACGATTGAAATATTGCAAAGAAAATCCAAGGCTGAGATAATAACAGCCCCAACACTGTGTGCTAGATATTTTGAAGGACCTGCAGCAAGTAAATGCACCCTGTGTGTGTGTGTGTGTGTGTGTGTGTGTGTGTGTGTGTGTGTGTGTGTGGTAAGATGAACCACTTTTTACTTATGTATTTTCCCTTTTTCCCTTTCCCTTTGGCAAATAGTCTATTTGGTATTTAAACAATATAAAACCAATTAAATAAAGTTTGTTATTCAGAACCTTATAATATTTGCAATTGTTAATACAACATTGAAAACTTCTCTTAAATGAGTGTATTCATCCAAATGAAAGGTCATACAGCATAATTTGAGAAGCAAAGACATAATAAAAAATATGAATAGTGATTAATATTAGGATAATTGGCTCAATTTAAAATGAAACATCTCTGCTTTCTTTTGGGAAATCATGTTCTAAATGATGGTAATTAATACACATTTCTGACACATTTCAACCAATACTAGTAAAATAAATGTATGTTTGAAAATATACAGAAATGTACAAACATTAACATTTTGTAGAATTTTGTTGTAGATGGGGCACAGATGGGGTCTCATCCTCTGTAATGACGAAACATGTGTAACAGAGTGGTTCAAAACCTCAGCCTGATGGCCTGAAAGTCTAATATCTCCCCTGAGCCAGCGGGAATTCCCTTTGGCTTAGTGGTGAAGATGTTGGCTTTCTACGCGGGAATCCCGGGCGTTATAATGGTGCCATGCCCTGGTTGGGTTTCCCCGTGGGAGGAGGTCAAAAGGGGGTGAATGTAAGAGTGGTTGATAGCTTTATTTTTCCTAGTAAATACCGGTCCATATCTATCGGTCAGATAAGAATTAATGACATCAATAAACGGAGGAAGGAAACGTGTTAATAATAGTATTTGGGTTTATTCCAGAGAAGAGATCTTACAAGCGTCGAGATATATTCCAGATATATTCTTCTGACGTTAAAACAGAGATACAGAGTAATTATACACATAACGTGGGGTTACGCCTTTCGTCATCACATCAGCCATCAGTTATGTCTTGAATGGCTCCGTTTCCTGGGCAACCAAGGTTGGGGCATCATTTATGCACAGAGTTTATAACAACAAATCCGTGTAGCAACGAGGTTAACCTGCTATCTAATATTGTTGACATACCAGAAGGAGCCCATCAGACCAAAACAATGTTGCAGGCTGCCTGAGAGGCACTGACACTTTCAACCATATTAACACATACAAATGGAAAATGGTACACTTTAGATAAGAAAATGGTACAAAATTAGACCCATCAGTGGTTCACAACCTCAGCCTGATGGCCTGAAACTCTAATATCTCCCACAAGACAAGGGGAATTCTCTTTGGCTTGGTGGTTAAGATGTTGGCTTTCCATGCGGGAGACCCGGGTTCGTATCCCGGGCGTCACACATGCACACTTTATCCTGGCAAAGAAAAGGCATAGGATTAGTGATGTGTATAAATGCGAAACCACTAAAGCCCTATATACTAGTTATTGCATAACTTGCAGATGTACAAACATGTAGATTGGCTATTCTTGCTACTTTTTGAACATTTAGGAAAAAATAAAATTCTGGCCTAAAACATGCCCAAAAAAGTAGGACAAATGTCCTATCTTTATCTCCAAGATCACAACTAGTAATTCTCCCAGGAGCATACCTTTCTCTCTCAGGCATCTGCTGGAAAGTTTCAGGCAAAGGTCGACCAAAGGTCTCTGGAAGGAAGAGAGTGAACAGGGCAGACAGAAGAGCCAGAGAACCCAGCACTAGATATGGTAGATACTTGTAGTATATACCTGCATATGGAGAAGAGCACATTTTAATGACTTAATAGTTTAGTATGCAGCATATGCATGGGAGTTCACAAATGTTACCAGTACCATACTTCTGTCAGGAAACGGCCAATTAATTAACTAATTATTGCCTATGGAGATAGCAATTATAGTTTGACTTGGTGGTACGCTAACTACTCTTGGGAATACTCCCTGCAGCAGCACTGCACAAGGTTCCCACACATTTATATCAATACATTTTCAATACAACCGTAGACGTGTGTCATTTGATGGTTGTCTGCACCATCGGTGTGTGAATGGGTGAATGTAACACACTTTGTAAAGCGATTTGGATAAAGGCACTATAGAAATGCGAGACCATTTGCCAAGTACTGTGTCAAATTGGTACACTTTTCTGTGCCAGTAACTCACTTCGGAAGTATCTGTTCAGATGCAATAGTAGTTATTACTACTAATAGTAATAGTTATTACTCTTTGACAGAGTAAAATTTGACATTGCAGATATATATGGACAGAAACGTACTCAGTTGCATGAGATAAGGAGCAAGGCTACCGCCCACTTTGGAAAACATGGCACAGGTGCCAACAGCTGTGTTTCTGATGACTGTTGGGTACAGCTCTCCGGTGTAGGCAAAAATCGTTTGGAAACTGGTGGAAATGCACAGTTTACCCAGCATCTCCAGTGTTATGGACAGGTAAGGTAGACCTAAGCAAACAGAAGAATAGAAGAGAATAAAGTAGAATAGATGCATGTATCTATCTATTTAGTGTTGTATGTGTGTATATATTTATGAATGTATGTACATATGTGCATGTAAGTGCTTCACATTACTGAATGTACAGTACAGTATATCCAAAATTTGCAATGATTAGCAGAATATGTAGACACGCACGCACGCACGCACAATTCTGACTGGCATTGGTTTTATTTGCCATTAATGCCAAGTTAGCCACTCTTGGAGCCTGGCCTTCCTCTTTTAGATAAGATTACGTCCCAAAGCTGTATGGAATGCAGTTAAGGATGACATTTTGTTTCATCTTTAGACTGAGAAGGAGTAGTCTTGTAACTTCCAACATTCATTAGATTCCTATGATAAAGTCCCTACAGCCACCTTGTGGCACCAGCTGAATGCAGAACAGCATTCCTCCTCCGAGAGCCATACAGAGCGACACAGACAGCCGCCTGGGAAGATACTTCAGCGCCAGCCAGCTGGAGACGGACGCCGGCACCCCCAGGGCTGCCGAGATGAAACAGTTGAGAAAGCGGTCGCCGTGAAGACGGGATGTGTTCAGGGACAGGCCAAAGTAGCCAGTGTTTATAGTGAACCTGGGAGACACACACACACAGCAACAGTATCTGTCCCAGCAGTACAACTGATCAATGATTGACAGATGGATGGATGATGGCTAGATGGATGGGCAGATTGATATATATATATATATATATATATATATATATATATATATATATATATATATATATATATATATATATATATATATATATATATATATATATATATATATATATATATATATATATATATACTGTATATATATATATGGATGTTTCTCCCTAGTATAGAACATTCACTAGAATACAGACCAAAACTATACACTGTTTTGAAGCACACACTGACTGTTATTACTGAATATTTCTTATATTCTCTTTGCCAACCCGTTCAGCTTTTGTTTTTAGTGTGCTATTTTGTGAATTTGCAGTCTTTTAACTTTAAAAAAGTACAATTGGTGATATTTTGCAGGTCAAACATTCATCCCCACTGACATGCGCTCACATATTCACACGGACAAAAGGCACCCTCACTTTCCCTTCCCGTCGGTCACAAAAGTGCCTGTATACACACTAGGGATCGACCGATTAACGAAACGGCCGATTATCGGGGCCGATATTCATGATTTTTAGCAATATCGAGAAAAATAAAAAAAGGGGGGGGGGGGGGAAACCTTTGGGGAACTGCTGTTTCGTAATGTTTTATTTATAATTCAGTTCATAAGAAATGCTGCTACAAGTGGGAGCTAATTATAATGCTGCATTTGATAGAACAAAACATTTCAGCTTGTAGATCGGCTATTTTCAAATGGCCGAAATTGATATAGGGCTGTGGGTAATGTATGTTTTTTTTATAATAATCTAAATCTAAAAAGTAACAAGTAACTAAAGTTTTCAAATAATAGTGGAGTAAAAAGTACAATATTTGCCTCTGAGATGTAGTGGAGCAGAAGTAAAAGTACTGAAAATTGTACTTAAGTACTGTACTTGAGTAAATGTACTTAGTTACTTTACACCACTGCATATACTACGTCTATTTGTCTTAAGACATGCAAAAGAAGCACATACTTATAGACATACCCTTCTACAGTATGTGTGGTAAGGTGAGTGCAAAACAACCTGTGGATACTCACCACACTAGGAAGAGTATGAGTGTTGCGTTTCTGGTTTTGGTGAACCTTAGCAGGTCTAGAACGCTGTGGCGCTCCTTTGGATCGCATTTGTCCTTTGCCATGTCACTCTGCAGCAGTGGTGGAAAAAGTACATTTTTTTTAACTTAAGTAGAAGTATCAATAGTGCAATGTAGAAATACTTACTTGAGTGAAAGTACAAAAGTATTGGCATCAAAATGTTCTTAAAGTACCAAAAGTAAAAATACTCATTATGCAGAATGTCCCATTTCAAGTTTTCAAAATGTATAAAAATCTTTTGAAAATAGCAGATCTACAAGCTCACTTGTGAGCTTGTAGATTGGCTATTTTCAAATAGCTAAAATATATATAGAGCTTAAGTGGTTAATGTTATGTTTAGTAATAAAAATCTAAATCTAAAAAGTAACTAAAGTTTTCAAATGATTGTAAAAGTACAATATTTTCCTCTGAGATGTAGTGGAGTAGAAGTAAAAGTATTGAAATTTGGAAATACTCCACTAAAGTAAAAAATCCTCAAAACTGTACTTAAGTACAGTACTTTAGTAAAAGTTACTTTACACCACTGCTCTGCAGGACAAAAAGCATCAGCCTCCCTCTCAGTTCATTGTGTATTCTCCCTCCATGCCAAAATGTTATGTGTCTACGCTGTCATCAAAGACAAATTTGAAGTCAATTATAATGGTCGCTGTCTATTTCTGAACATAATGTTAGATAGCAGGCCCCTTTATACTGTATAAAGGGCCAGGAAGATGACAGAGTACATTAGGCTTCATGCCTTGCCCTCCAAAACGTCTGTGCAAAATTATTTTTCAGTGATTTTGGTGACAGACACCTCTTGTAGCTACTTGGTCATTACAGCATCTGTTAGAAAGAAATGTGATTCCCAGTGTTGTTGGGGCCAGAACATTGGGATTACAAATAGTATTTTATAGTGTTTAGGGAAGTGTTCACACAACACATGTATGTGGAATGGTTATTGTGAAAAATATGCAAGTGAAGAATTATATATATTAGAAATAAATGTCATTGAAAAGGTTAAACAGTATGACTTAAAGTCAACTTACATCATAACCTTTAAGGATGACCTGCGGAGCCTCTACGTTGTTCTTCTTAGCAGCTTCTCTCAGTACGGCCTCAGCCTCCTTTATCCTTCCCTGAGAGATCAGCCACCGAGGAGACTCTGGGATGAACCTGCCTCGCAGGTAGGAGAGAGAAGGTCCACGCTTTGGTTATGGAACACAGTAGAGAGAGGTTCACGCTCAGACAGTCGGAAGGGCTTTACCTCAAAAGCAATTCATGGTCCCATACAGGTGATTACAGCGAACAGAAAATATCATCCTTTTAAAATGTAATAATTTTAAGAGAAAAAGACGTCTCCAAAAAACTAAAATAACCTTCAAATCTATACTGAAAATGCTACGTTATAATTTAGTCTTTAAGCAGATGCTCTTATCCAGAGGGGAAGTGCACAAGTGTGTATGCAGTTTCAATGTAGTGCTTCAAAGAAGGATACCAGTTAAACGATAGCCTGGGACCAGACGAATCTGCCAGTGCAAAGAAAAATAGCACCACCAGTCTGGCTACGCGAGGCTAGTTAAACGTGACTGATATTGTACTTCTAACGTGTGAGGGGGGCATGTTTTTTTTTTCTTTTCTTTTTTTTCTGTAATTATTGTTTTGGAAAATGAAAAAATAAATGAAAAGTAAGTAATTGAAAAAACACGGCCCCTCAAACATTAGAAGGACAATCAGTCACCAGAACCAAGGAATCCATCATGGTTCAAATGGAATTATAAATTTAAAAAAAACTTTAGAATTTGAATTCATAAAATAATTAAAGAAACTATTAGCATCTATTCTACAGCGAGCTGTCACAGGTAATAGTGATAAATAATATTAAGACCCCAATATTATGAGCAAAAAAAAAACTGGCTCAGTAGTGATGGTTCTTCTACAATGACTGCAACTCACCACCAGAGGGGTGTGTAGACCAGGCCTGGCAGAGATAAAGCCAGCAGAAGATACCTCCAGTCCCTTATGAAATAAGCAAAGAGAGGCAGCATCATGTAGCCAACACCAAAGAACAGATTCATTCCCAGAGACAAAAACAGGTAACGCACGTTTCCTGTCAAGATCTCAGTACCTGGAGGGAAGCAGAGGGAGAGAAATACACCAAAATAAAACACGTTTATCGGCAAGAGCTCCTCCGTTCCACAGATTTCCATAAACCTAGACCTAGACACTGTATTTTGCAATAGTATCGGTATGCACAGTATGTCTAATGTATCATTTCATTGCTTTCCTAATGCTGGAGTCGCAGGCCGAAAATAGCAGATCTACAAGCTACCGTGCCGTGTTGTGAGCTTGTTGATCAGTTATTTTCAGCCATGACTCCGTCGCACAACAAAGTATAAATCAGGCTTAAATAGTAGGCTACATGTTACATTCAGCACATTCCCATCCATTCTCAACATGTGTGTTGCATACCTATGACAAAAGCAGCAATATGGTTGGAGTTCTGGCCCAAAGCAACGATGAAGAAGAGGATAGAGAACACCGTCCACGAGGGAGAGAAGATTTGGACAAAGGTAAACAACGTCTGGACTGCCATGGTTGCAAACATAACAGGCTTTCTTCCAAACCTTTAAAAAAGAAAAAAGGAGACAAAATTAGCCAACTTGTGTTTTGTTTCTCTTTCCTTTGCCATTTACAATTTACATGTTAGCAGTGGTGGAAAAAGTACTCAAATGTTTTATTTAGTAAAAGTAAAAGTAGCAATACCACAATATAAAAATACTCTGTTACAAGTAAAAGGCCTGTGTTCAAAATGTTACTTGAGTATAAGTACAAAAGTATTGGCATCAAAATATACTTAAAGTACCAAAAGTACTAAAATGTTTGAAAATAGCAGATCTACAAGCTCACAACACATCTAGAAGTGGTACTTTCACCCAACATACACGTTCACAGATATAGTATAGTTATTGATTACTTTCACTCCACAACATTTCAAAGACAAATATTTTACTTTTGACTCCACTGCTCTAGGAAGGCTGTGAAGTACTCATTCATTTCAGACCATTTCCCCACAAGCCTGAAGAGACGGAGCGTCATGGGTCATTATTAAATAATCATGCCATGGGTTTAAAATACCTGTCTGAGATCTGTCCAGAGAAGAAGGATCCACACAGAACTCCCAGATAGTACACTGAGGAGGTGAACGGTTGCTTCCACTGGTTGCTGCATACCAGGTCAAACTGCATGTTGAGAATTTACAGTAAAGAAAGATTGACACTTCCGGGTGCAAGAATTTGAGTACTTTTTTCCACCACTGACGCACGCACACACTAACCTCCGTGACGATGGTGGACTGGTAGATGTCTTGGCTGTAGCTCCATCCGTCCACACAGCTCTCCTGTCTCAGTTCAGTGAGGTTCACGTCCCGACCGGGGATGTAGCCCAGAGCAGACAGGTTCCTGACCTCGTCCAGTCTGTACCGGTGGCATCGGCTCTGCTCCTCCTGTCCGTTCACCACCTTTTCAAACATAATAACCTCTATTACAGTGCAATAAGCCGTATCTATGGTATTTATGGCAACTAGGGGTGCACCGATATGGAAATCCTGGGCCATAGCCAATACCGATTTTGTTTTGGTTATTAATTCAAATTTAAAAAAGCAAATACATCTTCATGATTGAAAACATTTACAAATTCCATTTTGTATACTCTCAGAGTTACAGACCCGTAAGTGTCCTTTTGCTTCATATCCATCATTTAGCTGGGGACCCCCGGAACCCCCTCAAGGACCCTGGAGACACAAATAATCTACTTTGTGTCTCCTAACGGATACATTAGCCGGTAGGAGATGGGAATCAAATTATTAGCTTAGGAATGCGACAGAAACAAAAAAGAATCCATGGATTCAAGGCTTCATAGGGTGTGCAATTGATAGAAAATAAGTCATTTTTTTGGTGAACTCCTCCTTTAAGACCTTTTTAATACAAAAAAAAAAAACACCATTACTGCATCAAAAGTAATCAACAAACTATACTATAAAAAAATGTCAAACATTGGCCAAATTGTCTAACAATAATAATAATATAAGAAAACATTTTGAAAATAGCAGATCTACAAGCTCACAACACCTTCCTTGCGAGGCATTGTGAACTTGAAGATCTGCTATTTTCACAATAGAGTCAAACTAAACGTAATGCATCAACTCCTACATTCCAAGTGCTTATCAGGGTGGGGGGTCCCCAGTTCAAATATGATTATTTTGGGACGTCGCGACCTGAAAGGGTTGAGAACCACTGGGTTAGATCACTGTTTCCCAAACAGTGGTTCGGGGCCCATTTGTGGGTCATGGTGGACACATCACGAGGAAAGATCCCTTTTTTTGTTTCCTACAAAAATATATTACTATATTATTTCAAAACATTTCCCACCCAAAAATCTAAAATCTTCATCAATAAAAAAACAAATAAATACAAAATCTAAGAAATTCCATCAATTAATTAAAAAAAAGCATGCAGTGAAAATAGCAGATCTACAAGCGTTGTGAGCTTGCAGATCTGCTATTTTAACTAGTTTGGATCCCGAGGAGACATCATACCTGCCATTAGACTGTGAAGATTTTCTTCTGTTACAATTGCCCCCCCCCCCAGTATATACAGTATACAGTATATTTTATTTTATTTTATTTTATTTTATTTTATTTTATTTTATTTTATTTTATTTTATTTTATTTTATTTTATTTTATTTTATTTTATTTTATTTTATTTTATTTTATTTTATTTTATTTTATTTTATTTTACATTTCTTGTCCTTTTCTTGTGATGTGACATAAATAATATATTTAATAATAATAATAATAATAATAATAATAATAATAATAATAATAATAATAATAATAATAATAATAATAATAATGTATTATTATTATCATGACAACATTCATCCAAACTTACTTACTTAATTTCGCAATTGGCAAATAATATGCAAGTTTGATTCTAAATAACACTTTTTTTTGCTATGGTTACCAAAATGAACAGATCTACATCTTGTCACAATTCGACGTGTTGTGAGCATGTTTTTCTGTAAAGTTGCTTGTAAATATTAGTGAAATATTTCACTTCTTCTTTTTGAAAATAGCAGATCTACAAGCTCACAATGTGTTGCAAATGCGACGCACTGTGAGCTTGTAGATCGGCTATTTTCAAATAGCCATGTATATAGGTTTAAAGTGCAAATGTCGCTTATTTTGGGCTTAATTGTTTTCACAGACCTGGCTGCTTATTTCTCTCACAAAATCTGGCAACAATGTCTCAGCAGGCTGGCTCGCGACCCTTGAAGTCGCGGGGAGAATGAATGCTGTCTAGAGCTTCTCACTTCTATAGATGGGTTTCCTGTTTGTAAACATGAGAGGATGATGCGCGCAGTGGAGGGTTGAGCAGTAGAGGGCGCTATTACCCGCAGCAGCTCTAGTCAAATGTACATTCAAAAAAGAAATGGTCTTCACCGGGTTTAATGAAAGTAGATTAAATGATGCAGTTTGTAATATCTTCTTTACTCAATAAAAATGATTTGTCGGAAGTTGGATCTGTTTGTATATAATAGCAGCATTATGCCTATTATGCCTAAAATAGCAGCATTATGCCTATCTAAATCCCGAAAATAACAACAGAGTGAATGGCGCTTCCGGTTCGTTCTACCACCCGCATGCGCAGATTGCGCACTCTGCTCTGTGATGACGTCGCGCGGAAACCCATCAATAGAAAGTTAGATAAATTGCGTTGCTTTGGATTCATCAAAAATAATTATAAACCGGCTCCACAGAAGATAAAAGAAAGAAGAAGAAGCGGTGGACATTTTAGGTGAGTGTTGACACACAGAAATACTATTTATGTAGGCTTTTTAGCCTACTATTACTGTATTGATAAGTGCGAATGGCTGCTGCGTTCGAAGTCAATCACAAGTCATGACCCAACTCTACACATTGTTTAGTTATTTAATTTGTCTTGATAAAGGGATTATGACAATAATTACAAGAAATTATACTGGGAATATACAATATAATTTATAAGCACTGTCTGTACTGCTTGCCTGTGTGCTGCTCAAAACTAAATTCAGAATCTGACGTCTGTCTGTCTGTCTGTCTGTCTCAAAACTGTTGTTCAGTAACAGGGGTCTCCCAGACTCTCCACCTCTTTAGTAAGCCGAAAAGGCATTTCCAGGAATACCAAATTTAAGAACTCAGAACTCATACAGGATAAAGGAGTGCAATTGGAAGTGATGATACAAAGAAGTTGGCATACAACATTGGAACAGGAACACTAACATTGAAGCTAATGAATAGGTACTCTCTCCTGTAATTGGCAACCCATCTGAAACTGAATTGTCTACTTATTAAAGAGATGGAGAGACCCCTGCTTTAAAGCTGCACTATGTAACTTTCCTCTTCTACCCCGGATTTGAACCCGGTTTCCTGAGCAAGTGCTGTAACCTTTTACCATTGAGCTAATAGAGACATGCCTGCTTGCTCAGGTGATAAATTGAATCTTGACCATCAGATCAAAATTCATGTCAGATCCTGTGTCTAGGTGAGACATGACCTTTGACACCATCTAAATGTCTCAATAGAAGAGCAGGGAGACGAAATACAACCACCCCAATTGTATAAGTTATATATTATTATTTGTATTAACATAGTCTAACATACAGATTGTATAAGTTATATTGTATTAATATACTCTACGATACAGATTGCATAAAATTACATTTTATTCCACTTTAACTTTCTAACAAAAAACATCTTGTTTTATCCAAAATATATCACTTGCACTACCTTTAGACTCTGACTCGTCTGAATACAGTGGAGATGCTGTTGTACCGCAAGCTATCCACGACGAAATGTCAAGTACAGTCGTACCCAGAAGAAGGCCAAAGAGTTGGAGCTGGACCTGCAGCATCTTAAAACTAAGTAAGCAATGACTAATTTTAACGAAACAGTTGCATGAGTTTGCTCTTCTCTTTTTGTATATATCTATATGTTGGTTATTTGTTCTCATGTTCTTTTTTTCTTTTTTTTTTAATAAAGTTTATTGTCCAGTTACTGTTCAGGAAGTGGTATCGGTGACAGACAGTAGTGTAGAGATGCGTTGACAGTTTTAAGGAACCTTCAGTAGTCAGCCAATAAGAAAAACAGGACCTTACATGTTCTTTTTTACTTAGATCTTGACCACAAATGTTAAAAAAAACATTATATAGAAAGCATGTTATATGGAGTGGACAGATGCTAGGTTCATTATTAAACTGGTATCCTACTAAGGCATACATCAATTCAGTTCATCAATTCCCGTACCCTGTTCATGCTTTAAGATGCAACAAATTAGAGATTGCAAAACAGAAACTGGAGGAAGGGCCCCAATATAGCTCTGCAGCAAAGCCTGACATACCTGCTGCAGATAAGCAAACCAGTGACAGCATAGGTGTGTTTAGACAGTGATACTGTTCTACGGAAAATGGTGACAATGTGTACAATATAAGTACTGTGATACTGCCAAAAGGAGCTTAAATATGATTCTCTACATTTTCAGTACTTCCTCTGTTTCCTCTTCCCCCGAGTCAGACGATTTGGAATCGACACCTGGGATGTTTGACACCAACGGTGACAAGGTATTGAAGAAACATACTGTGTAGGACAGTGGTTCTTAAAAGTGGGGTCCCCAGGGGGTTCCACAGTGTCCCCAGCTAAATAAGAAACAGTTAAGCACAAAAGCACTATTTCAAAAATAGGCAACGTGTCATGATGCATCGTGAGCTGATGTAGATCAGCTATGTTTTGCTATTTCTGAACTATTTTTGAACAGTTTTGCCTATGGCATGCACAAAATAGGGATGCCAGGCGCAAAGGGTTATTTCACTACTGTTTTACCAGCTAGAATGTAATCCAATGACAATGTACAGTATAACAATTACTTTAACTCTCTTCTACAACTCACAGTTGTAGAATTCTGTACTAAATCTAATCCAACAATTAACATCTTCTCTATTGGAGGTCCATGGCACCAACTCTTTTCCAAATGGGGTTCACATTTGGGGGTCCTTGACATGAAAATGTCATTTCTTTACAGTAAACTCTGTTTGAAGTGTGCCTGCTTTTGTCCAAAACATGTCTTGTTCTAAAACATGTCTTGTTTTCTAAACCATGTCTTGTTTTCTTCTGTTTCAGGTCCACATTGGCTCTGGTGTGTGGCTCCAAAAGGAGATCTGGAAGATGGTGGCAGCAAACACCAAGGACTCCCTGTTCATGAAGGAGCTTGCTGTTGCCATTTGGGGGACAAGAACCCTGAAGACCATGAGCCTTACAGACAAAGAATGCCCCACAAGCAAGGGCGAGGCCAATCCCCCCTGACCCCAGGACTCAGAGGTATGTTTACTGAGGGGTGGGGGTGGGGGGGGGGGGGGGGGTTCATTATGACTTGATCTCATAATTCAATCTGTTTTGGCTCTGTGCATGACTGTAGTTCTCTTTTCCAGAAGGTGGAATTCCTGTTAGCGTTACTGTTCATACCTTCATTTGGTTGTCTCAGTGGCATCAATTTCAACCAGAAACACATATAGAGATGTTGGGTGTTTCCAATTATATCTGCTGCCGAGCCAATCAACTGAAGCTATGAAAAACTGAACGGGAAATGGGAATGTCACCTTCTGGAAAAGAGAACTACAGTCATGCACAGAAGCCTTAATAGTTTATTATGCAAGTCTTATTAGTTTATTATGCAAGCCTTATTAAGCTTATTAATCAATCATTAAAGAAAAGACTCTATTGTAATAAAATAATCGATTTTAGGGCTGAAAAAATTGCCGATCTACAAGCTTGCAACTCGTTGTGAGCTTGTAGATCAAAAAAGTAATCAATAGAATAATCGTGTAGAATAATTGGTAGTGGCAGCCCTACATGCATGTGTGGCAGGGGTAGCTTTTTTCCCCCAATTGTTGTTGTCCATTGTAGCCATCTGGCTTATTGCCTGCCCACTGCCCACCCACCTTTTCCATTCAAATGCATTTTTCCATAACTGAAACAGGGGTTTAAAAAAACACTTCACCCCATTTTCAACTCATCTTCATATAATTGGTCCTCACTAATACACATTTTAAGATGGCACCATTTATGTCTACTCACTCTGTGTTTCATTGATGGGTCGTGGACAGTTTAGAAACCTGCCTACCTTTGACATCATCGGTAGGCAGGTTTGGTCATTTTGAACAACATTTTTTACTTTTTTATTTGTTAATTATTAATGCAAGAACAATGGCTTCTACTTCTGCATGCAAACTTTCCAGGCAGAGACAGACTGTAGTTTCTATTAGCTTGGAATTTCCATTGGTGATGTCACTGGTAGGCAGGTTTCTGAACTGTCCACATTCCACCAATGAGTGGCAGAACAAGTAGACAGAAATGGTGCCTTGTATAATGAACATTAGCGAGGACCAGTTATATGAAGATAAGGTTGAAAATGGGTGAAGTTTAAGTTTCTTTAAGTTATTCTCAAAACATCACAATTCATACAACTCTCCCCCTGCATGTCTAAGCTAATTATATTTGTTTTATTGGTGGGGGTTCTTGTTTGTTTTCTTTGTGTGTGTGTGTGTGTGTGTGTGTGTGTGTGTGTGTGTGTGTGTGTGTGTGTGTGTGTGTGTGTGTGTGTGTGTGTGTGTGTGTGTGTGTGTGTGTGTGTGTGTGTGTGTGTGTGTGTGTTCCTCAGGTTGACGTTTATGAATTTATTTGGTTATTTACATATTTGTTATTTGAATGTTGTTTTTTAGGTTTTTTATAAGTATTTAATAAATTATTGTTATGTATGAAATTGATACATGATTATTTATTCCTTCGTGGATTTTGCTCACTTTTATATAAGCTACTGTAGGCTACTGTTTTTTAAATATACCACGTGCTGTGGGCACCTGGCTGAAATTCACCATGATCATGCATACTCTCCAGCAAAGTTGGTCACTGCATATCAGAATACACCTGAATACACATAAATACCAGATAGCAGCTTAACCCAGCTTAAACCAGCTAAACCATCATGAATACTAGCTACCAGCTTAAACCAGCCTTGACCAGCAAAATCATCATAAATACCAGCTACCAGCTTAAACCAGCTACCAGTTTAAACCAGCAAAACCTACCAGCTTAAGCTGGTCAACCACCAAGACCAGCTAAAACGTGTCCAAAACACACCTTAAGCTGGTCAACCACCAAGACCAGCTAAAACCAGCTGGTCCAGCTTAGGCTGGTCTAAGCTGTTTTTTTTCAGCAGGGAATGCATTAAGCCATACTGTATATTAACATATGGAAACATATCCTAAAGAACAATATACTGGCGTCAGGTGCTCACCTCTACTGGGATGATGGCCTTGCGCCACTCTGCAGTTAGGTTGACATCTGGAACCAGGCAGTGGTGGCGGGGGGTGTCAGCCAGGAAGATGACAGAGAACGCACTGAAGCCATTGGGAATGGTGCTGGCACAGAGCAGGAAGAACACGATCTGCTGGAAGCATCCCCACTGTCCAAGGAAGGCTGTGGTCTCCTCGTAGTCCTTCATGGCCAAAGACCCAGGAGTCTGGGACATTCCTTCCGGACTTTTACTTGTAACAGAGTATTTATACATTGCAGTATTGATACTTTTACTTAAATAACACATTTTGAGTATTTTTCCACCACTGCATGTAATGATCTATCTGTGTTGTTCTCTTCAGCAATGGATAACAGATGTGTAGGAAGGACACTTTTATAACACTTAACACATAACACTTTTAACCCAGACAGGCCTGTCGTAATAAACCAAGCTAAGAATTAATTCAAATGCATATGACATAGGCCAGGGGTTCTCAAACTTTTTTATACCACGACTCCATATTAAGAGGGATTTTTTTTGCCCCCACTGAGAACCATCTTAATGTTCCAATACAGCCATACAAGATGTAATTTCTGCTGTGGTCCCTGATTAGAACTTTATGTGCTAAATTTGGTATACTAATTGTTGTGAGCTCCTAGACAGAAAGAGATGGGGAAGGTATGCACGGGCTGAAAAGAAATAGAGACAGTAGTTAAAAGAGCCCTGTCAATAAGTTGATGAAAACAGGCCTAATACACATACAATCCTATTGCCGTTGCACATCAGACGATGGGAACAGACCTTTGATTGACAGGGGTCACTTCTTCAAGTAGCGTTCTGGGCTGTTGGTCGCCTGCCTGCCCGCCTGGCTTTCTTCGACACTCCTCAAGTGCCAGCAAGTCTTCACTGTTAACAACAGCCGTCTTTAGAGTCTATATTCTTCTTTAGAGTCTATATTCTTCTTTAGAGTCTATATTCTTCACGAAAGAGAGATTGTAGGTCTCTCGACTTTCCACTGTCAACTTT
Organism: Gymnoscopelus braueri; assembly: GCF_963280865.1. Lineage (NCBI taxonomy): Eukaryota > Metazoa > Chordata > Actinopteri > Myctophiformes > Myctophidae > Gymnoscopelus > Gymnoscopelus braueri. The sequence continues at coordinate 1,021,095 of NC_137606.1, read as the reverse complement.
TCACTGTTGTTGAAAGGCACAACTTTGATTCCTTTGCAGTAGATGAACGCAATATTGAATGACTGGAAAATGTCAATGAATCTTGGAGTTCCCATTCAAATTGAACAAAACTAAAATACACCGAACTGACACGAAAACAAGAATTTGGCATACAAACGTAAATAAGACCAGACCAGACAAGACTGGGTCTTGGGCATGAGGAGATGGTAATTTATTCTCCATCCTAAATACCATGTGAAACTCATTCCTCTCCCTGTCATCGGCTGAAACACAGAAAGGTACAGTATATTTACAAAGAGAGGGGGGAAGAAGAGAGAAATCGGAACACTAACTAATTAACTCAACCTAAAGTTAATTCCCTACAAGGAGTTATTCATTATACTTGATATTCTCCCAATGTAACTCAGTGTCACACATCTGGTTCCTATTTAGAAAGAATATTGGAAATATAATGAATCATGAATAATGAATAATAATGATCAAATGATAATAAAATTTTACCTTCATGCATAAGTGAGAGTACGATAAACAGTTATACTTAATCATACTTGAATTAAACAAACATAACAGCAAGCTTACACAGTAGGACACGTAATAACCACTTGTTTAAGTCCTGTTAAGAACTGACAAAGATCTATCATCGTCACGATGCAACGCGTTGTGAGCTTGTAGATCGGCTATTTCACCATTTTTACTGAGCTTGTTGAATCTCGACCCTGACTAAAACTAAAACTAATAAAACCCAAACTAAAATTAAGCCTTTTAAAAAAAAACAACAACTAGCAAACCCGCTTTAAAATAAAACTAATTAAAACTAAACTGAAAACAAAAAGTCAAAACAAAATAAAAAATCACACCCAGTGTGAAGAGAGTGGTGCCTTTGATGAGTTAATTAGTGTAACTGGTTGCATCTTTGTGTTGCAATCAGCTGCAGCTGTTGAGGCCGTGCTCATACGGACGGACGCACGGACGGACAGACACACACACACACAAAGTCAGTCCTTGGAGTGGCTAGCACCACTCAAAAATCACACCCAGTGTGAAGAGAGTGGTGCCTTGATGAGTTCATTTAGCCTGGTAAAGCTCCTCCCTCCAGGGCTTTACCAGGCTAGAATTAATTAGTGTAACTGGTTGCATCGTTGTGTTGCAATCAGCTGCAGCTGTTGAGGCCGTGCTCATACGGACACAGAGGTGTTGAGGCCGTGCTCATACGGACGGACGGACGGACAGACACACACACACACACAAAGTCAGTCCTTGGAGTGGCTAGCACCACTCAAAAATCACACCCAGTGTGAAGAGAGTGGTGCCTTGATGAGTTAATTTAGCCTGGTAAAGCTCCTCCCTCCAGGGCTTTACCAGGCTAGAATTAATTAGTGTAACTGGTTGCATCGTTGTGTTGCAATCAGCTGCAGCTGTTGAGGCCGTGCTCATACGGACACAGAGGTGTTGAGGCCGTGCTCATACGGACGGACGGACAGACACACACACACACACACACACACACACACACACACACACACACACACACACACACACACACACACACACACACACACACACAAAGTCAGTCCTTGGAGTGGCTAGCACCACTCAAACATAAAGTAAAAATGTAAAACTATAATAAGCTTGCCTGGAACACACGGAGCATGCAGGTGATGCAGACGGACAAGGTGCGGCCGTTGCGATAGGCGTACACTGTAGATCACCACTTGCAGCCGGGGTCGTTTAGCAGGTCCCTGAGCCCGAACACGGTCATCGTCTGGGCTACGCATCGTCAGCAGCAGCATCAGGTTGGCGACAGGAAGTGATGCCCACAACGCCCTAGGAAACTTGTGGATAGGAGATTACACTAGCAAACATAATGTCAGTTTAACTTCATCAACAGGAAATAGCCTACGTCAAAATGGAGCAATAGACGCCTTAAAGGAGTAGTTCACCCCAAAAAGTACTTATTTTCTATCAACTACTCACCCCATGAAGCATTGAATTCATGGAGATGTTTTTGTTTTTGTCGCATTCCTAAGCCAATAATTTGATTACCGCCGGAAAGATGCTAATGTATCCGGTAGGAGACTCAAAGGAGACTCTTTGAGTCTCCTACCGGAGAGACCGCTGGTCATCAAATTATTGGCTTGGGAATGTGACAAAAAAAAAATCTATATGAATACAATGCTTCATGGGGTGTGTAATTGATAGAAAATAAGTACTTTTTTGGGTGAACTACTCCTTTAACAGACAACGTCACACTGATAAGAACCAGTATGCACGCGCAGATCGGCAGCAAAAGAACCCCACCGCTCATAAGATGCAATGTAAAAGTGGTCACAGTCTCACGTGTAAAAATGCATTCTATCAAACTTTAAGATGCTGTTTTTCTCCCAGTATGGATGAAGAATGCTTAGGATTTTTACTGTGATCTCTGGCTCTTGAAATATATATTTCTTGGTTTCTGTTGTGTGTAAACAATAATAACAATTCAAAGCAGTTGTCCCCCAAACCAGCGCACCCTAAAAAAGCTTTTGAAGATCTGTTGGGAATTAATTACATGAAACAGTCACCTGTGGTGCGTCCAGTCTCAATGTTTGTAAACAAATAATTGGTCTATAAGCCAAGAATTTAAACATTGTAGAAGCTACTTGTAGATTCTACAATTCTACAAAAAAACTAGGAGTACTGTAGGTAAACAGAAATAAAAATACAGAATCAGATACTAAACATCATCCCAATTGACATGCCAAACTTGAATATCTGAACATCCCTTCTACAAAACCTCTCAGTTAAAATGATGACCCTACCTGAAAATGCAGGTGATAATGAAACGTACAGTGTAAACTGTAATAGTGCATGTAATTTCAATTTATAGTCTCCCATGCCCTAGAGAACATAGGGCAACATTACACAATTCATCCCACTCCTTCCAAAATTAACTCATTCACTGCCATAGGACGACTTAGACTACTTTTTTACAAAGGCCCAGACTGCCAAGGACAACTAAAGCGACTTTTTGAAGAAAAAAAAAATATATATATATATTGTTTTCTCATACAGAACTAAGGGTTACTTCCGTAACCCCGGTTTTGTAAATTGCGAACGAGGTGTTCACATATGGGAAACAGCGCCCTCTGGCGATGTACAGAAGCTTCACATTCACTCCCTCAGGGCCAAACCCTTTTTGGCCCGATGGGTCTTCCGTCGCTTTCCGGTAGCCTCCTTACCCAAGGGCATAAAAGGAGACCGGAACGCGGAAGTCATTCACTTGATACACCAGCTTCCTTCTGCCTACGGTGAAGCAAAAAGAAGGGTGTTTTTGTGAACACCTCGTTCACAATTTACAAAACCGGGGTTACGGAAGTAACCCTTAGTTTTGCTACATTGCTCTCTCGGTGTTCACATATGGGAGATATAAACCCCCGGAATGTATCTACAAATCGAGATACCAGAATCAGAATCAGAATCAGAATCAGTTTTATTGTCACATCACAGGTTTACAAGGTAAAAAAGTGGGTGAAATTCTTTTTTGTACATCGTTCCCATCGCAACGTTAGTTTCCATAGAAAGAAGAGGGGGGGGGGGAGAAGAAGAGGGTGGGGGGCAGGTGGGAAGGAGATCAAAAACAAGAGAGCAACAGAAGGCCAGACAAGTTATCTACATATTTACAAATTACCTGAGATAATAAAAAAACTAAAAAACTAAACTAAGGTGCCTGAGCATAGCAGCAATGTATTGTATACTGTGCATGTTATACTTATACTGTGCATGATAGACAAAGGACGTTAAGGTGCTTAGAGGAAAAGGAGCACAATAAAAAGACCCCAAAAAAGTCAGTGCGTTATACAAGGGATTAAGGTGCAAAAGGTCAGTGCGTGTCCACCTAGAGTGGACTGACCCTAGTATAATCCGCATGTAGCTCCATGAGGGAGTGCAACAAAAAGTCATTTGTACCTGGTGTAGTCCACAGGTGTGTCCGAGGGGGGGGCTAAAGTCCAAGTAATTGTCCTGGTATAATCCACAGGTGTGTTCAGGAAGAGCCAGAAAAGTCTGCGCCGCCTGCTGTCAGGCTGCTGAACTCATCCAGGCTTATGCCCCATTCAGCATTCTGACAGCGGCTGGATTGAAACTACACCAAAATCTGGTGGTGGAACTCTTGATACTGCGGTAGAGCCCCTTGCCCGGTCGCGGTCGTTGTAGGGGGTTGAACAGTCTGTGACTTGGGTGGTGCTTGTCCTTGATGATGCGCTTGGCTTTGACCACGCACCGCTTTTTGTACAGTTCCTGGAGCGCTGGGAGCTCGATTCCCATTATCCGCTCTGCCGATCGCACTACTCGTTGTAGGCTGACCTTTTCTCGGGCAGTGCAGTTCCCGTACCAGGCCGTGACACAGCCTGTTAGGATACCACAGTACCTGCCCCAGTACCGGGCGCCATCAGACCCACCGGGTCTGAGGCAAGGATCAGGAAAGTAGGGCCCTGACAAACCATTGTCAGCCCTAAGAACTAAAAGACAGGCACAGCCTGTCCATCTTCGTGGAGGGCCCTAACAGACCGAAGTCCGCCTTACTGACCTAAGGCCCGGACGTCGGCCTATGACATACTAGTCACAAGGGCATGAACAGATCCTACATCCGTTCTATGCACCTACCCACCTTCAGGTGGAAGCCACACCCCGGACTGCGAGCGCCAAGGAAGACGCCGCCACGTCCAGGCTAGAAAAAGTCAAGGAGACTACCAACTCGCTGTCATGTAGACGTCCTGAAAGACACGCCTCTGCAGAGGGCCCAGCACGTCAATACCCCCTAGGAGGCACAAGGGCATGAACCGACCTTACGTCTGTTCCATGCATCTACCCCACCGTCAGGTGGAAACCACGCCCAGGACTGCGTGCGCCATGGAGGGCGCTGCCACGTCCAGGCCAAAGAGAGCAGCGAAAGTCGAGGTAGACGACTAACTTGCTGCCGTGTAGGCATCCTGAAAAACACACCTCTGCAGAGGGCCCAGGACTTCGACACACCCCTAGTAGAGTGCGCTCTCAGGCCGTCAGGCACTGGGGCTCCGCTACTAGTGTACGCTAGGCGAATAGCATCCAAAATCCACCGGGAAGGCGTTGACTAAGCCACCGCCTTCCCCGTGACCCGGGCCCCAAAGAAACGAACAACCGGCTGGGTCGGTTCTGGGCCACAGTCCTTCGGACATACACCCCCAGGGCCTTCACTGGCCAGAGACAGTGCAGCCTCCGATCCTCCTCCGGGCAACCGGAGGCAGGTGAAAAGCCACCACCTCAGTAGGCTTTAACCACTGCTAGGTAGTCTTGGGGACAAACGCCGGGTTGGGTTTGAAGACAACCCTACCGTCACCTCCAGCGAACCTCATGCACTCTGGAGTCACCGAGAGGGCACGAATATCGCTCACCCGTTCCGCTGTCAACAGCGCAACCAGGAGTACCGTCTTGAACGTAAGGAACTTTGGTTCCTCCGTCTCCAACGGCTCAAAAGGAGGACGAGAGAGTGAGTCAAGCACCAGGACCAAGTCCCAACGCGGCGAACAGGGACCTTGAGACAGGATGTGCACGCAGCGCACTTCATGAACTGGCCCACCAGGGGCTGTTTTACGCGGTTTTCCCCTCGAAGCCAACCGTGGCTCACTGAGATAGCCGGCAGGTACCCTTCGATTGTGGAGAAAACATTTCCCATCCTGTAGGAAGATCAGGACGTCTGCGACCGAAACCTGGAGCGGAACCATGCACAGCCGGGGACCATCCCAGATACCATTCCTCGCACACGCCCTACTTTGTCCCGTAGAGAGACCTAGTGGAGTGTGCCCTAGCGGCCTGAATAGTATCCACTAGTGGTGGAAAAACAGTCATTTCAGCGAACGAACGACTTTGTCCACGTTCACGGCAATGAATAGTTCAATTGACTCGTTCACGTTCTCGTTCCTCGTGGGAGCGTTTTTGTTTTCTACGTCGCACGTACAGCCCAACCTCCCGTCCTATATACGGGGGGAGGGGATGGGGGCATGCACTATAGTGTGAACGTAACCGTCCCAGAAAAAGAACGAACTCGTTCACATTCACGGCAAGGAACTAGTTATTTTGAGCGAGTCGAACCTGAACGATACCCCACTGGTAGCCACCATTCTAGGTGGAAAACCAGTCGCAGTCAAGTTTTCCCTCCACGGGCCAGACCCACAATTCTATTTCTGCGGGTCTGGGATGAAAGGTTTCGCCCTTCGCCTGCTGTCGCGGATCCCTGCGTAGCGGGAGGGGCCAAGGTTGCTCGTAGAGGAGGGGAGCTATCCCCGACCTCCAGGAGCCCCGTACCGGAGCCACCAGCAACGCCACCAAGCCTTGGAGTCTGATCCGTTCCGGAGTGGGGTGGATCAGTTCCAGCGGAGGGCACGCATAAGGCAGTCCCCCCGGCCATTCGTGCGCAGGGGCGTCCAGGTCCAGCGGAGCCTGCTCTCTCATTGAGAGGAACAGCGAGCAATCTGCGTTCTCCTCTGCGGCAACTAGGTCCAGATCTGGTCCGCGACCCCGGTGCGGAAACCAATCTGAATAAAAGTCTCGCCTCTGGACAGAGGATCGGTTCCCCTGTTCAGAAGGCCAGGTACATGAGAGGCGCTGATTGATTCCAAGTGTGCGTCGCACCACAAAATCAAACCTCCGTGCCAGACTGTTCAAGGTAGGAGATCTCAGACCTCCTTGCTTGTTGGTACAGGCCATGGTCGTGGTATTGTCCGTCCTGACCTGAACGTGACGTCCACTGATGTGGGGCTCAAACTGTTTTACCGCCAAAAGCACTGCCATCAACTCCAAGCAGTTAATGTATGCTGTCCTCAAGCTGCGGTTCCACAGACCCCTGGCCGTCCGGCCCCCGAAGGTGGTGACCCACCCTGTGAGGCTGTCATCGGTGGCGATCATCATTCTTGAGATGATCCTCCCTACCGGGACGCCCTCCGACAGGAAAGAAGCTACTTTCCCTTGTTGGAGGGACTGCATGCATGCCGCGGACACTGTCACACGGCAAAAAACCTGAGGGAGCCCAACCAGAGAGACCGCATCCAGTGCGATACCTATAAGGTAGCGTGATGGGACTGGATGAGCACACACTTCGTGCACTTCTCGAAGTTCAGTGTGAATCCCGGGGAGGTCAGGTACGACACCACCAGTCTATGGTGATGACATGCATCCTGAACGCGAGTCCGCACTCAGCAACCAATTGTTCTATGTAGGTTGCGATGCGGACTCCCCTCTGTCTCAGAGGAGCTATCGCTTGAGTGCATTTCATGAACATCCTGGGACTCAAGACATTTCAAACGAGAGGACCAGGTACCTGTACACACGACCCTCGAACTCGAAGCGCAGGATTTTCCTGTGCGGCGGGTAGATAGGGATGTGGAGAAGGGCGTCCTTGAGATCTAGTGAGCTCTTAGATCGAGCCGAAAACGAGCCGGCTTTCTCCTGGTGACACTGTCCTTACGGCGTTCTTGCGTAAAGGGAGGCAGTCTCCTCTCGCAACGTCACCGCCGCTTGACCACTAGCGTGTAACAACAGTGCTCTGTTGGACATGGGTGGTCTGGTGGAAAAAGCAGTATGTAACACCAAACAGTTCATTTCAGTGAACAAACGATTTAATTCACGTTCACAGCAATGATTTGTTCAAAAGATTCGTTCAAGAATCGTTCAAACCGCCAACAGTTCATTTCAGTGAACGAACGATTTAATTCACGTTCACGGCAATGACCAAAGATTCGTTCAAAGATTCGTTCAAAGATTCGTTCAAAGATTCGTTCAAAGATTCGTTCAAAGATTCGTTCAAACGATTCGTTCAATGATTCGTTCAAGTTCGGTAGCGCTTCCGGTCCCGGTGGGGCGTAAGGGGCTACTATGTGCATGCAACCGTGTGCATCTGATCCCACTAACATGACTGCACAAAGCACAGTCGCAGGAGGAGTTAACCAGTCCGCCTTTCGTGTGTGCGGTGTGCTGGGGGGGGCATGAACGAAATCGTGAACGTAACGTTTCCAAAAAGTGAAGAGTGTCCGTTCGTTCACGTCAAGCACTAGTTCTTGTGAAAGAATCGATCATAACCGACACATCACTATACTGTCCACTCGTGTGTGACAACAAAGCTCTGTTGGACATGGGTGGTTTTGTGGAAACTGCGGCCTGTACCCCGTGCTCTCATATGAAGCACCCAGGGGTCGGCGTTGCATTCTTTGCATCGCTCGATGCGGAGTGACAAAGGATTTGGATTGGTTGTTATTAATGTCGGGCGTACGCGAGCCGCCATCTTGGCTGTACTCGTTGGCCCGGCAACCATGTTTGTTGTTACATCTGTGTGTATGTGCGCGGCCATTTTGAGAGCCGCCATCTTGGCTGTACTCGTTGGCCCGGCAACCGTGCTTGTTGTAACATGTGGGCTCGGGTGCGTATTTCTTAATACACAAGCACTTGTCATAAAAAAAAACATTCTGAGCAACAATAACATCGGACACAGATACATGCATGTTCAAGTAAACTTGTAGGACTACTTTCTGAAAGTGTGTGTGTGTCGGGACTTCTTCCAGGGGCTAGAGGAGCGATCCTTCGCCGTCTCCGCTGGCTCCAGTGAAGACTTTGCTGTATTTCGTTGCGATTCCATGCTTTTAATACACGAACCTTGGTTATGACAAAAACAAGTCAAGCAAACAACAGCAGCGGGGCACAGAGGCATGCATGGTCATGTAAACTTGTACCCTGACATGTGTGTGCGTGTGTGTGTCGGAACTTCTTCCAGGGGCTAGGGGAGTGATCGTCCGCCATCTCCGCTGGCTCCAGTGAAGACTTTACTGTATTTCGTTGCGATTGCGACGGCAGGGCTTTTGGTTGCAATTATATTTTGTTTTTTATTACACAAGCACTGTATTGTCATATAAGAAACATTTGCAACGGAAGCAGGGGACACAAGTGCATGCACATTCACGTAATCCTGTACTATGAATTGTGTGTGTGTGTGTGTGTCTTGTAACTCGGGGCTCGTGGCGCAATTCTCTGTCGCCGCTAGCTCCGGTGAGGATCTCCTCCTCTTCCTCTGCGTCCTGGGACTGGGGCCCGTGGCCACCTTGTCCAGGTGCAAATCCCCCGTCTGGGAGGAGGGGGGGGGGGGGCCCTCTTTGGTGAGGTTTGGAAGGCGGGGAGGCGGTCGCTGTCCCTCCGGTCAAGCTGCTCGCCTCTGGTCGGTAGCGGGTGGGGCGGAGGAAAACTGGGAAAAGCAAGCTGGACCTACCTGCCGGATCTGTGGTGAACCACCGTGCCCTTCCGTGGGTGACGCAAGCCGAGTACTCTACCAGCCCATTCTGTGGAGTATTTGTCGAGAAAGATCTCCTGTGTGAGGCGTCGCATCTCAGCTAGCGCTGGTATAGCGGCGTCTCCGGTCTCGAGTTGCTTTTTTAAATTTACACAGACACTTACTTTGTCATGGAAAAACATTTCGAGCCACACAAACAAAGGGAACACATAGGCATGACCATTCAGCCGGATCTGTATACTGATGTGTGTGTGTCGCGGCTTCTTCCAGGGCTGGGGAGCCCAAGGGAAGGTGGCGAGAACTGAGCCTGGTGGTCCACGATGGCGTGTGCGTCATGGTAGACTGTGTGTATTAGAGTTTATAAAGGGTCGTAAATCCTGCTCTATGTTAATTAAAACTATTTGTAGTTAAACAGCTGAAAACCCAGTGTAAAAAGGATGAGACGAAATCAAAGGCAGACACAGGCTGGTTCTCAAATTAAAAGGTTGACATTGTATTAAGAGAAAGAATCCATCCACGAGGCACCGTACAGCAAAAATATCTCTCTGCCATTACAAAGACAGGCAATAGTATTTATACACAAGTTGGAGTCCGGACATCAGTTATGAGGTGGATCCTAACGATTGGTTAAGACCCTCAGACGTCAGATCATATCTGATGAGCTGTCAGGCATCAGGGTGTCATCATAATAAGTTGTTGTTGATCTTATAGTATCCTTGTGTACATCTTATGGTTTCATAAACAAGTTATCCCTTCGATAGCATAGGACATGTGGCAGGTTTATCTGTGACAGGGTGACAGCTGACAGAGTACATTAGTGACGATGTCAGGTCATACAGAGATATAGGTCATTAGGACATTAGATCACAAAGCGTTGACCAAGACATGTTTTTACTGATATGAAACATATGGAGCCGGCACCAGATGGCAAATATGGAGGTGTTGTTGCTTTGTCATAGATGGTCAAGTTAACTCCAATGAGCTGTTATTGTATTCCTCCAGAGATAATCAGTGACCTTGGAGGGCCTGCGCTCTGTACAGCTCAAAACACATGCAGTCTCTAGAGGAAAGGAGAGACCTGATACTAGGATTAGTTTTGTCCAACCTCGAACTTAATAAAATCATAAGATTGGTAGGCAAACTTGAGTTATGCCAAGATGGCACACTAAAATAGGATATGAGGGCATATATATCAATATTGTCGACAAAAGACATAGTTTTAACTCTAACAAGTCCCCAGTTCTTGTGGACAAGATTGGTAGATGACGTCAAAATAATATGTAATTAATTAATTAATATAAGAAAACAGATACATGTAGACTTAAATACCTTTTTAAATTGTATTAAAGGACTATAAGGGCAAAAACAAATGTTTCTTTGTTCAGATAACATACAAATTTTTTCATCTTCAAAAGGACTGAATTGTTTATTAATTTGGAAGCAAAATGGTTATATTTCATGAGTAAATAATCAGCGTTAGTAGGATGAAATCTTACATAGACTATAGAACAATTAAAATGGTAAGTGGGTTCTATATGCTGTTAAATGAGAAAAATGACATCACCTCATAAGTTCCCAGAATAAGGTATTATAATTATGAACAGATCAAACCTTTCTTTATTTTATTTTATTTTGAAGGCCATCCCTTGGCAGGATCTGAATTTTTTAACTTTTAACTTTTCCTGAAAATCCCACAATGTATGTACCACCAGGAACTTTAGCCAGCATAGTCTTGTTTCCAAGAAGCTGTTGTTTCAGGTCCCGCCCCCAAGTGTGTATAGGCTCATTCGAATTTTAGCCCTACTTCTCCTTGAAGCAATACTGTGGGTTGATTGGGTAGGTGACCCATCAATTATATGTTAACCCTAAGCAAAATAATTTATGGCGGGAAAAACTCACGTGATGCCTCTTTACTCACACAGACGTATAGGACCTACTTTTCCTCTTTGAGCAGTCGAGAGGAGAGGCTTCTGTCACTCAATTTAACCAGGAAGATTATTTAATCTGTAAATGAATTAAATACAGAATTACTGTGTGTAGAAAGTGTACATGAAATGTATTTGACAAAACATAAGTAGTTTAAAACAGTTAAGAATTCTTGAATAATATAATACAAAGGTTGTCCATCGGAGTTTTAGACCCTCAGTCTCCCCTGGGGAGGTTTTGTAAACTTCAATGACTCCTGGGGCAAGATCTGAAATGGATGAATGTGACTAAGACTGTAAGTTAGTATTTATCGTTAAATGACTATGATAAAGGACAAAAAAACAACATCAAAAAGATATTAAGCAAATCACATTTAAATCAAGTTAATCAAACTCCCCTCTATTTGACACCCATATATCTATAATATAGTGTGTGTCAGATGAGAAAGGGAAAAAAAATCAAACTGAAAATCAAGATATTTTTTTTTAAAGTTATAATTAAAATATTTAAAATTAAAATATAACAATGAAAAATAAGGAATAAACATCTTTGTTCTGAAGAGTATATTGAAATGAGATAAGTAGAGAATTAAACAGTTTCGAAAAGTAGTTAATCTACAAAAGCTCACAAAAAAATCTTAAGTTAAAATGATTAAATATTAAAACACATTCCATGCCAGAGTTTAATCTCATAATGTACTCACCAGTGCCAGCGTTTTATTGTTGTTTTTTAGTTTTTTTCATGTCGCCACAGACCTCGCTAAATAAGTTAAAAGTGCGCGTTCATTTGGTTCTAAACACACAGCGGATCCGTGAGAAACGGCGAGCGAAAACAGTTTCCAAATCCGTGCCGCCATCTTGAAGCTACAGCCGATCAACGGTAAACAGTGATCAGCGAGGAGAAAAACAACAACCAGAGAAAATCGAGTTTTAAACAGGATCCCAGACAGGAAGCGGATACGATCGAAAAAACCGGAACCCGAATAATTCCGTTTCCGACCGGAAACCGGAAACGGAAATGGATCAAAAAAATTCGGAAAGTGCACCTGGGGCACTTAACATGGGAATCGGCGGTTCGCGTAGATCTACGCGACTGGCACGCTGCGGCTTTAAATAGGTTCGCGTAGATCTACGCGACTGGCATGCAATGTGTTAAAAAACGTTTTTTTTTTTTAATAAATCAAAATGAGTTATAATCTTTGTAATATTATGTGTTAATGTTTTCTAAATAATATTATAACATATTGAATCTTATAAGGGTTAATTTAAGATGGGTTAAATTGAATTCAATGGAGGAATTCAATGTCGTTAGGATGGTATTGCCATAGTTATGTGTTAGTTACCAGGGAAGCTAACACTGCCTGTAAGGAATTATGGGTAATGGAGTAGATAAGATGTCATTTTGGAATGAGTTGCCATAGCAACGTGGCTGTTACAGACCCTAACGGAAACGGAAATCTCCACAAGGGATTGTGGATATTGGAGTTTGCTTAACAGTTAAAGTTACTAAATTAGATGAACAAACTCATTCACATATGCTGATGGTGCTGACATTATGGCAAAAATAAAGGAAATAATATTAATAATGGGCTGACAGTAATAGAACTGATATTATATATATATAGATAGATAGATATTGCTATAAGGGAGTTACTGTAATTGGAAGGAATGGGTTAAAGTTATATTGAGCCCAATGGCCCTCACAAGGTCAGAATGTTCTCATAACAATTCAGTCACAGACTTTTCTGAGACAGCAAAACTGGTGAAAAATAAAATAAAATGAAATCCTTTGCATTCTACATTCTGTCTGATCACTTTCTTTACTTTCACTACTCGACATAACTGACTTTCTTTACCTTCACTACGACATAACTGACTTTCTTTACCTTCACTTTACTTTCTTTCACTTTCTCTTTACTTTCTTTCACTTTCTTTACTCTTTTTCTACCCTCGAGCCACAAATGGCTACGCTCGTTCTACCCTTCTCTTACCTCCTTTCCAAATGAAAAAATATATATAGATGGTAATATTTGTGGAAAAAAAAATAGGTTTTTACAACAAATACTATAGGGTGGAATTTTAACATGAAGTCAAAATTGATGGGTAGATCAAATAAACAAAAGGGTGGGATTCCGTTTATGCCAGAAAAGATTTCCCCGTCGTCATAAACAGGACCCCCTTAGCTACCAAAACAAAATAAAAGCTTGAACTACCCGCTAACGAGAAAAGAAAAAAAAACATTAGATATATAACTTAAAACCAACCCATCAGAAACTGGACTAATTAATGTAAAATACTCAAATGGAATTAATATGCTGGTGTGCCCTGGGTGTCGTGGAGAATAGCCAAGTCCTAATCACACATTAGGCACAGCAGAGAAGGAGAGGGCAGCGTCATAGGGGTCATAGGTGGGTGTCTAGCCAATATGAGGGCCCCAAAACCAGCAGGGAGGATAGACACTAAACACAAACAAAGCAACATTAGTGAACAACAGTGGTATGGGGTGTGCGAGCACATACTGTAACATCAAGGACTAATTCTGTATATATTTGAGTAAATTTTCTGTTAACAATTGAAAGTGGGACCCATATAAATGGGAACAAGACAACAATGTGAGAGATTAATACTAAATGGGTTAACATTCTGAATTGTCTTTGGTAAATATAAATGTAACAGGTATCAGATTATTTCAAGATGGGTATTCATAAATACTATATTGACACATATCATATTAGAACCTCTGTATCAATTTGCATGAAGTGAGTGGGCTAGGGTAGATGATTTTATATATATGAAATATATATATATATTAAACTCATATATAGATATAATTTTTTTCAGAGAACCTAGGATGAATTTGATTATCTAATATACTTAGTAATGGGTAAAGTAACCATGAGGAATAAGTGTAAGACTTTAAAACCAACTTGATATAAAATAAAATAAAGTTATTTAAGTGAATGGATATGAATTAATTAAACTAATCAAATTGTACCAGGATTCATGAAATGCAAAATAGCAGATCTACAAGGACTAATTCCTTTTAAGTGTTTTAAAAGTTAGGACACATCAAGTTCATTTATCTCTGAATCAATTTCATCTATGTCCTTTTCAAATTCATCAGTTTGAGGCCTGTGTGGCTTTGTCCGTTTAAAGGGAAGTTCATCATTTAGGTTGTAACACCTTGCCTGGGTATGTCCATATTTTCCACAACTATAACACTGCATGGTCTTATAATCTCGACGCGGGGCCTGACTTGTATTTGGTGAGCCCTGTGGCCCAAAGGTTGACTGGGTGTGTGATGTATTACCTTGATTCCATGGTCCTGGTTGGTTCTGCTGTCGGTTTGCCCCGGATCCCCCGTTGTGGTTTTGGTTATTCTGTGGTGCCTGTAGGCTGATGTGTCCCTCCCCAGTAATCACGGCCTGTAGTTTAGCCCTAGGCTTTGGTTCGGCTATGCAATTGTTGTAATACTGAGCTAGAGTAGTGAGTTCCTCTGTGGTTTTCATTTTCCATAAGGGATCATTCATAGTGATGGCCTGTTTTAAGTGAGGGCGTAGAGCCTCCATTAAGAGGAGGTTAAACAATTTCTGGTAGCCCACCTGGCCACTGGTTAGGCCTGAGTGGCGGTTAAACTGGGTTTTAAATTTCTGAATGAATTCCGAGACATCCTCTCCGTCTTTCTGCTTGATGTCGGTGAGGACAGATAAATTAGTGTTAGCACGCAGGAGACCTAGTGCGTTCCCTATCATTTTGTTTACAGCTTCCTCGTGGTCTACCTGTCTTATCATATGGGGTCTCTGTTCGTCCAGAGCTGGTGGCTCGGTACGGAAACATTGGATCGCACGGCCATGTAGGTCGAGGAGGTGGGCCCCCTCTGAAATCTGATGTGACATGGCTTTGGGGCTACTTTTTGCAATAAGGTCCCTGACTTCCGTAGTGTTAAGCTGGTGTTCTATTATCTCTGCTTTGAGTCTCCCACCCCTCTGGATTGTCCTGAATATTAGGTAAAGTTTCTGCAATGTTCTTCATATCTTCAGGAGACCATTTCCTGTACCTATAAGCCAAATTGCCATCCCCCTGTGTATAGGCCATTAAGGGAGCAATCAGTGTTTCTATCTGATCTACTGTATGCTGTGCAGTAAGTGATTGTGTAGGGTGTGTTTTAGTGTTAACCCGACGTTCATGTGAAGATTTTGATCTCTTACTAGTGCTTGTGTCAGATGGAACGTGGGGTAGGGGTGAAAGTCCTGAAGGCTCACCGACAGCAGGTCCAAGCAGGTCCACATCCTGAGAACGTGGAGAAAGAGTAATTTTTGTTAAAACCTCGTCATCATCCTCACTTTCAAACATTGACTTATCAAATGAAGGTAGTATGTCAGTGTGAGTGGTGCACTGTGCTTTGTTACCACTGGTGGGTCCCTGTGACGGGGAAAGGATATTTCCCATAATGTAAAAATTTAATTATTCAGACGTGACTAAAACGTAAAAGACGGTGTTCAAAATCTATTTAGTATCTATCAAGAAGTGGGTGGGCAGGTAGACAATTTACTGATATAAAATGTTAATGAAACAATTCTGAGCAGATGCACGGCTTGTGGGAGAGAGAGAGAGAAACAGTGACAGTGACTACAGATTGTTGACACGTTCAAGGGACCGAGAGAGTGAGTGAGTGAGTGAGTGAGATAAAGAGGCCGTCAGCCCTACCCAAGGTTAAATACTTCTGTCTGTGGCCAAGTGGAAGGTTTAAATGACTAGTTTCTAGTTTATTTAAAATACTCAAATCAGCAGGCTGTGTCTTATCCTAGAAAATAAGTAAATATCATACAAACGGTTCAGTGCTGATGTAATGCTGTTTAGGGTCTGATTGGATGAGATGCCTGTAGCTGGTTTTAGTGATACAGAGGTTGCCTGGAGCAAAGGTGGCTGGTTTCTAGGTAAATGGGAATGAAATCAAATATTAAAAACATATATAATGTTTTAATTGACCAAAGGTAGGAATAGAACAAGATCTAAATAATAGGACAGTATGGTCTTATTAGTTTAATATCTAACCTCTGTCCTTTTTGATTCATGATCTGCAGCTCATGAGTCAGAAACGGAGTTTGGCTAGTATTAGTGACTTTGGATGGGCTAGCTGGGTTCAGTATTGGTGTATCTGGACTATATTACTATATTATATTATATTATATTATATTACTATAATAATTCCCCTCTGATTGGCACACACAGAAGGTATCTGTGTGTGTCAAGGTTTAATTGATTTACAAAATCAAAGTAACATAGGATACAGAATGTCGGTTCTGCCTGAGTCATAAAATACAGAATGTCGGTTCTGCCTGAGTCATAAAGTACAGAATCTGGGTTCTGCCTGAGTCCTAAAGTACAGAATCTGGGTTCTGCCTGAGTCCTAAAGTACAGAATCTGGGTTCTGCCTGAGTCCTAAAGTACAGAATATGGGTTCTGCCTGAGTCATAAAGTACAGAATCTGTGTTCTGCCTGAGTCATAAGTTGTGGTACCAAAAAATAAAACCAAAAAAATGAAATAATTACATGTAGACAAATCTAATTTTGCCTGACAACTAGTTTACAAAAGATTACATATATATATATATACACCGCACATATACAAGTCAAGTAAACAACACCTAATTGTTGTCAATTGAACAGGCAAATGCATATATATATATATATCTGTAACCCCCTATCCAAACAGATCTGAATACATGTATCTATGTACAACTGCAGTTAAAAACAAAGGAACAAATGTACCAGGCAATAAATATCTATGCACACACTGGTAGACACATATGAAGTGGCTGATATGCGCATATATATGTATTGACAGTATCTGTCCAAAAGATATAACAACAATACTGATAACAATTTTACAAATATATATATATATGTACAAGTACGGCCAATGAGCCTCGTGTTAAAGTTAATGCAATGTCAAAATTATAAGTCAAGGAACTGAACCAAAAGGGAACCTGTGTCTTGTAGTCAGCTGGACGGAGAATCCCCACACGTTTGAGGAATGTCTGTGAGCCGCTTGTCTCCAAAAACAATATTTAAAAAGAGGCTGATTCTAAGATAGCTGACCGGAAAGAGTCCTCGCGCGAAGAGGAGTCGTCCGGAGCCCCTCAGAGTCGACCGTGAAAAAGAAAGATGGGAGAATCTTTTTTTTTTTTTTTTTTTTTTTTTTTTAAGGCTGATTCTAAACGCACCGTCCGAAAAAAGTATTAATAATAATTATGATAATAATGTCGGACAGGCCTTTAACCGTTCGAAGGACCAATTATTAGAGTTTATAAAGGGTCGTAAATCCTGCTCTATGTTAATTAAAACTATTTGTAGTTAAACAGCTGAAAACCCAGTGTAAAAAGGATGAGACGAAATCAAAGGCAGACACAGGCTGGTTCTCAAATTAAAAGGTTGACATTGTATTAAGAGAAAGAATCCATCCACGAGGCACCGTACAGCAAAAATATCTCTCTGCCATTACAAAGACAGGCAATAGTATTTATACACAAGTTGGAGTCCGGACATCAGTTATGAGGTGGATCCTAACGATTGGTTAAGACCCTCAGACGTCAGATCATATCTGATGAGCTGTCAGGCATCAGGGTGTCATCATAATAAGTTGTTGTTGATCTTATAGTATCCTTGTGTACATCTTATGGTTTCATAAACAAGTTATCCCTTCGATAGCATAGGACATGTGGCAGGTTTATCTGTGACAGGGTGACAGCTGACAGAGTACATTAGTGACGATGTCAGGTCATACAGAGATATAGGTCATTAGGACATTAGATCACAAAGCGTTGACCAAGACATGTTTTACTGATATGAAACATATGGAGCCGGCACCAGATGGCAAATATGGAGGTGTTGTTGCTTTGTCATAGATGGTCAAGTTAACTCCAATGAGCTGTTATTGTATTCCTCCAGAGATAATCAGTGACCTTGGAGGGCCTGCGCTCTGTACAGCTCAAAACACATGCAGTCTCTAGAGGAAAGGAGAGACCTGATACTAGGATTAGTTTTGTCCAACCTCGAACTTAATAAAATCATAAGATTGGTAGGCAAACTTGAGTTATGCCAAGATGGCACACTAAAATAGGATATGAGGGCATATATATCAATATTGTCGACAAAAGACATAGTTTTAACTCTAACAGTGTGTCCCACTCATCCAGGGGCTGTGAGCAGGAACGGGTGTCGCGTCCTCACCTGGGGGGGAGGGGAGATCCAAGCTGGCTCCCCGGTCGCGGCGATCGGCGGTAGTGTTAAGCTCTCGTCGAGTCATCGTAGAGGACGTAGGTGGCTAGGCTAGGCTAGACTAGGCCAAGGCCACTGAGCTAGCTAGAGGCCAGGCTAAGCTAAAGGCTGTTTTAGCTAGGCCAAGGTAACTAGTCTGGTTAGTTTAACGTCCGTAGAATGCTGTGTTTTCCTCGTCCGGAAAAGCACAGCGGGGATAGGAGGGAGAGAAGGAGGTCCGGGGAACTCTCAATGGACCGAGAATCCTACCCGTCGCTTCAGAGTTAGTAGAACCTGCAGACCTCGATCTTGTAGAAAAGTGAGAAGCTCCTTCATCGTAGGCAGAAGGAAGCCAAGAGAATGACTTACGCGTTCCGGTCTCCTTTTATGCCCTCGGGTAAGGAGGCTACCGGAAAGCGACGGAAGACCCATCGGGCCAAAAAGGGTTTGGCCCTGAGGGAGTGAATGTGAAGCTTCTGTACATCGCCAGAGGGCGCTGTTTCCCATATGTGAACACCGAGAGAGCAATGTAGCAAAACCCAAGATATCGTGATCCGAAGATTTGCTGCTCCATTCACTTCTTGGTTAACTTATTACTTAAAAAGGCTGTATCTCGGCTCCTGTGTACTTTTTTTTTTACTATGTATTTTTGGTCCAGACATGCTATTTTCAAAGGCAGACAACAAATGTCAACGAGGTCGCGATGACCTCGTTGACATTGTGAAACCACACAGTGCAACCCTCAGTGATTAGCAACCACAAGGGGATCGATCATACTGGAGATAAATATTCTGTGACTACTTGAAAAAGGTAAGACAATCGAGAAATCGCTGGCAGTGGGCAAACACGGCCAGAAATAAGTCTGGCAGTGAATTAAGGGCATGCAAAGAAGAGAGTCAGATTGTCTCAGAGGGCAACAAAGCAAAACAAACAAAAAAATAGAGCCAAGAGCTTGAGCTAAAGGACAATAGCTCTGAGTTTAAGATTTGAAATGTCTTGCTTATGTCACATGTTAAGATGGTAAGATGGTAAGAGAATATTCAAATCGTCATACCGTGCACTGCATGTATGTCTACCACTATCAGAAATAAAGAGTTGATCTGTTATACCTGTGGGTACATTACATTCCTCCTATACCACCTATGGGCACCATTAGTGCCAACATTTCTTCATGGAGATACAATTTCTGTCAACAGCTCAGTAGCTAACCTTTGATTATTATATCCCATATTGCAGTGTTTTACATCATATTTTACTTTATAAACATTGAAGAGTATCAATCAATCATTATTTATTCATTTTAAGAATGTCTTAATTGGCTTAAATGGCTTATTTTTTTGTTGCAAATTAACTATTATTCCCCACAGTTTCCCCACAGAATATTGTCACAGTTTAACAACAGCCGTCACAGTTTTTGTTGAATTATTATGAAGATAATAATCATAATTATTACTATCATGCGCTATAAATTGTAATAATAGAATCAAGTTTGATTCTTATACCACTAATGTAGATGTTAAGTTTCAAACATTGTATGCAACTAACAAGTCTCTTTCATTATGAATGGAGCAGCTCCAGGCTATACAGCAATACAGCATCAGAGCTTATATTCTATGCTCTCCAGATTTGGGAGGGCTTGAATGTTCATAAATACTAATTAGGTTGCCCCTGGTCATAAGACTAACATACTGTATGTCAGTCTTCTATTTGAGCAGTATGCCCTTTTAAGTACTGCAAGTTTGTATTTGAATCCCATTGACAGAAAAACAGAGAGAATTCACGCCACCTCAGAGGTTACTGTGTGTGGTTATTGTTGATGCCCGACTAAACAGGCTGATGATACCATGAATGAGCCACCAAGAGGATTGTTGCATACACAGCTGGCTCTAGGCTTTGCTCTCCTATTCGCTTCCATGTCCTTGGAGCTTGTTAAAAGACACAAAGGAACAAGGCAATTAGCTGCAGAACAATGGATGTATGATGTAATTGATGGCATTGGGAAATCAAGCTGGTGTTCATTTGCTTATGTTTCTTTGCTCTGTGCCTGAATGGAGGATATTGGTCTATACTATATCAGCAGTTTATAATCTTCATATTGGTCTAGCTATGGCCAATGTATTTAAATATAAGTGATTTTAAAGAGGTTTTGTTGGTATCTCATGTGTTTATTGTATGTTTACATGTTCATCATCAAGCTAATTAAAATGGCAAGTTCATACATGTTCTCCTCATGGGACCCCATCATAATTCACAGAGGGCTCAAGAGGCCTTGTCATTTTCCTCCTAGCATTTATTCATTGTTGAATTCAATGTGTTTTCATAGCTAATTGAACATACTTTAAATTATGTTCAGTTGCAGGATATTGTTGAGGGCAAATCTACTGGGACAGGGACAGCATATGAAATTGTTTTTCTTTTTGGCTGTAAAGGAGAAAAAACGAGTATATTTTACTTTCTGACTTGTTATATAAATTATAATCAGTCATTTAAACTCCAAATTTTAAGTGATCATGAGCTTTACAACAGATTAAGACGTGTATACAAATAGCAGAAGATCAAGATGCACTATAATGTTGTATTTGAGATTCTTTTAATAGATGGATTTAGATCTAGACTGTTTGTGTTCTGCCAGAGCAACCTACTGGTCATACAATTTATTTTATACAACAGGTGTACTGTATTGTCCAGTGGGATCTGTACCTTTTCTTATGACAGGAGACTAGTTTCTGATTTATAGGCAACTTTGTAGAGTGTATTTCATGCATAATTGATTTATTTAACATTCACTGTGTGTAGATTAGCTGTGTTCACCTGCTTGCTTGTTTGTTACAGCCTGTCTTTTTCTTTCTTTTTCATAGTTTTAATCCATTTCTTGATGTACAAGTGTGCCAATAAAACACAGGAGCTTGGACGCTATTTCCTGACTCCCATGTCATTTTTGAAAGGAGTTTGGCTGACTGTCTAACTATGTACACTAAATGTACACATAGCGAGGACAGTACAGTTTGTCATTCATTATTTTGGTACAGTGTGAAGCACATCATTGACTACAGTCTTTGAATGACTCAATGTCCATGCCAATGAAAACATATACCACAGTCATAGTTCATTTCATCAAGGCAAAGCAAGGCACGTTAATTTGTGTAGTTTGTGTAGAACATTGCGGCAACAACAAGGCAATTCAAAGTGCTTCACACAAAACATTAAGAAAATAAACACATTATAAAAGGACATTTGAATAAGAATTGAGAGTATAGAAAATAAGAATAAGCTAAAATAAAGCAGATATAGAAATGAGAGAATAAAATTGCAGTGCAGCACAATGAATCTATCCAAACCTTAGTGAAAGGCAGGGACATTGTGGCAGGCATTGGTTTGCATTTACTCAGTGCTTGTATTGGACGTCATCTGAATAATTATGATAATATATTTTGTTGTTTTTCATGATCTGAGCCAGTGGGAGCATGTAGATAAACAGAAGAGGGCCCAGAATGGAGCCTTGTGGAACTCTGCAGCATGTCTTTTTTGTCTTTTTTGCAAACCAATATAGTACTGTGCCAGAAAGTACCACCCAGTTTCCCAGCCGGTCTAGTCATATTGTGGGCGAATGTGTCAAATGTAGCACTGAGATCCAGTAATATTAATTATGGCTGAAATTCCGCAAATGTCAGTGTGGAAGACATCAAAACACTTTTGATGTTGTTACTTATTAATAAAAGTAATCGACAGAACAACGACGTGTTATATTTATGTCAGTTTATTCCAATAGTCAGCCATGCAAGGCCAATAACACAAGCAATACCGCGGCTGGTCTGATAAGGATGTTACAGGATTCAGGGTGTCTTTATACATGAGATGAATGTCGTCACAGTGTAATCCAAGTACATTCACCAACGTTATTAGCAGAACAGGCTACCCACTTGAGAGTCTTGACCTTTCCAGGTCTATGTCACAATCAATGGTCAAGCAGGGAAACCCTGTTTCATCTCGCCAGTCCTTTTCTAAAAGTAGCTTGTTGAGCGTCTTGACCTTTAGTTAGGCTTTGCTGGGATGTCCTATGTCCAAATCTATTTTGTGCTGTGTCACAAGTCATGCACTTCACTCGTGTGATCACTTTCTTATTACTGTAGTGGTCAGTTGCATATTGCAATGAGTCTTTAAATAGCTCCAGGTGTGCTATTACTTCAACTTGTGACTTGGGGCGAGCAGTAGAGTGGGTGAGGGGTCAGCTTTACTGACCCTGTCTTCTTATTATGTATCTTTTAGTCATCTTGGTACATATTGATCCCTATAGATCATGTATATAATCAATAATTGATTAACAATGTTAAGTGGCAAGAAGTTGTTCAGTTGTTGAAAACAACTTGAGTCAGCCAACAGCAAGGGTCACTTGAGGCATTCCTCAGTATATGACGATGAGGGCAATTGCCTTGGTTGTATAATTAAGTAGCCTTCAAGCCATGTGGCTCTTCTGGTTCCTTAGCATGAGGTAGCATGATGTACAAGTACACACCCTGGACATGATGCTAGCATGCAGCAGGACTTACCCCCAATCCAGCCCTTGATGCTGAGTGTCAACTAAGCAGGGAGCCATCGGATGCCATTGTATAGTCTTTGGACCTCCCAGTCTCAGGGCGGACACTCTAGCCATAAGGCCACTTTATCATTTTGGTTTCAAAATCAATCATTTTCCCATCAATTTATTCTACATTGTGACAATGTACTGCACAATACAATGGTTATACTGTTTATGGGTCACAATACATACACTTGTCAGTCAGTATTGGCTAAAACTGATCTTGTAATTGATCCTGAAATTAGATGCAGTGGGCAGAAGTAACTTTTTACTTACGATTTAGAGTGTATTTTTCTAATCTTTTGTTGTTACGTTAAAACATAAATGTAACCTTTTTCTCAAACCTTTTCATTTCATTTAAAATATAGAAGTAGCCTTATCATATGAATCATCTGTATGGTAGTTTTCTCACTACCATCTCCACTGGGGATATTATGTTTCATCATGGCCTAATGAGTATATCATTATCTAATCCCAGGTGTAGGATGCATCATGGTTGCATTACATATAGTCTATGTCATTGTCCTTACATGACAATATCTAAGTTAAGTCCTTAGATGACTCAATATTATATTTGCTAAATT
Organism: Gymnoscopelus braueri; assembly: GCF_963280865.1. Taxonomy (NCBI): domain Eukaryota; kingdom Metazoa; phylum Chordata; class Actinopteri; order Myctophiformes; family Myctophidae; genus Gymnoscopelus; species Gymnoscopelus braueri. The sequence goes on along the minus strand of NC_137606.1, from coordinate 997,464 downwards.
AAATAATCATACAACTACTGCCATGTCACACTCAATGTAATAAAACAATGTATTCTATCATGAAAGATGTTCTCAATAGTTTCATTCCATTTTCCTCCACCGGACGGCACTGTGGGACTAGTATCTCAGAATAGAACAGATAGCACTCTTAGGTGTGTTTTTTTTTTAAAGATTAAACAGATTTCAGGGATTGTGACTTGATAAAGATGGCAAAACATTAGTATTTTATGAACAGATATACATTGAATATTGTATTGTATAAAACTCCCCATTCAGTGTATTAAGTGTTGCCAGAGCAACCTACTGGTCATTCAATTTATTTTATACAACAGGTGTACTGTATTGTCCTGATTAGGAGAAGCACACAGGTGTAAATGTGCTCTTCAATATGTGTGTGCTCTGATATTCCTCATTTCACCATCTCTTGTTGAGCCGTGGACATCATTGTCTGTAAGTGGGATCTGTACCTTTTCTTATGACAGGAGACTAGTTTATGATTTGTAGGCAACTTTGTAGTGTATTTTATGCATAATTGATTTATTTAACATTCACTGTGTGTATATTAGCTGTGTTCACCTGCTTGCTTGTTTGTTTGTTTGTTACAGCCTGTCTTTTTCTTTCTTTTTCATAGTATTAACCGTTCCAGACCACGACTGGATACAGATAGGAGGTCCCCCGTCCTCAGGGACCTTTTAAACAAGCAACACACAGAAGTGCATAAACTGTATATTTACTTGTGGCGACGGAAGAACCACCTGTTCTCCGCCATGGTGATTTCAGAGCAAATTCGACTGTGTTAGCAGGCCCGTGGCCTTCAGGGAATTAGCGGCAAATTTTTAGTCTAAGTCTGGTCACCACCTGTAAGCCCTTTAATAACTTGATCCACTACCATAATATCCAGTCCCTGACTTAAGACAAACTATGGATCTGAGGATAACACCGTTATAAGAAAGGCAGGAGGCAGAGGGGCCCCCTAAACGTACTGGCCCGCTTCAGTAGGAATATCCACTTGATGAACTTCACTCACTCGATCAAGAGACTCTACTGAAATAACCTATCCTACTCCTCTGACTAGAGAAATGCACTGAAGCTCATGTGTTATACCAACCCACTACATCCCCATTGCCTACCACCCAGAGAATTATTGTTACTCTTAAGTCCAGTCACATAGGGATAATGAGCCAACACATGCAAACCATATCACTCTGTACGCCACCATGCCAACCCACAGCACATCATCCTAGCACACAGTCATTGCAAAAACATCTCAATGCTCACAATTCCTTGCATACCAAACATTGCACTCCAAAAACATTACTTGATACATTACTCCGCACAGCATTGCATCAAACGTTGGCATCAAACTTTGCATCAGTTACAAATCTCTACCTGTATGGGGTGTGAATTGAATGTATGTATGTTGCCGTAGTGTGGAATTCTCATACTCACCGAGGGCGTGATGGTGTCCTTCAAAAGAAACCCCTAATCTATTTAAATCTTTATAACACTAACTCAGAAAATGAGGCTTTTTGGAAGATTAAAAGCTTCCCTTTATTTGCTCAGTTCATAGTGGGATTACAGATGTGTATTTAACAATACAAAATACAAATACAAAATACCAATAGAAATGAAATCTAGTAATGTTTCATGTCTTAATTTAGGCTTGTCCTAAACTAATTTAGAATTTAGATTAAAAAGAGGAGGTTCCATTTAGATCTCATTCAGCCTGAAATACAGGCTAGTCTAAATTTGGTAATTCCAGAAATGTCCTTTAAGTAGCACTAAATAGGTTTAATCTCAAAATAGAGAAATTTACCCTTTTTGATTTAACTAATAGTTTACCTTCCTAATTTAAGTAATTTTTACCTTCTTAATTTAAGTAATTTTGTACCTTCTTAATTTAAGCAATTGTTTCCTTCCTCCATATGGAGCCATGACGGTTTAACATCTGAGCAAGGTGCAAGAGAAGAAGCCCCAAAAGCCCAAGGGGCCCAAAGGGCCCCCGACAGCCGTCCGTGTCCAAAACCTCCCAAGTCTCCCTCAGCCTCTGTCTCCCCAGCCTCTGCTGTGATGCTCTTGTGAGAGCCCCTTTATACGGTAGTACGGTCTAAAGGAAGCTCTCCAGACACCAGTGTGTGTATGTGTGTGCACGTAGGTGTGCACGTAGGTGACTTTTCGAAAGTTAAGAAAGTCAGTGAGTGTGTATTTGCGTGCAAATAGGCGTGCATGCCTATTCTTAGAAGTCAGACGCTATAGGTGATTCTCAGAAGTCAGTGTGTCTGTATGTGGGTGTATGTGTGACTTGTCCAACAGCCACCCACACACACAAAAAACGCTTACTTTGCACCTTGCACGACATTATCAGCATGGCCATATATGGGCATACTGAGGGGTTAAATGTCCCCCAAAAGGTGTCTTATACCTGAGGATAATTCCGTAAATGCAATTACAGTATACTGCATATTATCAGCAATTATATATGATTAAATTAAATCATTAATAACATCAGAAAATCAAATGATTCACACTTGCATGTGTGCATGTAACATTTGGTTAAAACTATCAAATCTTGGGTACTCTTTGACCTCACTGACTGATCAGCCATAGATGCAGGCTGTATGTCACGTATGCAGTGAGTGCAGCTCTCATCGAGAAATGCACATAAAGGAAATGCAGGCCTCTGCCTGCTGCAAGCCTTCGAGTGCACCTCAGCAGTCATTTCAACCAGTCAATATCATATTCTTTCTTTAGGCAAATCAAGTGATAACATAATTTAAAGCCTATATCCTAAAGTGAGCTGTTCAACATAAATTACGTTCTACTACATTTCCAGATGTTCAACAATAGTTTTATTCCATTTCTTGATGTACAAGTGTGACAATAAAACACAGGAGCTTGGATGCTATTTCCTGACTCCCATGTCATTTTTGAAAGGAGTTTGGCTGACTGTCTAACTATGTACACTAAATGTACACATAGCGAGGACAGGACAGTACTGTCATTCATTATTTTGGTACAGTGTAATCTCTCAAGATCCATGTTCTCTGCGAGAAGTGGTGTTAGTGTAGCCTGGTAAACCCTCCCTCCGGAAATCTCATTTCCATTTGATTTCAGGAGTGAGTCTGGCCTGATCGCCCATTCTGCAATATTGGCTGTGTACACCAAATGGACAAGCCTATCAGCGTCGTCGCACATCGTTCTGTGATTGACAGCGACAGTTGGCCAATCAGGTGGCGAGTTCGAGTGAGCCCGAATGGCACCGAGTGCAGCCTGAATGCAGCCGACAAAACACGAACGGCAGCCATCTTTTCTGTGCGCTATTTTCTCAGCAGTTTTTTTACTTAAAAAAGCTCTCAAACTTCTATTTTGAGGCACGGAATTTACTTATAAGATATCGTTTGGATAGAATTTAGTTGTTTAACTTCATATATGTGGTCAATTAATCATGACAGAGCCTATTTAAAAATAAAAATTTAGAGAACCGGCAGGGGCGGGCAGTGACACGCATGTATCCGAATAAGGCAACCTATTTTGGGCATGGCCGTCTCAAAAGTCCCGTTGCGTCACATTAGTCTGGTGAACTGCTGATTGGCTGAAGGGGAAAAACGATCATTGGCTGAAGGGGTTGTCAGTCAACGGTATTACTCCCGCCCAACTACAGCCCACAGCCAATATTGCAGAATGGGCGATCAGGCCAGACTCACTCCTGAAATCAAATGGAAATGAGATTTCCGGAGGGAGGGTTTACCAGGCTAGTGTTAGTGTTCCGTGTAGAAATATTGTTAGTGGGAATGAAAACATAGTCGCACCACCGGAAGTGATGCGCTGAAGGCAGACCAAAACATAGATATATATAAAGGCTAGATCAGCGCTACTCAACCCGCGGCCCGCGGGCCGCATGCGGCCCGATCGCAGCGTCTTGGCGGCCCCCTCATGGTCAAAAAAAAAAAAAAAAAAAAAGCACAGGATAAAAATATACATTTCCGTTCAAATATATGGGTTGCTAAAACATTTTTCAAAAACAAACAGACAGACATACATACAGGTGCGTCAATTGTTACAGGTATAATGCATAGTTTTCTATGCATTTCAGGTTATTGGGAGGGTTTGACCCCCAAATTTTTCCGGGCGCGCGGCTTTGCCGCGCGCCCAGGATAGGTGTCTGCCACTGGACATACACACAACACAAAATAAACTGGTACAGTGAAAAGAATATGATGTCAAAATGTACATTTTCTTGTGCGTTACAAAATCGAAAAATCCAAAATAGGGTTACACATCGCTATTCCGCCACATCGCTATTTAGAAGATTGACTTCCATTCTTCTGAATGGAGGTGTTTCCCATTTGTTTTAAAGACATCGCTATTCCGACAGTGACGCATTGCTATTTATACACACCACTATTCCGAATATATAATCACAATGAATGTGAATTAATGTAGGCATACTTGGTAAAGCATCTCATGCGCATTAATGAGACACTCGCATCTGATCTATTGTCAATTTAGCCCAATATCAAAGCACCTGTGTGTATTAATGCTTCATTAATCCTCCTTTATTAAATAAAATTAAAGTTTACACCTGCCTCAACCATAGGCCTATGTCATTTTTGTGAACAGCACTGCTTTCTTTTTGGTCGTCTCCAATTAATTCTGGGCCTTTAGTTTGGAGACAATGGAGAGATTCAGTTTTAACCCAGAATGTACCCAAATCTCAAGCGCAATAGTTCAGGGTTCTCCCTAAATCCTAAGTGTATATGTTACTTTTGTGAATAATTATGATAGGCTACACATGAGCCAAGATTTCAGAGTCCATTATCGCGGTGCGGGATGGGGCGCGCTGCGCAGGTCGACACGCAACAAAAAGAAAAGAAAAAGCATTATACCGTCTCTCTCCCTCTCCTCTCTCCTGCCCTCCCGTCTCTTTCCTCCTGGTTGGAATCATCTGAGCTTAATATGTTAAATGTGTTGCTTATTTGCTGTCTCTAATGAATGAAAAATCATTGCAGAACGACATGCTCATGGGAGAGAGATCCGTTGTCATTTCATTGTAGATTTAAAAGCAGCTTATTAGCCTACTATTGACTGTACTACAATATGGCTTGGTAACATGAACATGAACTTGGATGCATCACAGCGCCATGCCTTGTGAACTAGGAGATTACATATTTTCGAAGAAACTGTAGCATTTAAGGAACTAGGAAAAATAAATTAAGCATCCGTGCGCAACTTGGAGCACTCCAAATTGCCACATTCAGAAGGATTTTTCTCACCTAATTCACAACAACTGTCTGTGATTCTAATGTCTCTGTCACCACCAGAAGTATGATGACATTAAACTTTCACCTTAATCTGTCCACTTACTATAATAAGTAATAAGTCCACTTCATATGCCCATAAATGAAGTCTTCAAGAGGCGTCCATGAGATGAGATTGCGCACAGCTGTCCACCGACAGTTTGATATTAGACCAGACTGGACAGTGGACACTGTGTCTCAAACCAAACGAGGCTGTGCGTAAATGCTGTGCAGTGCAATAAACAAATGTGTTATTATTATTATTATTATTATTATTATTATTATTATTATTATTATTATTATTATTATTATATTATTGAAAAAGCTTTGAAGATATATTGCTTTGTATGGAAATGATAGATATGCCTACTAGGAAAGGGATTTGAGTTAATTTATGTGGTTTGCCTGTCGTCATGTGATGCTATGAAAAACGTGTTCTGGTCAGGGTCAGGCACATGGATCGTGTTGGCACTGCTGTGTGTCGTCATGACGCACTGAGCGTCATGGCTGAACTTCAACCTGGTTTTTGCACTTCTCCATTTACAACCCGTAGATGTACATAAACATTCAGATTTCAAATATAAAGTGCTTACCCCATGGCTACGGATGTTACAATTCACTTCGGATGAGTATAAGTACCCGTATCTTCCGTATTGTTCAATAAAAATAATTTTAATCCGATTGGTGGCCATTTTCTCATAGAGTTATAATGTATACGAGTGCAATACACCTCTCAACCGATAGGGTCACGTAGTTGAAAGCATGGAGAAAATTGTGCGAAAATGGCCACCAATCGAATTAAATTAATTTTTATTGAACAATACGGAAAATACGGGTATCTGTTTTAGTCTGTTTTAGTTTTTATTCAAATAAAGAATAATTGTATGCCTTAGGAAATGGTTGGAAATCATGTAAGGTATACATGATTTTAACATGGACGGTACATCATTAACTAAAAGATCTCCATGAATTCAAGGCTTCATGGGTGTGTAGAAAATAAGTCATTTTTTGATTAACTACTCCTTTAACTCCTGCATTTGTCACACAATGCCACAGACAGACAGACAGACATATATATATATAAACGCACCATTTACAGACAGAGTCACAGATGAGACAGACAGAGCCACAGACAGACAGTTCCAGGCCTTCCGTTCCTGTTCGGTGAAGTGTCCCAGCTGGACAACATAGAGGAAGACATGTGGACCTGGAGCGCTCAGCAACAAAGCTTCTTCCTGCTCTGCTTCCTACTGTTCTTCTGACAGTTTACCAAAAATGTTGGTCGTTGTGGGTTGCGTTTTTTGGGGGCTTGTTTCTAAAGTGTACTAGCTTAGGCTTGCTTAAAAAATTTGCATAGGTTTTAAGTGCTCATGTGGCGCGGGAAGGGGGGGGCTATGGGGGCTGCAGCCCCCCTGGTGATGGGAGCAGCCCCCCTGGTGATGGAAAAAAAAAAAAAAAGAAAAAAAAAACGTTTTATTTTATTTTTTATAATATATATATATTTTATGGATCATAGCAGTCTGTTACGGTCATGGATGAACTTCAACCTGGTGTTTGCACTGTCTTTCTGCCTTTTTGTGTGGGGAAAAACACAGAAAACCCCCAAAAAATCTTGTTTTCATAGACCTGGTTGCTTATTTCTCTCGCAAAATCTGGCAACACTGAGCGCTGCTTGCTGCTCTGCCCACAGCGTCTAATCAGCATAATTGATGATATTTCTAAATGTAATTAATCCGTTCTCAAATCTTAACGGCTAGGACTTTCATGTTCATTTCAGCACGGCTAGAAAGCCTATATCAAACAATTGCTTGGTCAGAAGAACTGTAGTATAATATAAATATTTCACTCCACTTTTGTCTTTTGTCTTTTTTTTTTGGGAGACTCCACTGCGTACCACCAGAGGTGGGCTCGTGTACCACAGGTTGAGAACCACTGGTTTAGACCTACCCCAATCTCTGAAAAAGGCCAGTCCGAATAGGGCAAAGGTGACAAAAAGCCTTTATCTTGAGAATGCTCACTCTAATCTTCATAACATTTGCTGAGGTATGAATCAGGTGTCTACCCTGCATCACCAATGAGTCCGAATGTAATTCACCTTAAGAAATACTGAATCCTTTAAACATACCTTTAGTTTAGGCGGAAATTGTACTTTTGTGCTGATAGGGACTCCTTTAATTTCTCTCATTTAAGAAAAACATAAATTCCTGTCTAATCTGCTGTTACTGCATTTCCTAGGATGCTATTAATCAATATACGGTGGTTGTATGGAGATATCTAGTACAGTTTTATTTCCCCAGTTTTATTCTCCCCTGAAAAAGACAAATTAGGTCATTCTGAATGGGAGTTAGGTGACATAATAATAGGCCATAAGTTAATGATGGTCATCATTTTTGGGGAGAGAAAGTCCAAGTGGCTGTACTGTACCACATCACCAAACTATCAGAACATGAATAACCTAATAATGTAGTTTATCTAAAATAACTAAAACAAGAATGGCATACATGTTTTTGTCTTCATGTACGTTAAAACAATCCATTTAAATCAGTATTTCCTACCTAAATCCAAGTTTGAGTTTGTCTTGATATGTCCAATTAATAAAAGTAAAATAATGAATAAAAGTAAAATAATAATTGTATAAGCTGCAAGCAGCGATGACCGGGCCCTCGCACCCCACGTTGGGGACAAATATCAACCAATCAGAACAGGGAGCAGAGCTAAGCAACTCTAATGAAAGACAAGGACATAAACAACAAACATAAACCTCAACACTATTGCAGAACATGTGGCAACTGCACAAACGTGTGTGTGTGTGTGTGTGTGTGTGTGTGTGTGTGTGTGTGTGTGTGTGTGTGTGTGTGTGTGTGTGTGTGTGTGTGTGTGTGTGTGTGTGTGTGTGTGTGCACACACACCACCCACACACGTTTTATATTGGAAGTCAATGGAGGTTGGATTGTGTGTATAAGAAGAAGTTATTTGCATATTTATGTGTGATTGTGTGTGCACAGTTCCCATTTCCAGTTCCTCTAGGACCGCTGCTTGGTCAGAATGGGGATCTAGCTTCTATGTTTAAAACGCACTTCCACTCCCGTCTATTTACCATTAACCTCTACTCGGTTATATGAAGTTGTACTCTCAAACCTGGTGCTTTTTTGCAGTAGTGTGCAGACCACTTACTAAATCATGTAAGAACATTATTAAAGAGCTTTCTCTCCTTGTTGTTGTGTAAATTAGATTGAATCTAAATTCTGGTAACTTGAATATTCATGTCAGCTGCCTCTAGACCTTTAGGCTACAGGCTTTTTAAAAGCATGTTGACTCATAATCTTGTACAAAGTATAATTTTCCCTACGCACAAGCACGGCCACACACTTGATTTTGTTTTACCTTTACCTGTTTTTAAATCCTGTTGAAATATGTGACTAAGTACACTATTCACCTCATCACAAGCTCATCTGCCAGCTCATCCCTCGTGCTGTAAAGCACATTTAATGATATGATTACCAACCGCCTTGAAAAACTGAGAAGAAGACGGCCCAGTTATAAGTTACATAACAAAAGTATTGGCATAAGAATGTACTTAAAGTACCAAAAGTTAAAGTACTCATTATAAAGAATGTCCCATTTCATCTTTTGAAAATAGCAGATCTACAAGCTCACAATGCCACGCATTGTGAGCTTGTAGATCTGCTATTTTCAAATGACATAATCTTATTATATAACAAACACACACACACATCCAATTCTCCATATTCAAATGTCATAACATAATTGTATTATTATTATTATTATTATTATTATTATTATTACCCTTATTATTATTATTATTATTATTATTATTAAGATATTCATAAAATGAATGCAAATATATATTTGGGGTATTATAGAAGAGATAGCAAAACCTTGCAAGACTTAGAATTATGATTGTATAAAATCAAATATATATAATCAAATATATACTGTATCACACAATACAGCACAAGGAGAATAGGCATGTAGCATTAACACATACAGAGACAGATTAGACCACTCCCTCTGTCTACATATAAGGCTTGTCTCTCATCATGTTACCGTTCACTTTTCTTACATCCTTCAGAGGAGCAGGAACAATCTGTTGGTGAGTAAAGACAATTAACTGAACAAAATATCTTTTAATAGACATACTGTACATGTTTGATCAATAATAGTAATCACCCAAGGAGAAAATTGGGAATGTTATTTGTTGTTCTAATTAATCTTTTATTGATATTCTTAACTAACAGTAAAGTTATTTCACTTCTTCCTAAAATTCTTTAAAAAAAAGACATTTTTACATTCGTTTTAGATATTTTTTGGGAACGTATTTTTAAGGTTTTATGATGCAATGTATAAACTGTGTGTGCATGCATGTATTTTAAGATTTTATGATGCAATGTATACACTGCATGTGCATGCATTTGTGCGAGCAAGCGAGAGAGCATGCGTGTGTGAGAGAGAGAGAGAGAGAGAGAGAGAGAGAGAGAGAGAGAGAGAGAGAGAGAGAGAGAGAGAGAGAGAGAGAGAGAGAGAGAGAGAGAGACACACACACACACACACACACACAGACAGACAGACAGACAGACAGACAGACAGACAGACAGACAGACAGACAGACAGACAGACAGACAGACAGACAGACAGACAGACAGATAGACAGACAGACAGACAGACAGCAGAGGGCGTCATTTCAGAATAAACTAGAGGTGGTAATTAATGTATGCTGAATTAATGTACTATAGGCAATGAATTCCTGGTTGCAGACGAGACAGCATAATGTCTCTAACTTTAAAGCTGGTAGGAGAGATAACATCTTGATGCTTCACTAGATTCAGAACATTCCAAACACAGCACTGACAACATGTACTATAGGTCAAGGGTTCACAAACTGGGGGTCAGGGCCCCCAGGTGGGTCCCCAAATATTTTTTTGGGGGGGGTCCCCAGATGATTATCTTAATGTGCAACATTGTTTTCTCAGTAAACAAAGTGTATACAGGGTATCATCACATTTATAAAGTTACAATTTAATGACTTTTAAGACCTTTTTAATACCTCTAAAATAAAAAAAAACAAAAACAAATAATAAGACCATTACTACGTCAAAAGTAACCAACAATCCATACAAAAAAAACATTTCCTAAGAAAGTGGCAATTTTTTTTTTTTAAGTAGCCGATCTACAAGCTTACAACACCTTGCAATGCGAGGCGCTGTGAGCCTGTAGATTTTCCACAATATTTATCTGACAGATTAATTGAAATCCTTAGTTCTGATGATTTTCTTGTTTCTTTTTTCTGAAGTATTGTTTTATCTTGAGAGATTACCCCTCACCCCCAACACAGCTGAAGAGCCCTTGAGCAAGGCACTGAACTCTCAACTGCTCTAGTGGAGCTGCTTAGTGGCCAACAAGACTGTGGTTGTACTGGTCAGCTCCCAGTACAACAATATCAGACTGTGGTTGTACTGGTCAGCTCCCTAATGGTTGTGTGTGAATGTGAAGCAGGGTGTTGTTGAACAGAAAGTATTCATGCTCAGCTAACCTCCCCTGGGTAAATTAAATTAAGTTTATGTACTGTCTGTACGATCAAATAAGATGAGCTAAATATGTATGTATGTATGTATGTATGTATGTATGTATGTATGTATGTATGTATGTATGTATGTATGTATGTATGTATGTATGTATGTATGTATGTATGTATGTATGTATGTACTGTATGTATGTATGTATGTATGTATGTATGTATGTATGTATGTATGTATGTATGTATGTATTAATATTAATAATAATAATAACAAAATATTCATAAAATAAGGTATTGTATGATTTGAGCCACTGTGCTAATATGACTTTTTGGGGTTCACGTTCAAGCCAAGCCTGAGCATGATGTTTTTTCAACTACAAATAACTAAGTAACTTGGAAAGACACTAGTGGACAAACCACACATAATATGTTGACTTTTATCCTTAATGTCTTACTGCACCATGTTATGTTTACATTTATGACTGATTATTCAATCAATCAAGTAATCAAAAAAAAAAAAAAAACTAGACCTTAGCACAGAGAACTGAAAAAAAGGAACTGAATCTCAACTATTTGAAAATAGCAGATCTACAAGCTCACAACAACAACCCGTGGGACGCGTTGTGAGCTTGTAGATCTGCTATTTTCAAATAGTTTAATATGTGGTTGTGTGTGTGTGTGTGTGTGTGTGTGTGTGTGTGTGTGTGTGTGTGTGTGTGTGTGTGTGTGTGTGTGTGTGTGTGTGTGTGTGTGTGTGTGTGTGTGTGTGTATATATATACTGTGTGTATATATATATATATATATATATATATATATATATATATATATATATATATATATATATATATATATATATATATATATATATATATATATATATATACATATATATATATATATATATATATATATATATATAGTTGTTTAACCCTGTCTTCCACCCTGAGCCAGCCTAGGCTGGCAAAGTGAGTGGGAGAGAGGTGGGTCATGGGCCCCAGTCCGAAAAGTAGTCGAATCAGTTTGTTTTGGGAGGTTTGAAGCTTAGTCTTCAGTGACACTGAGGTGTTGGAGTACCAAGAGGAGCTAGCATAGTAAAAAGGGGGCTGAATCAGGGCCCCTGAGAGGGTCCTGAGTGCCTGAGGGTTGACAAAAGAGGAAACTCTGCCCATAAATCTGGTTCTCTGGTTTACTCCTTTGACCACCTTTGTTGCCATGCTTTCACCTGTCAGGTATTTGTCAAGAATACATCCCAAATAGGTCATCTCTTCTTTGCTAGTGATGATTGTGTCATCGACTTTGACCTTGAAGTCATTTACCTTCATTTTACTGAGGGAATGTTTGGTTCCAAATAGGATGGATTCAGTTTTCCCAAGGTGTAGTGACAGTTTGTTATCGGTAAGCCAGGTACGGATTTTTGAGAGTTCAGAGCTGAGAGCTTCCTCGACTTGCAACTTGTCCTCACCCGAGATCAGGAGTGCCGAGTCATCAGCGAACAGGAACAGTTTGCAGTTACAGGCAGCATTCATGTCGTTAATGTATAGAAGAAACAGTAACGGCCCTAGAATGCTGCCTTGAGGAACCCCGCAGCTCACCGGGAGGGATGAGGACATGGTTTCGTTGATGTCAACCACTTGTTCTCTACCCTCCAAGTAAGATCTCATCAACATGCATGTTGTGTTGACAGACCTCTAGTGTTACTGGCTTTTAAAGGTGCTTGTTGAACTGCGTGCACTGCTGTATAGGAACATTACATGTTATTTATGCATTCACTATTTGTCATTATCATTTCATGGTTTTGGGTCAGTTTGGAAGCCATTCCCTTCCTAAATTATTACTGTATGTTGATGTATGTACTGTATGAAGAAGATACCTGTAATTATGGCCCAGTGTCTAACAGGGTCATACAGAAACACAACACGTACCATAACAACACAAACACACAGGTTGGGACAAGACAAGTCATTTGTGATAGGAGAGGAATGTACAGCGGTTGGCAGAGAGTGACTCAGATTCTCCCTGCAGAGTGAGAGAAGCTGTGTGCACAATGATGCAGTAGAGCAGTCTGTTAACCCTATTAATGATTGATTTAATTAATGCTGAAATGAAACGTGACTATACTATACACAACTACAGTATAATGAGCGGTACGCAGTATTTTAAGATTGTATTTGTTTCATCAGCAAGAACTACAACTATAACTTGAGCTTTAGTGTAAATATGATTCATAGCCGATCGTTATGCTCAGGAATGTAGACATGGTGGCTGTTTGTTGTGTGTATGTGGTTGTCAACCACAGATATAGTCTATGCTACTATAGAAGTATACAAAGGGCCCTCAGGTGGTGCAGTGGTAAAGTACTGCCCACCACCCCGGAGGTTTTAGGTTAAAATCCACCATGATTGCGAACGCAGCGGAAGGAGGCGCGCACAAGTGGAGCTTACTATGACACTGTGCTCGGCTTGTGTGTCTCTCTGCGTCTCTGTGTGCAGTATTGTGTGCACTGCCTGTGTGCAGCCAAGTAAATGTCCAATATAGACGTACCATACATCAAATGAAAGGTCTTTGAAAACTGAACACACCTGTCAAGGTTGCGCTTAAGCCCGCCCCTTCCCCCGGAAGCCACGCCCCGGAGAAGGCTCCTAAAAACTCCCCATTGAAACCCCATGTTAAATGAAAAGTGCCCGAATCGCTCCAAAACTTTTTCTACGTGGGGGGTCTACGAACAAATACATCAGCCTCGGATTTTGGCTCCGCCCCCCGGAAGTGGGTGAAACAGGCACTTCAAACACTTTGTTGAATTGTTCAAAAACATTCAAAGTAATTTTTTTGTGAATTTGTATTTTTCTAAGATGCTCCCTTTAACGCAGATTTTTTTTGTATTTTTTATATATTTTTTTATTGGTTACTTTTTTTTTATATTTCTTTTTCATTATTATAATTTCTTTTGGCGTTCGCTTCCCGCTTTTGCGCGTCTTACTTGTATATCTGGCTTTGTCAAGGGTCTATATGAACACTACTGGACCATGTTTGGTCCAGTTGTGTTCATATAATGAACACAGGAATGACCCTGGCGGCTGGCAGCATATCAATGTGTGTTACTTCTTTAGTAAGTTGCTACAGTTTGTTCAACTACAACTAACTAAGTAACTTGGAAAGACAATTGCAGACAAACCACACATGTGTTGACTTTTATCCTTAATGTCTTACTGTACCACATGCTGTTTACATTTATGACTGATTATTAAATCAATCAATGAGAAAAAAAACAACAACTAGGCCTTAGCAGACCTGAGAAAAATAAATAACGATCTGAAATCTCAACAATTTGAAAATAGCAGATCTACAAGCTCACAACAACAACAACAACCCGGTGGGACGCGTTGTGAGCTTGTAGATCTGCTATTTTCAAATAGCTGACGTATATATGGGGTTAAAGTGATTAAACTGCCTTTCGATGCTATATTGACATTTTGCTGGGGACCCCCTGGAACCCCCTCAAGGACCACTGGAGTCTCAGTCCCCATTTTGTAATCACTGTTCTAAGGTATAATTATGCTGTTTGGTCCAAATATCTCAAAACTAATGGCTGGATTGGCATTGAAGGCATCATTATTTTAAAGTTCTAACAATGTTGTCTAAAAGTGTTACGTTTCCCTATAAACCATTCATTCATAGATGTGCAATAATAGGTCATGACCCTATTTTATGTTTATTAAGATTGTATATGCAGGGTTATTAATGTATTTACAAAAAGGGAAAATAAAATAACATGGAAAAGGAAGCTCCTTGATTCATAAAAACACATAATGGTGCTAAGCAGACTAATCTTCAGACAAAACTCTACATACATGTTGTGTTGCATGTTGTGTTGACAGCCTTCTAGTGTTACTGGCTTTTAAAGGTGCTTGTTGAACCGTGCACTGCTGTATAGGAACATTACATGTTATTTCTGCATTCACTATTTTTCATATTATTTTACAGTTTTGGGTCAGTTTGGAAGCCATTACCTCAATTATTACTGCATTTTGATATCTATAATTATGGCCCAGTTTCTAACAGGGTCATACAGACACACAACACGTACCATAAGGACACAAACACACAGGTTGGGACAAGACAAGTCATTTGTCACGATAGGAGAGGAATGCACAGCAGTTGGTAGAGAGTGACTATGACCTCAGATACTCCCTGCAGAGTCTTAAGTGTGAGAGAAGCTGTTAACTCTGTTAAATAATGAATTGATGCTGAAATGAAACGTGACGTGCACAACTATAATGTGTTGTACGCAGTATTTAAAAATTGTATTTGTCTCATCAGCAAGAACTACAACTATAACTCCTGCTTTAGTGTAAATATGATTCATAGCCGATCGTTATGCTCAGGAATGTAGACATGGTGGATGTGTGGTGTGTGTATGTGATTGTCAGACACAAATATAGTCTATGATAACCTATGGAACATTATGTAGGGGCACTCAGTGGTAAAGTGCTGCCCACCGCCTCTGCGGTTGTGGGTTCAAATCCGCCATGATACATCCGACTTTGTCAAGTGTGTATATGAATGAACATGTTTGGTCCAGTTGTGTTCATATAATTATACCCTGGACCCTGGCAGCATATCAATGTGTGTTACTTCTTTAGTAAGTTGCTACAGTTTTTTCAACTACAACTAACTAAGTAACTTGGAAAGACACTTGAGGACAAACCACACGTAATGTGTTGACTTTTATCCTTAATGTCTTACTGTACACGCTTTTTACATTTATGACTGATTATTCAATCAATCAATCAATCAATCAATCAATCAATCAATCAATCAAAGAAAAAACAACAACAACATAGACCTTAGCATACAGAGAACTGGGAAAAATAAATAAGGAACTGAAATCTCAACAATTTGAAAATAGCAGATCTACAAGCTCACAACAACCCGGTGGGACGCGTTGTGAGCTTGTTTGGTTCTGGTAGGAGACACAAACAAAAATGTTTGTGTCTCCTACTGGAACCACTGCCGGTCATCAAATTATTGTCTTAAGAATGAGACAAAAACTAAAACATATCCATGAATTCAAGTCTCCATGGGGTGACTGAACCATAGAAAAAAAGTCATTTCGGGGGTGAACTATCCCTTTAACTTTCCCTATAAACCATTCATTAATAGATGTGCAATAACAGGTCATGAGCCTATTCTATGTTTATTGAGATTGTATATGCAGGATTATTACTGTATTTACAAAAAGGGAAAATAAAATGTAATAAAATAACATGGTAAAGGAATCTCCTTGAATTCATAAAAACACATAATAGTGCTATATATAAGATTATAGACTATAATCCTCAGACAGAACTCTACATGCATGTGTTGACAGCCTTCTAGTGTTACTGGCTTGTAAGGTGCTTGAACCGTGCCCTGCTTTATAGGAACATTACATGATATTTCTTTATTCAGGGAGCTTCCTTTTTCATATTCTTTTACAGTTTTGGGTCAGTTTGGAAGCCATTCCCTACCTCAATTATTAATGCATTTTGAAACAAGATGAATGTGAAGATATCTGTAATCATGGCCCAGTTTCTATCAGGGTCATACAAACACACAGGTTGGGACAAGACAAGTCATTTGTGGGAATAGGAGAGGAATGTACAGCGGTTGGTAGAGAGTGACTATGACCTCAGATTCTCCCTGCAGAGTATTAACACATTCGGTGCCAGAGTTTTATTTAAAAAGTGTACGTTGAGTGCCAGAGATCTCACCGTTTGTAACGCTACGCTGTTTACAGCTGTAGACAACACGGCACGCACCCAAATGTAAACAATATATGCGTGCACGATAGTGGATGGTCCTGGCTAACGCCTGGAACAATAACATCTCTCACGCGAGTCACCATGGCGGAGTGATCTCAGATCGAAAATGAGTGTTTTTCCCCACTGTAAAAAGTTATGGAAATATGGAGTATTTTTTGCAAGGAGATACAGTAGAATGGGAGCGGACGGAGCCAGGTTTTCTGGCACGGTGATCCATCTGTCCCTTCCTTCTCAGAGTCACCGTGGGTGATTCCAGAGCTGCGCAAGCCCCCCCCCCCCCCTTGTGGAAAAAAACGAAAAGAACAGAAAGATTGACTTCACGGAGAATCCCGGTTTTGGCACTCAACATCACTTTTTGCAAAACCGGGAATTCCCGGTTTTCGCACCCAATGTGTTAAGTGTGACAGAGCAGCTGTGAGCACAATAATGCAGAGGAGTCTGTTAACCCTATTTATGAATGAATTGATGCTGAAATGAAACGTGACGTACACAACTATAATGTGCAGTATGCAATATTTTTGGATTGTATTTGTCTCATCAGCAAGAACTAGTGTAAATATGATTCATAGCCAATCGTTATGCTCAGGAATGTAGACATGGTGGATGTGTGTTGTGCGTATGTGATTGTCAGACACAAATATTGTCTATGGTAACCTATAGAACTATAATAGAGGGGTGCTCAGGTGGTAAAGTGCTTTTCCATGTTGTGGACACCAATCCACCATGATATATCTGGCTTTGTCAAGTATATGAATGAACACTATTACTACTATTGAACACAGGAATGACCCTGGCAGCATATCAATGTGTGTTACTTCTTTAGTAAGTTGCTACAGTTTTTTCAACTACAACTAACTAAGTAAATTGGAAAAACACTTGTGGACAAACCATACATAATGTGTTGACTTTTATACTTAATGTCTTACTGTACCACATGTTGTTTACATTTATGACAATCAATCAATAAAAATAAACAAAAAAACAACAACTAGGCCTTAGCAGGCAGAGAACTGAGAAAAATAAATAAGAAACTGAAATCTCAACAATTTGAAAATAGCAGATCTACAAGCTCACAACAACAACCCGGTGGGACGTGTTGTGAGCTTGTAGATCTGCTATTTTCAAATAGCTGATGTATATGGGGTTAAAGTGGTTTCTCTCTCTCTCTCTCTCTCTCTCTCTCTCTCTCTCTCTCTCTCTCTCTCTCTCTCTCTCTCTCTCTCTCTCTCTCTCTCTCTCTCTCTCTCTCTCTCTCTCTCTCTCTCTCTCTCTCTCTCTCTCTCATATATATATATTGTATTATTGTTGTATACATTTGTTGTTACTTTTAATGAATATATTATTGAGCTGTCATGAACACATTAAGAAGGCAAAACTAAGTGTTTAAGCCATGTGGTGTTAAAAAATATTTTTCCCCCAACAAACCAGCAGTGTGACATTATGGCTGGCTCAGAATACTTCAAGCAACTTGATGTACAACAACATGAACAAGAATCCATGTTGGAGAAACCTGGTGAGTGCAGTCAAACATTACCTCATCTAAGTTAACTTCCAGTGAATATCAATGTTGTACTTCGATCTATTTGGTGGAAACAAAGCATCACATTTGAAAGAATAATGTTCTCAAGGTCTCAAAGTCCAGGCCAGTCCACAGCAATGCATCTCCTTGCAACCATTATCCCCAATGGCAGTTGCAAGGAGTTGCATTGGTGTGGACTGGCCTCAAATGTTAAGTTGTTCAGAGATAGGGGAAGAACCACTGCATGTCAGGAATCAATCTTTATCTTTTTATTTAGGAACTTCATCACAGATAGAGAGACATCTGGCGTCCGGCCAAGTGATCCCTTCTACAAGTGATACACAGAGTCACACAAGAACAGTTGGTCAGTCCTTATATGGTTGTTTTACTAGCTGACTAAACATACAGAAGACACACACACACACACACACACACACACACACACACACACACACACACACACACACACACACACACACACACACACACACACACACACACACACACACACACACACACACACACACTACTTTTTGCGGTAACTAATAACGTAACTAGTTACCTTTTCCCATTCAGTAACGGCGTTATAGTTACTGTGATTTAGATGGGTGCGTTACTGCGTTACATTATGTGTTCCAACTGCACTGTTTCCTCCTGCGGAGCTGCCTGCCTCTCATCTAACATACAGGCAGGCAGCATGCAGCAGTGTGTGTGTTGCTGTCAGAGCAAGAAGGTTTTCTTAACTTTCAGTGTTTCATAGAAAGAGCAGCTGGTGCTACAGTAGCCTGAAAACCAGACACATCTGTCAAGAGTTAAATCAATTACTCTCCTGATGCAGGAATTAACTGAGATTGAATGCATTGAAAAGAGATACATTACATGGGTTGTGATTTTGAATTATTGAATGTATAACTGTATTTTTCTTATGTTTATATTGTTACAGACGGCCAGGCTCCTGTGAATCCTCAGAAATGGCCCAGCTCCAGCAGCATGGACTTGCCTCCCAACAGTGAGTAAAACTGAATCAGAACAGTTTTGGTGTTTTATTTGCAAAGCTTTCTTGGTACAGTATGTTTGCAACATCTACAGGAATATCTGAGGTTACCACTCAGCCTATATTTGTAATCATTTAATCTGATACAGCTGAGCACTTGATATCACAAAATATAGTTGTGAGTTTGTAAAGCTATGCTCAAACTACAGGATGTAATAATCATTAAAGGTAGGGTAAGTGATTTGCAATTATTCAAATAATTGCAAAATGGGTCTATGTTCTGATAGTGCTCGTTACTATAGAGTGTCCTGTCCATATAAGGAGTCTCCATGTCTCTCCAGCTCTTTATAAAACAGAAAATGCATTTTCGTTTCAGTTTCAGTTTCATTTCCAATTTTATCCAATCAGGATAGAGAACTCAATCAGGATATAGATTAAACAAGTGAAATTGGAAGTGATGACACTAAGAAATGAGCAGGCAAAATTTGAACAGGAACACTATAAAAATGAAGCTTAAAAATGGGTACTTTCTCCTGATTGGCTGAGATTTTGACACCTACCAGAAAATGTATTTTCTGTTTATTAAAGAGCTGGAGAGACGGGGAGACTCCTGTTACTGAACAAACACTCTATAGCAATGATTACTATCAGAATATAGTGCTTTAACCTTTTAACAAAATACTTTTTGTTTTAACCCAAAAATATCACTTACCCTACCTTTAACTCTCTCTCTCTCAGTGCCAAGAGTATGTTCATAAAGTACTCCCCCAGTGCCAGCAATTTGCGTTTTTTATTTTATTTTATTTTGTAATTTTTCATTCAAATAAATGATCTGATTGGGTTTTTAAACCCATAATACAGTTCTACCAGTAGAGAGCAACAAATCGACACATTGATGACCTCGCTGGCTCACTCGCCCCCTCCCAAACAGGCTCACGTCACATCCGGTCATAACCGGATGTTGACATTTTCGACAATCGTTGATCGGGCTAAATTACGATGCGATACACGACTTGACACATGACTGATCGTCACCCAGACCAAAGAGAGTAGACGTGGACCTCTCCGTTCGTTTTTTATACCGTGTGAAAAAACGTGACTTTCACTATTCTGGCCGAAAATGACCGCGGGAAAAAAAATGAGAACCGGAAACGGAATCTGCGTCATGAAACCGGAACCCAATGAGTCTGAAGGACTCAGGAAGCGAAAGTGATCATGAAAAATAAATAAATAGCGCGACCACAGTCAAAAGTAAAAACTCGGGATTTCTCGTGCTGGCACGGAGGGTACTCGGGAAAAACTTGGGATATCTCGGGGCGTGGCACTGAGAGAGTTAACATAACATCTTACGATCACATTGTAACAGTTTGTCAAGATGTCTTTCATAAAATCCTGTGGTCCTGTGGCAGGGGGCTGAGATTGCACGATTCCTTCAGATTAGTTTGCATAACTCAGAAGACTGTGTTGATTATACGGAACATTAAAAACAATCAATACACACCCTTTTGGTAACACTTTCTATGAAGGTTGCCTCTATAATGCTTTATAAGCTCATTTATAATGCATTATAATGCCCTTATAAGGCATTATAATTCTCGTTATAAATGTTTATAATCATGTATAACGACTTATAACCACATTTATAACGTATTGTAACTGCTGGTCATAATGCGTTATTATGCTCAGTGGAACAGCACATTATAACTACCCTAACTTAGTCAGTTGTAAACGCTCATAGAGAAGTGCTGTAATGTGTCATAATGCATTATAACCAAACATTTATTAAATAGAATAATGTCTTATAAACATCAATAATATGCTATAACATGACTTTGAGACCTTTAAGTAAAGTGGCCACATATTCATGCGTTATTAGACATTGTATCATGCTATAATACCCTATAGCATGACACAGTGACCTTTATGTAAAGTGGAAACATTCTTTAATGGTTATTAGCACTTGTATCATACTATAATACCCTATAGCACGACGTAGTGACCTTTAAGTAAAGTGGAAACATTCTTTAATGGACATTAGCACTTGTATCATACTATAATACCCTATAGCATAACGTAGTGACCTTTAAGTAAAGTGACAACATTCTTTATAAGTCATTAGCATTTGTATCATATTATAATACTCTATAGCTTGATGTAGAGAGAAGGAATGAGTCCATATCAGTGTGTTTTGAGTTTGTTCATTTTACTGGACGTTATGGAACTGCAACAAGACAGTTAAACACATAAAAAATGAATTTAAGGCACATTTCTTCATCACATTATCATAACAGGATGCATTGGCTTTCTTTTTGATTGATAGCCATACTGTAACTGGACATAAACAGAATAATACATAACATAAATAACATTTAAACAAAAAAATGTTTTACAAAAATATAACATAAAAACATGACACCAAATAGTTCTGTTGTTTCCAAAATAGTATTACTATTACAGTGGGGTAGAGTTCATTAATTAATCACAACACAGTCACACAGTAGCAGCTTGGGGCCTCTGCAGTCACTACTTCAGTGCAAGTTAGCTTTAGCTGCTAAGCTAAGATGCTAAGCTAAGCTGCTCAGCATGGAGGACAATACTACAAAACAAACATTGTGGAGACAAATGGCCAACTTTCCCACCATTAAAATACCCCCTCGTCATATGCTACTTTATGTGTCTAAGTTTAGTTTACCCACTTTATGATATATCATCTACAACAAGAAGGTTAAACACAAACAATGAAGAAGGTTAAACACAACAATTCTGTCCAGTCGTCATCACATTGCATAACAGGATGTTATGTTATTGTCCTCTTTGACTGACAGAATACTGTAGCACGCAATGGAGTGTAATGCCCCCTTGTGGCGTGGTGGAGCTATTGCTCTGTATGTGTTGTTGCTATACAAGTTCATTGTAGATGTCATGGTATTAGAAAGTTAAATAGTTTCAAAGAAGGAGTTCACGTATAAGTGTATTTCTTTTCTGTCATATTGTTGTAATGTTAGTCTATTTACTTAATAGTCACTGTGTTCCATTCCTGCAAAAGACAACCCATACAGAGCAATAGCTCCACCGCTCCACAAGGGGGCATTGCACTCGAGTGAGCGCTACAGGATTATGTCAGTCAAAGAGGACAATAACATAACATCCTGTTATGCAATGTGATGAAGACTGGACAGAAACGTGCCTTAATTCATTGTTTAATTATGTGTTTAACTATCTGGTTGCAGGTGGGATATCATAAAGTGGGTAAACTTAGACACATAAAGTAGCATATGACCAGGGAGTATTTTGATGGTGGGAAAGTTGGCCATTTGTCTCCACAATGTTTGTAACTATGAACAAACTCAAAACACACTGATGTGGACTCATTCCTGTTCTCTACATCAAGCTATAGAGTATTATAATATGATACAAATGCTGATGACTTATAAAGAATGTTGTCACTTTACTTAAAGGTCACTACGTCATGCTATAGGGTATTATAGTATGATACAAGTGCTAATAACCATTAAAGAATGTTTCCACTTTACTTAAAGGTCACTCTGTCGTGCTATAGGGTATTATAGTATGATACAATGTCTAATAACGCATGAATATGTGGCCACTTTACTTAAAGGTCTCAAAGTCATGTTATAGCACATTATTGATGTTTATAAGACATTATTCCATTTAATAAACATTTGGTTATATTGCGTTATGACACATTACAGCACTTCTCTATGAGCCTTTACAACTGACTAAGTTAGGGTAGTTATAATGTGCTGTTCCACTGAGCATAATAATGCATTATGACCAGCAGTTATAATATGTTATAAATGTGGTTATAAGTCGTTATACATGATTATAAACATACATGATTATAAACATATATAACAAGCATTATAATGCCTTATAAGGGCATTATAATGCATTATAAATGAGCTTATAAAGCATTATAGAGGCGACCTTCATAGAAAGTGTTACCAAACTGTTTAATGACATGATCATGATAGCTTGTGATTGAAATGTCCTTGTCCCTAATGCTTGTGTCCTTGCCAGTCAAAGTTGCAGCTTTTTGCTGTGCATGTTCAATTAATTACCTTACTACTGTTTGCTACGGTCAGCATTATTGTCTCTGCCAGGCCGAAGGCGTGGCCAAGACTATGTTTTCGCCACTGTCCGACTGTCCATGTTTCCTTGCTTGCGTCGGTCGTTCGGTCTGTCTGTCTGTGAGCAGCTAATCTCCGGAACTGTTGGACCGATCGGTGAGAAACTTGAACACACACTCCCAGTAGGTCAAGAAAGAACCTCCACCCTGTCATTGTGGAATACAAGAAGACTCACTCCAAAACCAACTCACCCCAAATCAAAAAGGAAAACTCACCCGGGAGCTAGGAACACTCACCCCGGGGGGTGGGTAAACTCACCCCAGGACCTGAGAAAACTCACTCCGGAACACTCACCCCGGGGGTAGGAAAACTCACCCCGGGGGTAGGAAAACTCACCCCAGAAAAACTCAATGGTGTAAAGTACAGTGAGTTTTTGTTTTGTGGGTGGGTTTAACTTTTCCCCTCTACACCAAGTCTGTATGTTTAAAAAAGGCACATCTACCGGCTTGTGAGCTTTCCTTTTTCACAGAATGCTTTCATAATGAGACATGTTTAATCCATACTGGATTAAATTCTTTCTTTGAAGGTATAGAATTACCAAATTATGTCGTTCAATGATATTTTTGTGTTTAAAATATTGTCATCATTGTCCATGTAGACAGGAGGCAAGATTATATTGATTTCAGCAGAAAAGCCCAAAACTTGTAGAAACACTGCTCTAAATATCAGGTTTACACATAAGCTACAAGTTGCTGTTCACCATAACACAACACAAGAGGTCAAATGTAGGAATAGATCAGTTTATTTGACAAAAGAGGCAGTGTAAAACAACAGGTCAGAACACAGTTACTACGACATAACTGCATAGGAAAAAATGGCCAAAAGTGCCTATCTGAGCTGTTAAAATAATAGAGGAAAAAAAGCTTGTCAAAAATAGTAAAAAAGTTGCAGTGTGCTACTGTCCTTCAGACTATTCTTCAGGTGTCGGGTCGACCTGGCGGGGCGTGAAAGGAATCACAGAGTTGAGGTGGGATAACTTCCTCAGCAACTGGCTGATGGAAATCGTCTGGTTTTCATAGTCCTTCCATAACTGGAACAGGTTGCGCTGTGTCTTCTTCGTCGTTCGTCGTTGATAGCGTCGTAGCTGATTCGCTGAGAGAAGATGCAGCTCGATCCTGATCCAATCAGCTTGAGCGTACAACAATGCCACAAGCGTGTACAATGGCAGATGTGCTCGTCCTCCTGCTCCTTTATTGAGTTTATTGTGCCAGCCTTCTACGTCATTGTTGGTTCTGATGGCGCGGTTGTAGACACACCAGCTGGTTGGCTTTGAGTATTGCTGGCAGCCATTTATCCAGGTGTTTCGGATGTAGTCAACAATAGGTTTTAGCTCTTCTTTAAACTCTTCTGTGCCAGATGATGCGAGCCGATTGAAAGCTCCTTCGATCTCATCAACGGGCAGATATGGTAGAGCAAAGAGTTTCTTGATGAACCTGTTGACATCTGGTTTGGTTTTATATGCCACTATCAAGCCTTTTAGCTGGACTGCACGCATCACAGCTTGGGCCCAATGGAAAGAACAGCCGTGCATCGTGGCATTTGGAAACACTTTGGCAGCAGCTTCCCATATGGCTGGTTCGAAATCTGTCACCATGTCCATTTCCACATTGTCCAGGTGTGGAGCAATGTTCTTGATGGCCTTGAACACAGCAACGTAGTCACGCTTCCTCCTCCTTGACATTAGCACAAATACCAGAGGGACTTGCTTGACAACCATGTCATCTTCATCCATTAGAAATCCATGAAGGCTGAAAAGCTGCGTGAACGGTTTCTTCACAACCCGAAAAGTTCCATCCATGAACACTTGCTTCACAGATCGGAGAAGCTCACGTTGTTGTTGTGTGGCAAAGATTAGATGACGAGCTGTGTCCTTTGTGATATCTTGCAGCAGAAAACCTGGGACTATGTGACCCAACTGCAGCTCGAAGTCGGTCTCGGTTGGGTCTTCAGGCCTTCTTTTCTGTCTGGTTAGATTTGCCACCCTGGCCAGATTCCTTGGGTTGACAATACACAGCGAATCAGTGGGCATGTCCTCTCTCAAAACAGTCTCCACGATGACTGCAGCTGACTGGTGGACATTCTCCAGCCCAATCTTCTTAACTTTCATGTAGATCTGCACCTAGAGAATAGAATTTAATGTAAATTAGCATTTGATGCTAATTTACATTAACCCCATAACAGAAAATGCATAAGATACATCAAATAATATACTAATGCTGCTCATACCTTTTTTTCAAAGCCATCCTCTCCATTGTGATTGTGATCGTGAGGTCCTGGTGTGTAGTCATTCCCTGTTTGCTTCACTGTTGCAAGACATGTCAGATCCTTTCTTTTTACAGCGCAGCGATAATGCGTATGAGTAGGTCCGGATCTCTTCACAATGTAGCTGTAACCATCACTATCAACTAAGAGGGTGCCACCACGTTGCGTGCCTCCCTCGCACAAAGATCCGGCGTTTAGAACCAAAAATCAGACATCAGGCAGCTTTTTATACAGTTCTAATTTCCATTCCTTGTTTCTTGGCCCAAAACATCTCTTCTGCTTGTTGCCTCTCCTAAGCAGAGATTTCCAAGCAAATATTTGACCATGAAGGCCTGATTATTGTAGTCATGAAAATGGAGGAAACACATTGAATCAGATGGTGTTTGCCAGGGTTGTGTCCAAACTTTTGGCCTGTACCGTAATACATACATAGACATACATACATACATACATACATACATACATACATACATACATACATACATACATACATACATACATACATACATACATACATACATACATACATACATACATACATACATACATACATACATACATACATACATACATACATACATACATACATACATACACACACTCACTCTCTCTCACACTCACACACTCACTGTCTCTTTCTCTCTCTCTCTCTCTCTCTCACACACACACACACACACACACACACACACACACACACACACACACACACACACACACACACACACACACACACACACACACACACACACACACACACACACACACACACACACACACACACACACACACACACACACACAAAGAGTAAGGCATCAAAATGTACCAAAAGTAATATTTCTAAAAACTAAAGTTCTCAAACAATGCATGTGTGCAATGCAATGTTCTATAATGTTATCATTTATACCAGCAAAGTAGTAGGTAACTAAATATCCTAGGTAAAAATAGGGGAAAGTGTTTAATGCATGTTTTACAATAGTGAAATGTATATCTAATAGTAACTAAAGTTCAATAATGCTTACAATAGTGAAATGTATATCTAATAGTAACTAAAGTTCAATAATGCTTACCAAAAGCTTTTCTCACAAATGTGTTCACACAGAAAACAAAACATTATACCTGTGTTTTACCTTCACTGGAGTTTTTCTTCATTTTTCTTTGTTAAGGGCGCGCCCCCACCAAGAGTTGGCTGGCCGCTGATAAACGCAGGTTGTGCGCGGCCACAGTTTTTTGCAGCCAGCGGATTCTGTCACTCACTTTCAGGAGCCTACGCCTGCTGCCTTGAGCACCATGTTGCTTCCTGAGTCTTGAGACGGTCCGCCTTCGACTCACCCGATTGGACAGAGGGAGAAAATCAGCGCCTGCCTCCAGCAGTTTTATGCTTAGTCGCGGAGAGCAGATAAACGCAAGGTCTGCGCGAGAGGCGGAAAAATCTGCTCTTGCGTGAATCAACGCATTTGCATTGACAATGCATTGGCAGATTCTGCAAACAGCAGCCAGCCAACTCTTGGTGGGGGCGCGCCCTTAGTTAGTATTTGTTTGCATTATAAACACATTGATTATAAACACATTGGAATGTTCACTTTTCTGATGAAATCTACCTTGTATTTAAAGCACTTTAATTAGCTAAATGTAATTGAACAACATAATTTGACATTGGAATGTTCACTTTTCTGATGAAATCTACCTTGTATTTAAAACACTTTAATTAGCTAAATATAATTGAACAACATAATTTGGTAATTCTATACCTTCAAAGAAATAATTTTTCTTTTTTCTTTTTTTTTAAACCATTTATCACCATCACATTATGAAAGCATTCTGTGAAAATGGAAAGCTCACAAAGTTAAAAACCATTGGGGTGAGTTTTCCACAAAGTTAAAAACCATTGGGGTGAGTTTTCCGGAGTGAGTTTTCTCAGGTCCTGGGGTGAGTTTTCCTACCCCCCAAAATCTTGGGGGTGAGTTTTCCTATCCTGTGGGGTGAGTTTTCCGGAGTGAGTTTTCCTAGCAATGGGGTGAGTTGGTTTTGGAGTGAGTCTTCTTGATACCGTTACCTTTTCCCATTCAGTAACGGCGTTATAGTTACTGTGATTTAGATGGGTGCGTTACTGCGTTACATTATGTGTTCCAACTGCACTGTTTCCTCCTGCGGAGCTGCCTGCCTCTCATTTAACATACAGGCAGGCAGCATGCAGCAGGCTGGGTAGCGGTCCCTCTCACTCTAACATGGAAAAGTGAAAGTGAGGAGTGATGATTGGTTAACACGGGGTAAAATTTCAGGATAAGCCAATCAGAGACAGAGTTGGGCGGGTCTTGCCTACACACACACACACACACACACACACACACACACACACACACACACGCACACACACACACACACACACGCCCACCACCACCACCACCACCTCGCAGGCTCGCACACACTCATACACAGTCTTGGCGACAGCACAGAGCGCAGCATTAGTTTGCAGCTTGGATAACCATTATTTAGAATTTGTGGGGATAAGGGTCGCTAAAAACATTGCAGTGAAATGTAAACTGTGTGCAGGACAGAAAACATTGTCCACATCGAGTAACAGCAATGCTAATCTCCTGAATCACCTAAGTACATGGGGTTATAAAACTAGTCGCCAAAGAAGACCTCTCCATCTCCATCACCGGCAGTGACCCAGATAGCTACTCCACCTAAACAGCCAAAAAACACAGCATGTCACCCAGACTCAACTAAACAGATTGATTGCCATTTGCCAGGTATGTTGCTGAGGAGGACATGCTTCCTATCGCAATGGTTGAGTTTGTTGCCTTCAGAGAACTAGTCAGCAAAATAGCAGTGCAGAAAGACGTTTAATTGTTCCACTACATTTCATAATGACAATTGCTACAATGGTCTTGGCATAAGTGTGAGAGAGGGTTTTTTTCTTTTAAAATTAAATTTAAAAAAAAGTTTTAGTCAGTTAAATGAAGTCCACTCACATCTATGCAAATGACATCAAATTCATTCAAACTGATAACTGACTGGGGAGGGAGTGTGGGAGATATGGTGGGTTATTGCTCTAGACTCTCTAGAGTCTAATGATCATTACATCCTGATGTGAAAGAAAATGTTTCTAAAGAAGAAACAAATAAACGTTATGTATAGCCTATCAAAACATTTGGAAATAATATATTTTTTTGGAATTTATTTTATATCTTTTTTCTACTTTAAAAAAAAAGTAAAGTAACTAGTTACAAGTTACTTTCATAATTTAGTAACTAGTAAAGTAGTTACATTTTTTGGAGCAGTAACTATAACTATAACTAGACAACTTGCCCAACACTGCTCCTACAGATAGTGTCCAAACATCACGCAAATCGGTACACAGCATCTCTATAGTCATGTGATCAAGACGGATCTGTCCGATTCTTCATATTCCAGCCTGATTGTCTTGCAAAGTTTGCAGCAACACCCCGTTTTGAACAAAATGCCTCAAATCATGACGGATTGCCCTTTTAATACAGGCTAGAACTGGGTTGGCAGGGTGCCGAAAAACAACAAAAAGGCTGCTCTGTCTGTCTAGGCCTCTCTTCCATACACTGTGTAACCATAATCTCTCTCCCGGTTCCTTGTTTGCACTCGCAGGCTTTTTTCCACCAACCAACTTTCCCCATTGTTTTACCTCCCCTCTCAGCCTGACCTATAACTGCTTATAACCCCCCCCCCCCCAGTCTGTCATTATGACTTATTCCTTATTATTGTAGCAGGGTGGCTACAGTATGTACATTACTACATTTAGGCTTAATATCAAGAACAATTAGTTTAAACCTGTATTAATGTTTAATGGAGTGTTTGTATTTCAGTGTCTGAGCTGAGGGTTGTTCTGTTGGGGAATAACCAGTCAGAAAGGAATGCAGTTGGAAACCTCCTACTGGGAACGACTGTGTTCAATGAACATGAAGCTCTTAATGACTGTAGGGTAGAATGTGGTCAAATGTATCACATACCGATTGTGGTCATCAACACTCCAGACCTGCTAGATCCCAACATCTCACAAATGGAAGTGTCACAGAAGATCAAGCCAGATGATGTGTTTCTACTGGTGCTTCAACCTGAAGACTTCACTGAAGAACAAAGAGTCAAGTTGCATAAAGTTCTTGAAGACTTGAGCGAGCGCTCATTTCATCACTCTTTTGTGTTAGTGTCAACACCCAGAGAGCAACATGAAGGTGACATGTCAAACTACAAACTGCAGCATCCTCAACTATATGAAATGATCAGAAAATGTAGGTACAGACATTTACAGCAGAAGAACCTTGAATTCCGAGAACTGTTCACACGATTGGTTCAAGTTACTAAGGAGAACAGTGTCCACTGCGATGTCTCTGATACCTATAGTTA
Organism: Gymnoscopelus braueri; assembly: GCF_963280865.1. Taxonomy (NCBI): domain Eukaryota; kingdom Metazoa; phylum Chordata; class Actinopteri; order Myctophiformes; family Myctophidae; genus Gymnoscopelus; species Gymnoscopelus braueri. The sequence goes on along the minus strand of NC_137606.1, from coordinate 967,526 downwards.
CACCAGCACTGAAGACGGCCAGACAAGTGAAGCTGGGAGCTTGGATTCTTTAACAGTTGCTGGTAAGTGTAGAAAAGCATTGATATGACAATGTATTTGTTACATAATTACTGCAAATAATTCTATAACATAATATATGTAACTTTTAAAAGCATTTTCAGAATGCAATACATTTCTAAAAACAAACAAGTTAGTTATATATAGTATATATATATATACACACACACACACACACACACACACACACACACACACACACACACACACACACACACACACACACACACACACACACACACACACACACACACACACACACACACACACACACACACACACACACTTAAACTATAATAAAGGGTTAGGAGACGCTTATTTATAAAAAAAATGTATTTCTTTTTTTGGTAGATTCTGGAATCAGGATAGTGCTTCTTGGGAAAACTGAGTCAAAACTTAAACAAATCACAGGCAAACACGAGGACAACAAGACAACACTTGGTAACTTAATCAGAGGAAAAAGTGAGGACAAAAAGACAACAGGTGGTAAATTACTAAGTTTCACACTAAGCAAGCACAAGGACTGTGTGGATCGGAAGTGGAATGAAAGGTCTATCAGAGTAGTGAAAACCCAAGGCCTCTTCACTCAATCCGTTGAAGCAGCGAGACGGAAAATGGAGAAGTGTCTATCTCGTTGTTCTCCTGGACCAAATGTGATCCTGCTGTTATTGAAGCCTTCTGATTTCAAGGAAGAAGACAGACGCAGACTGAAGTTCATCATGCATTTGCTTCATCAAGACGCCTTTAACCACTCAATGGTTGTCACAACACACGAGGGACATGAAGCAAACAAATATGTAAAAGAGACCATTCAAGACTGTGGAGGAAGACTTTACAGGATGACTGATGGTGACCGTCAATCCCTGATGGAGAAGATTGAGAAGATTGTGGATGATAACAGAGGGAAAAGCCTCACTATGATACCAAAGTCCAACCCTCCTCTGAACCTGGTGCTGTGTGGCAGAAGAGGACCTGAGAAGACTTCGGCAGCCAACGCCATTCTGGGTCAAACCCGCACCCCATGGTCTCGTTCTTTTACAGATGGTTTGAAGAGACAGGCGGAGGTGTCTGGGCGCTGGGTGACCCTGGTGGACCTGCCTGCCTTGTGTGAAACATCTAAGGAGGAATTTATGAACAATGCATGGAGATGTGTCTCTCTCTGTGATCCTGAGGGCGTCCATGCCTTCCTGCTGGCCGTTCCTCTGGGTTCTCTCACCGACAAACACATAGAAGAGTTCCAGAGCATCCAGGATGTATTCACCTCTGAGGTCAATGACCTCACCATGGTTCTGCATACTGTAGAGTCTGATTCAACCACTTCCACAGACAAAGGAACAAACATCCAGGAGCTTTGTCAAAGCTTAGGAATCCGATCCATTGACTTTAACAGCAAGCAAGTTCCTGAGTTGTTGGATGCTGTAGCGAAGATGAGATCCCTGGAGGGTAGACCACTCTGCTTCACAAGAGACATGTTGTTCAAGGCCCAGATAGAAAAGAACATAAAACAAGCCAAATTCATCACCAAGCAAGACAACCTCATAACCAAGCAACAGGCAGAGCTTGACGAGTTGAAAAAAAAGAGCAATGGTGAGTATTTAATTTGTTGGCAATTATTGATAATTATATTAATCTGTTGAAAACACCTAAATGTTTTGCTTTAAAGCTTTAAATATTTTTAAAGATGTTTGACAAATCCTACTACTATAATTGAAATGACCTCCAAAAGTATGGACTCCACTTGCCCCAAAACTTGCCACAGACTGTTGATCAGTGCTCTGGCTAATACTTAGGCTTCTTTCCCGCCTTCAATGTACTTATATTGTACAGTTTATATAAAACTACTACTAAAACTACTTTTATCTTTGGCCGCAGCAACTTTTTGATCGGGCCTAGATGTGAGGGCCGCGAAGCGGCCCAAACCTCTAGTCACATTAAAACAAACTTCCACTGTTCCATTTAATCTTGACTTGATATCAATGGTAGGCTACTGTACTGGGAAGATAAAGGACAATTTAAAATATGTATTTTAATTCGAATTCAATATCTCTTGATATTTCAGGTGATGATGACAATCAGAGCAGAGATTGCCTCAGGATGGTGCTGGTAGGGAAGACAGGCAATGGGAAAAGTGCCTCAGGAAACACTATTCTGGGTCAAAAGAAATTTGAATCCAAATCCAGTCAAATGTCTGTTACCAAGTGTTGCCAAAAAGAACGTGGTGAGGTAGAAGGCTGTCCTGTTTTTGTAGTCGATACACCTGGTTTGTTTGATACAACTCTGTCCGAGGAAGAGGTTTATCACGAGATGACTAAATGCATCAGTCAGCTGGCCCCGGGGCCTCATGTGTTCCTGTTGGTGGTTCAAATTGGCCGACTCACAGAAGAAGATCACAAGTCATTGAAGCTGATCCAGGAAGCCTTTGGAAAGAATTCCAAGAATTTCGCCATCATTCTTTTCACAGGAGGAGACTCATTGGAGGAAGATGAACTGTCCATTGAGGACTACATCAAAAAGGAGTGTGATGATTCATTTAAGAATCTGATTGCTGACTGTGGAGGAAGGTACCACGTCTTCAACAACCGTGATAAAAACAACCCTAAACAAGTCAGTGATCTGCTGGCGAAGGTTGAGAAGATGGTGAAGGAGAATGGTGAAAGCTATTACACCGCAGAGATGTTCCAGGAGGCTGAAAAAGCCGTTAAAGCAGAAATGGAGAAGATTTTAAAAGAGAAGGACGATGAGATGAAGAAAAAGATGGAGGACCTGAAAACCAAACATGAAGAAGAAATAGAAACAATGAAAGCAAGGATGGAAGAGCAGAACACTCAAATTGAAAAGGAGAGATTGAAAAGACTGGAACTACTTCAAGAAAAGGAGGATTCTATTAATAAAGTGCTGCAGGCAAGAGATAATGAACGTGAAAAAAGAGAAAAGGAGGACAACATCAGGAAGGAAGAAGAGGACAATGAACGAAAGAAGTGGAAAGAACAACTTGACACCTTGGCGAGAGAGAAACAAACAGGATCAGAACAAAAGGAACAGCTGAGAGAAGACATGAGAATTCAGCAAGAGTCTTGGGAGAAAGAAAGAAAAGGATGGTGGGATAAAAGACACCAGGAAGATGAAGATAAAATAAAAGAAGAAGAGATGAAATTAAAAAGTCTTCGGGAAGAGCTTGACAATGAAAAAGAAAAGCATGAAAAGAAAAGAAAAGAAGAAGATGAACAGAGACGACAAGAAGAAGAAAAGGAACGAGAGAAATTTAAGAAAGAATGTGAAAGTATGACAAAGAAGTTCATAGATGACGCCAGAAAACAAGCGGAAGAGGATTTCAATGTATTCAAGACAGAATACAAGAATAAATTAGACGCAGAAAAGAAGAAGTGGTCTTGGAACCGGTGTGTCATCTCCTGAGATCATTATGTACAACAAACATTTAAAAAGCATTCATATAAACAATATGTGTAACTGATTATAATATACTCAGTCAATCACATGGTTTGATTGTACATTAAGTACATTTGACATTACCAACAGTTGTTTTGCTGTCTGTAATGCATTTTATTGGATTTTATGGTAACTTAATGGTCACAGTGTCCTGACAAACACGTAAAACTATCTGGTTAATTAGTATTATCATGATTATGTAACACTATCTGATTAATTAGTCAAACTTTGTGTTGATTATGTAAAGCTCACAATGTGTTTCAATGAGACGCGTTGTGAGCTTGTTTATTTTTCATCTGCAATCCACACCTTTAGTGTGATCTCCTTGTTATGACCCTTGGGTCAGATATATTCCTCTGTAGTGTCTCTTGCCCTCTGCATGTCTTTTCTCTCTCATTTGTATGGCTGGTTGAGTAGTGATGAGTGTCTGATTAACTACCATGGTGACTGAGTAGTGATGAGTGTCTGATTAACTACCATGGTGACTGAGTAGTGATGAGTGTCTGATTAACCACCATGGTGACTGAGTAGTGATGAGTGTCTGATTAACCACCATGGTGACTGAGTAGTGATGAGTGTCTGATTAACTACCATGGTGGTTGAGTAGTGATGTGTCTGATTAACTACCATGGTGGTTGAGTAGTGATGTGTCTGATTAACTACCATGGTGGTTGAGTAGTGATGAGTGGTTGAGTGGTTAAATAACTACTAGATGGACTCGGATGGTGATCGTCTCCAGTGACCATGCTGTTGACCATGAAGCTGCTGTCACCAGTCCTCACACATCTCTCCTATTGACTGTGACATCTTTATTGATTATTAACATAACATAACCTATGTCCTTTCTTATCTATGTATTATTATTAACATAGCCTATGTCCTTTATTATCTATGTATTATTGATTATTGTTAACTATGTGTCAGATACAGTAGTGATGTCTCCAAACACCATCAGTCTCTTTATGATGTTGATATAATTTCCATGGATAAAGTTATGGATAATTACTTACTGTCTTGGTAGTGTAGGGGTGGGTGACCTTTTATTTGTTATCTGTTTGTTCTGTTTTTATTAGCTTATTCTAGGGCTTTCACCAACTAGTTTTTTTTTTTTGCATTGTTTTAATGACATTACTAATATCTCCTGCCTTTACATTTATCAAAAGGGGGTCAAAAGTATAACCCCCTTTTGAGGATCCTTGGAGACGCTGCTGTGCCAGAGGCGCTTCCCTTAAAACGGCATAAAAATAAAGGCAGGAGGATAATAATAATGCCATTTAATAGATCGACTAGTCGACTGCACTGGGTCAAATTAGTCGACCAGTAAAAGTCTGTAGACGTGAAAGCCCTCGCTTATACTAGGTAAGATACTTGTATTTTCAGTTTTCTTCATGTTAGGTAAGAATAGGATTTTAGTTTTTGTATTTAGTAGTTTATGGTCATGGTCCCACCCTGAGGTAATAATGTCCTCCTGCTTTGTTACACATATAAAATAAATCCTTTTGGGTTTTAAACTGGTGTGGACTGGATGTGAGCTTGTAGATCTGCTATCCAGTGTGGACTGGCTGTGTTTGGTACTGGCAAGGAGGGAGTCCATTGTTTAAGTCAGTCGTTCTCATAGTGGGGTCCGGGGACCCCCAGGGGCAGGCGCGTACGGTGGGTTCTAACGTGGACCGGGCAAGATTCTTAATGACTCCCCCCTTCCCCCCGGCCCCCCACCCACTGCGTCGCGGGCATGTACGCGCGCGAAGTGCGCGCAATTTTTTTGCTTAATTAATTCATTAAATGACCATAAAACAACATTAACAACACTCTACCCATCCCTCAGTGTGTTCCATCCTCAAATGTTTTACTTAAGTAAAAGTATCAAGGGTTAGAAAACTTTTTTTTCACATTTGAAAACTTGTGAAATGGGACCTTCTGCATAATGAGTAGCCTACTTTTACTTTTGGTACTTTAAATACATTTTGCAATACTTTTCTACTTTTACTCAAGTACATTTTGAATACCTTACTTTTACTTGTAACAGAGTATTTTTACATCGCAGAATTGATACTTTTGTTTAAGTAAAAAATTTGAGTACTTTTTCCACCACTTGTATTCAGTGCATGCAGTGACTGTTAGTGCACACAGGACGAGGGAGTCGAGGGACACAGCATAGCGACCCTTCATTTCAATAAGGGCAGACGGCAGAGCCAAAACCTGCAGAACATGTTTAGCACAGCCACAGAGATCACAACTTGTTTATTAGAGGCAAGCATGTCTGGCTGGGGCCGCTTGACAATGGGAACGGTGGGGTGGGCGGAGGCTGCGGAGCTACTGCGCCGGTAGAGGAAAAAAAAGACGATATTTTTTTTATATATATAGGCCTATAAAAAAATAGGGGAGCAGAGTTTTCCAGACCGGGCCATGGCCCCATTGGCCTCTATGACGGTACGCCCTTGCCCAGGGGTCCTTGAGGGGGGTCCAATGAGTCCCCAGGAAAATGTTAATTCCCACAGAATACTAAACGACAATTATAGAGTTAACTCATTTATTATAGAGTTATTATAGAGTTAACACATTTATTATAGAGTTAACACATTTCCACAAGCACACCACCATTATTATTATTATTATTATTATTATTATTATTATTATTATTATTATTACCCTTATTATTATTATTATCACCCTTATTATTATTATTATTATTAGTAGTAGTAGTAGTAGTAGTACTAGTAGTAGTAGTGGTATTATTATTATTATTATTATTATTACTATTATTATTATTATTATTATTATTATTATTATTATTGTTATCATTAAATAGCATAATATTATCAATAATAATAATGGCATAATAATAATAATAACAATGATAACGATAATAATAATAATAATAATAATAATAATAATAATAATAATAATAATAATAATAATAATAATAATAATAATAATAATAATAATAATAATATATATTAATAATAAAATAGCATGATGGGGGGTCCGTGTTTCTAAGTGGGTGTGTTTCTAAGTGGGGGTGTTTCTAAGTGGCTGTGTTTCTAAGTGGGGGTGTTTCTAAGTAGGGGTGTTTCTAAGTGGCGGTGTTTCTAAGTGGGGGTGTTTCTAAGTGGGAGTGTTTCTAAGTGGGGACGTGTCCCTCCAAAATAGGACCGTCATTTTTATGGCGGCCCCTTGGACTTTTGGTATTTTGCTGAGTGGCCCCTGAGCCATCTTAAGTTGAGTAGCCCTGGGCTAGATCATAGATATAGAAACCTAGATACCTCATTGGCCTCTGCAGTTCATTGTAACGACTTGTCTCTCAATACAAGGCTCTTCCGGGGGCTGTTTGACTACTGACCAATCACATCACGTTAACTACTGGCCAATCACAGCGCGTCTAACTGACTAGTTGCTGTGCGGCTGCCTCTTAAGAAAAGACCCACCCCACCTGCCTCTGATTGGCCTACCGAACGCCCCCTTCTGTGACGCACACGGAAGTTTCCAGCTTGCCCCCGGAAGCATAGAGGAAGCGGAAGTGCGTCTGAGATGCCGACGCTTCAGAGCCAGAGGAGGCGTCTACCTTTATATGTCTATGGGCTAGATGGCTCAAGGGGGCGTCCCAAGCGTAGTTCAACCGCGGCCATCTTGCGACGGTCATTCATAACATTATGTCTATGGTGCATATACTTTGAAATAACCATAGCGTGCTCAATTTTCATCCGATTTTCAAACGGTTTGGTGTGTTGTAAACACCAAAGATGTAGTTATGATACTGCATACTTATAATTATAATCATGTTATATTTTTTAATAACATTAAGTATGCAGTATCATAACTACATCTTTGGTGTTTACAACACACCAAACCGTTTGAAAATCGGATGAAAATTGAGCACGCTATGGTTATTTCAAAGTACATGCACCATATGTTATGAATGACCGTCGCAAGATGGCCGCCATGTGGCAACGTCGTACTCCATTGGCCAGCAGCGCGGGTGAGTCATATAGCCTTTATATATATCTATGGACCAAAACCCAGATTTCCTTGCGCACGGGTGCTACGTCAACTTCCTCCCAGAGCCAACTGAGATAGTAAAAAACAGCAGAGGGCGCTGTTTTTCCTTTTCATTTGGCGATGGGTTCCCAGATTGGGTACAGTGTGAAGCACATCATTGACTACAGTCTTTGAATGACTCAATGTCCATGCCAATGAAAACATATACCACAGTCATAGTTCAGTTCATCAAGGCAAAGCAAGGCACGTTAATTTGTGTAGAACATTGCAGCAACAACAAGGCAATTCAAAGTGCTTCACACAAAACATTAAGAGCCTTGAGACAGTGCAAAAATAACACATTATAAAAGGACATTTGAATAAGAATTAAGAGAATAGAAAATAAGAATAAGCTAAAATAAAGCAGATATAGAAATGAGAGAATAAAATTGCAGTGCAGCACAATGAATCTATCCAAACCTTAGTGAAAGGCAGGGACATTGTGGCAGGCATTGGTTTGCATTTACTCAGTGCTTGTATTGGACGTCATCTGCATAATTATGATAATATAGGTTGTTGTTTTTCATGATCTGAGATTCTGAGCCAGTGGGAGCATGTAGATAAACAGAAGAGGGCCCAGAATAGAGCCTTGTGGAACTCTGCAGCATGTCTTTTTTGTCCGCTCAGATTTGAAGATCCTGTAGATAAAGTAGTCCCTGTCCTGCAAGTAGGATGCAAAGCATAGTACTGTGCCAGAAAGTACCACCCAGTTTCCCAGCCGGTCTAGTCATATTGTGGGCGAATGTGTCAAATGTGTAGCACTGAGATCCAGTAATATTAGCTATGGCTGAAATTCTGCGAATGTCTGTGTGGAAGACATCAAAGCACTTTTGATGTTAAGTGGCAAGAAGTTGTTCAGTTGTTGAAAACAACTTGAGTCAGCCAACAGCAAGGGTCACTTGAGGCATTCCTCAGTATATGACGATGAGGGCAATTGTCTTGGTTGTATAATTAAGTAGCCTTCAAGCCATGTGGCTCTTCTTGTTCCTTAGCATGAGGTAGCATGATGTACAAGTACACACCCTGGACATGATGCTAGCATGCTGCAGGACTTACCCCCAATCCAGCCCTTGATGCTGAGTGTCAACTAAGCAGGGAGCCATCGGATGCCATTTTATAGTCTTTGGACCTCCCAGTCTCAGGGCGGACACTCTAACCACAAGGCCACTTTATCATTTTGGTTGCAAAATCAATCATTTCCCCATCAATTTATTCTACATTGTGACAATGTACTGCACATGCACAATACAATGGTTATACTGTTGATGGGTCACAATACATACACTTGTCAGTATTGGCTAAAACTGATCTTGTAATTGATCCTGAAATTAGATGCAGTGGGCAGAAGTAACTTTTTACTTACGATTTAGAGTGTATTTTTCTAATCTTTTGTTACGTTAAAACATAAATTTCACCTTTTTCTCATACCTTTTCATTTCATTTAAAACATAGAAGTAGCCTTATCATATGAATCATCTGTATGGTAGTTTTCTCACTACCATCTCCACTGGGGATATTATATTTCATCATGGCCTAATGAGTATATCATTATCTAATCCCAGGTGTAGGATGCATCATGGTTGCATTACGTAATAGTCTATGTCCTTGCATGACAATATCTAAGTTAAGAGATGACTCCAATATTATATTTGCTAAATTAAATAATCATACAACTACTGCCATGTCACACAATGTAATAAAACAATATATTCTATCATGAAAATAATGGAGATTTTCTCAATAGTTTCATTCCATTTTCCTCCACAGGAAGGCACTGTGGGACTAATATCTCGGAATAGAACAGATAGCACTCTAAGGTGTGTTGTTTTTTAAATTATTTTAAAAAGATTTCAGGGATTGTGACTTGATAAAGATGGCGAAACATTAGTATTTTATGAACAGATATACATTGAATATTGTATTGTATATAAAACTCCCCATTCAGTGCCGCAGTACAGCTGAGATACAGCTTGCACCTGTATTAAGTGAGGAATGTAATGACTTTCACTCAATAGAGGTCCAAGCCGTTGTTATCCCTTCATTAACAGTTACATTTTCTCTGTCATTGTTGAGCAAGGTGGACCTTTGAGCAAATGATGTAATTTTCTCCTGTCAATTTGGTGTGTGTGTGTGTGTGTGTGTGTGTGTGTGTGTGTGTGTGTGTGTGTGTGTGTGTGTGTGTGTGTGTGTGTGTGTGTGTGTGTGTGTGCAGTCATCTGTATTGATCTCGGGTAATTGGACGCGGAGAGAATGGGAGACTAAAGTCAATGGACCATGTATAACAGATCCAACAACAAGTGGATTGTCTAGCAGCAATTTCCCAGAGTATATAGGTCTGTGTCTGTATTAATGTGTGATTATACGTAATCTGCTTGTGGTGAGTTAAACTCTTAAGATCCATCTATACAAACTCTCCCTGCGGGAATGGAATCCGAGGAGCTTCTTCATGCAATGCTCTATCTGTCCCTCACGGTGGTAGGAGTCCCAGGGAACATAGCTGTGATCTTGGCCTTCCTCCTGGTGTTGCACCAGGAGAGCCGACTCCTCCCGGCCGACGCCATCATGCTGCACCTCGCCTGCATCAACCTGTTGGTGGTGGGCGTTGGCTGCTTGTCGGAGACCCTGGTCTCCTTCCGCCTGGCCAATGTCTTACTCTTCGGGGACGCCGGCTGCATGTCGATAGGGTTTGTCTACAGCACGTCGCGCTCCCTTTCCATCTGGCTCACCTTCGTCCTGAGCGCCTACCAGTGCCTGAGCATCGCCCCTCCAGGATCCCGCTGGGCCTCTGTCCGCGCCCTGGTACCCCGCTACCTGGGGCTGGTCTTCCTCTCCCTCTGGATCCTCAACACCTGCATGGACGGCTCCACTGTCTTCCTCTTCGCCCAAGGCAGCCACAACGACTCCAGCCACAACGACTCCAGCCTCGGAAGCCACGTCATCAAGGCGGGGTTCTGCTACTTTCGCTTCCCGTCCAAGCTCTCCATGCAAGCCAGCGGTGCGGCCCTAGTGGTCAGGGACACGGTGCCCATGATCCTCATGATCCTGGCCAGTTTCATCATCCTGGTGTTCCTCTGCAGACACAGTCAGCAGGCGAAGGGGCACCGGAGCAGCGGTGGAAGCGGCGGGGCAGAGCAACAGGCCACCAAGACCGTGGTAGTGCTTGTGACCCTGTATGTGGTCCTGTATGGAGTCGATAACGGCCTTTGGCTGTACACGCTTTCTGTGAGAAAGAACATGCTTTCCTCATTAATCTCGGACCTCGGTATGTTTTTCTCCTCGCTCTATGCAGCGCTCAGTCCCATGCTCATCATCGTCTCCAACAGGAAGGTGAATGGCAGGTTGAGGTGTGTAGTGTGGTAGAAGCCTGTTCAACATAAAGCAATGGCTATGTGCCGCTAGGCCTATAGAAGACACATCAAACTATTGCAGCAGCAGAAAGGAATAGGTACATATAAAGTATGGACACAGCAAAAGATAAAATAGAAGAATATAAGACCCAAAGCATATTATGTAGAACGCTATTCACCATGTCAGATTATTATATGCTCTAGGAGAGCCCATGTAATTCACTATATTAATATTATTGATATATTTATAACGTAAAAGAGGTGGTGCCATGATTTTGCACTTTTTCTGTTTTTCATGTGTCTATGAGGTTGATAGAACCTCATTAAGCCCCCTGCTGGTGTTTTTATGGTGTTTTATGTCTTCTCTGACTACTTTGAGTTTCTTCCTGGAGGACGCAGTAAAAATATACCCTCCCCCTCATTGTCATAACACAACAGCTGTGGGCTTGGCTAAGAAAAAGCACATGTAGCGACGTAGCAACATGAGGGGGAGGGGGGGCGTCGAGAGAGAGAGAGAGAGAGAGAGAGAGAGAGAGAGAGAGAGAGAGAGAGAGAGAGAAGCAGAACAAAACTCACCATCATTGCAACAGATGATTGAAAGATCAACTTCCATAATGCATGGTGTTCACGTTGGTAAAAAGGTTAATATGAGCGATCCAAAAACGTAATCCATTCATTCATGTCCCAAGCAGTAGCAACAAGTAGCCAGTGATTCACTATCAGACTTCCTGTAGTTGCTTTTCAAAATAAGACTCACTGAATAGTAGAAAGCTTGTACTGTGGTTACTGGAAACAGGTTTAAACATACTGGTAAGTTCCTTTCTTTCTCTTACTTAAAATCGGCAAAGAAAAAAGAATCCATTCTGTTCTCAATAATAAATAAATAAATGCATTTACTCAACTCAGAGCAAAATGATTGATAGTAAGGAACCAAATGTACCCTAACATTGCCTACATATCTGTAACTGTACAGTGTACAAATGGAACCAAATGGACCCATATGGTCCCATTTATTTCCAACTAAAAATATAAATATATACATATTATATAAATATATGTATATGTATATATATATATGTGTATGTATGAGTATATATATATATATATATATATATATATATATATATATATATATATATATATAATATATAAATGGAACCAAATGGACCCATAGGGGTATATGCATTGGCTATTTGAAAAGCAAATGGCCAATGTATAGGTTTCAACTGGTTACACAGATTTTGATACTATGCTGATACTATGCTGTGGACCCTCTTTAACCCCCTCAAGGACCCCTGGGGGTCCCCAGACCCCAGTTTGACAACCACTGCTCTAGAGCATTTTATAAACAACTGGGAAGGGCCAAACCATGGGCAGTCCTTTCATGAGGAGGAGGAGGGACTAGGACAGGTCGGTGGTCTTGTAGGAGGAGGCGGAGGGACTGGTTCAGTGGGAGGTGCTAAGGTGAGAACCAGGTATACTTATTGAACTAGAGGCGTGTCCACATAAAAACATAATATTAACACTTTCTGTACACTTTTTTAAAAAAAATCTTCCTCCTAGTATAACCATAATACCTGATGATCATGTTTTAGGGGGGGGGGGGGGGGATCACTGAAAATCACTGCACCCCGTCTTTAAGTAAATAGATTTGGTATGGCGACGGTGTTGTTTCAAAGGTATGTTGAGGGATATAAATTATATTTGGGTGATCAATATATTAACCACATAAACTTTATAAACTTAGTTGACCGGGGTCCCCCCCACTGGGACACAAATAAAAGTTGAACCCAATATATTAAATAACAGAATATTCTTTATATATTAATATGAATATATTATAATAATCTTAATATTTTTGTCCATGACCATGTCAGAACAACTTGCTACATAGGCTACTTTGTGTATTTTCTTGTTAATCCTAAATGTAATGTATTACGCTAACGTGTAATAACAATAACAGGTAACATAACAGAATTTGAAATGTTTATTGTACGCACAGTGATAAATGTTGGATCTGTTTTATGATTTAAAATTATTTAATAAAAGGAAGAAAAAGATTTGAACAAGAGGATGCTGTTCTGTCATAAAAACATTATTGCTCAATGCTGCATGAATCTGAGCTGATCTGGCCACATATTGTTTTGTTTGTTCATTAAGCTCCCTCGTTCTTAATTGGGTGGAAGAATTATAACTGGATGAAGGCTCACAGTCGCTGTCAAATGACTTCCTGTCTTCCAGTCACCTATTTAGTTATAATTAAGGCTTTGAATAGATTCTGGGAAATGTCCCGTGCTAATGAAGCAGGTTAATTGCCCCACAGAGAATTGAGTAGAACCTGATGGGAAAACTGTTCTTAAGAGAAAATACATAGATAATTTACTTTCTTTTACAAAATGTTTGTATAAGCATTTTTGTCGTGGAAGCTGCAACAAAACTTCTGTCTGATTCAGTGGACAGTGTGACTCTACATCATAACAAGGTCATTGTACAATTAGTGAGGAGACTGCACACAGTAAGTCGATATCAGTATTAATTTAACTTAGAGAGTGTACAAATTGGACCTGTAAAGGTCCATATGCAAGTTCAACGGTTTCGTCTCGTTGCAAATCTAAGGTCTGAACTACGCTTCACACCTGGAAAGTGCACTATGAGAGTGGCAATGGGGTAATTTGGGGGATCAGTTACATAATCGCCACGCCTTGGCAATTATGTAACTACCTTTAATTTGCCTTGTTGACGTGAGGATGTATAGCTGTTGGAGAGAGGGAACCAAAAAGCTGCAAATGGGGTTGTGGCTAACTGTGGTTATCCCACAACCAGTGTGCATCCACTGTTTTGTGCACTGTTGTACTTGCAGGTGAGCAGGATATGTGATTTGTTTGTGCAAATACATTTTTTTAGGATACATTTTTATTTTTATTTGGTATCTTTTTGGGGGGTGGGGGGGGGGGGGGGGCACACACGTTGACAATTATGGAAGAAAACAAAACACTGACAATTATGCTAAAATCTTTCAGAAGTTCTCCCTTGATGAAAATTTCCATATTTTCTACTCTTCACACCACTGAAATCTGATAACATGATACAGACTCCGGTGGAATGAAGGACAGAACATACGGATCACTCCATGACACAGTAATAAGGATTCACTAGTTATGGTTGGGGCAAGGATGGCTGCTGTCAAATAATGATGTACCGTGCATGTTCACATCATGTATGCTTTACATTACTTAATACCACTTTTCAAATATTTAATCTTTTAACATTTTGAACAAAATAGCCAATTGTACATCGAGGTGCCCAGATGTCCCTAGTGCCCACATATCCTGTATCCGATTTGAACATGCTTGCAGCTTGTAGAACATTTCACATTTAAGGCCTCATTTGAACAATTGCTATAAAAGTATAAAACATGTGGATGTCATTATGGCAATAAGTTGAAGGGTACATTTTGGAGGTTCAAATAATGTACAGCCTACTTATTTCATACCCCTTTCCAAAATATACTTTTATTATTAACTTTTTCATATTTTGCAAACAACTGCCAATGTCAAACTGCAAAACATACATACATACATACATACATACATACATACATACATACATACATACATACATACACAATACGTATCTGGTGTATGGCTGAAGCTTGCTTTTCATTTCCTTGTGATTATGGTCTGAATAGAACTTCTTACAACCATATTACAGTAAGTGCAATCTGGGAACCCATCGTCAAATAAAAAGGAAAAACAGCGCCCTCTGTTGTTTTCCACTTGCTATGAATCTGTTCTTGAGAGACTACAGTAAGTGTGATGTAGTAGCCTAATGCAGGTGTAAGACCATTGTGTTTGTATTGTGTTATAGGTATATAACACAGCATAGTTTTCTATGCATTTCGGGGGTTTTGACACCCAAACAAATGTTCTGCCGCGCGGCGCCCAGGATGTGTCCCTTATTTCAATCTCTGGGTGTTGGCAACCCAGAGAAAAATATTTGAATATATAAAGTGAAAATATTTTACTCACATCTTTGCTTGTGGGGGTCCCTGGAACAAAATATTTTGAGATGGTGGTCCCTACACGCACGCACGCACGCACACACACACACACACACACACACACACACACACACACACACACACACACACACACACACACACACACACACACACACACAAGTTTTTATTTAATAATTGTAGTGGAGTAAAAGTACAATATTTGCCTCTGAGATGTAGTGGAGTAGAAGCAAAAGTATAGACAATTGGAAATACTCCAGTAAATTGTACTTAAGAGTACTTGAGTAAATGTACTTAGAACTTAGTTACTTTACACCACTGTGTGTGTGTGTGTGTGTGTGTGTGTGTGTGTGTGTGTGTGTGTGTGTGTGTGTGTGTGTGTGTGTGTGTATATACATATATATATATATATATATATATATATATATATATATATATATATATATATATATATATATATATATATATATATATATATATATATATATATATATATATATATATATATATATATATATATATATATAAAATACAGATGATGAGCGTCCTCACATTTAATCGGTCCGTCTACTTTCCTGTCCGGTGTTTTGTCGTCATGTCGTTCCTTCCGTTCCGAGCAGTATCTCCTTCCGTCTGCTCCTTTCTCTGTGTCTCTCATGCTCTCAGGTCCACGTGTGGATTTCTCTCCTAATTTCATCACAAAGACCAACAGCAACTCTGGATCAAATGGCCTCGCCGTTCGAGCAGATGAGGGCCAACGTAGGGAAGCTCTTACGTGGCATCGACAGGTAAGATGCCTGGGAAACTGACTGATACCCCGGGTTAGCTTCCTAGCTCGCTAACTAGCAGCTACTAAGCTAATGGAGTAATGCTAGCTTAGTTCTATCCTCCAGTCCTCAGTGATGTGAATAGTATACGCTGCTGGGGATGATGACGATGAGCATCAAAGATCTAGCATACGAGCTGTTTGGTATGTGTGTTTTTTTTAAGCAAACAATAGTATTCTGTCAAGTCTGCTAACAACCACAGCCAGCTTCTGATGTGTCTGTCATCCACAGATGGAAGAAGTACTTGATTTTTTTTTTACTTAAGAAAAAGCATCAATACTGCAATTTAAAAATACTGTTGCAAGTAAAAGTCTGGAATTCAAAATGTGCTTGTGTAACTAAAAGTACAAACGTATTGGTATCAAAATGTACTTAAAGTACCAAAAGTAAATGTACTCATTGTGCAGAGTGTTCCATTTCACAAGTTCAAAATGTATAAAACATATTTTTAAAATAGGCGATCTACAAGCTCTCACATTGTGAGCTTGTAGATCTGCTATTTTCAAATGGCCCATATATATTTATATATTTATATATAGGGCTGAAGTGAATAGTGTGTTTTGTAATAATAAACCAAATCTACAAAGTAACTAGTAACTAAACCTTTCATATAATTTTTGTGGAGTAAAAGTACAATGTTTTCCTCTCAGATGTAGTGGAGTAAAAGTACCGAATTTTGGAAATACTTCAGTAAATACTTCAGGAAGCCAAACCAAAATAAGTTTTACTCTTATGTACCTCTACACAAGATGTAGCAAAGTACAACCTTGAATAAAAAAATACCTCAAAATTGAAAAGTACAGTTACTTTCCACCACTGCTGTCATCTACTGTTGAAGTTAAGTGTTATCATCCCTTTGACAGCTGTGCCTCTCCGATTTTGAGTACCAACATTCCCTTGTCAATTACTTTACCAGTGTTGTTAAAGGTAGGGTAAGTGATATTTTTTGGTTAAAACAAAAAGTATTTTTTTAAAAGGTTAAAATACTATATTCTGATAGTAATCATTGCTATAGAGTGTTTTTTTCAGTAACAGATGTCTCCCTGTCTCTCCAGCTCTTTAATAAACAGAAAATACATTTTTCGGTAGGTGTCAAAATCTCAGCCAATCAGGAGAAAGTACCCATTTTTAAGCTTAATTAGTGTGGTTGCCCTAACAGGGCAACCAGACTATAGTTCTAGGGACACTTTATTCTCATTCCGGATAAACAATACTTTGAACCGCATCTCCTCCCACAGTTTTTATTCCCCAATTTAGTGCCATATGTCAAAATGACCGTCTTGACCTGGAATCGTGCGCTTGTATTTTGCTAAGAGATTGGTTGAATAGTTTAATTGATATTGATTTATTAGTGCATTAAATTTCCCCATCCGCTTTAATGTAAAAGTGAAAAAACTAAAATTCAAGTATTTTTTTCTCAGAAACCGTAAGAGCTAGAGTTACCACATTTGGAGGGGAGGTTCATAATTTAGTCCGAAATTATTGAAAAAAGAATTACACTAATCGGCCACATGGTGGCGCTATAACAGTGCCCTTTACGTTTTGGCCTATAACTCTTGAACCGTAGGTCGTAAAATCAAAAAACCTTTTCCCCTGGATTCCTTGGGTCACTACGCATCTCCCCATATAGGCCACGCCCATTTGCGTCTGGATAGATTTTCCGCCATTTTGAATTTTCTTCAAAACACACTTTTTGCTCCTTTTCCTACAAATTTTGTCCAAATCTCACACAAATCGGTAGAGGTCATCTATGGACCCATGCGATAAACCTATCCAAACGGCATTTTGATAGTCCTTACCGTTCGTCCGTAATTGGCTTCCAAAGTTAGCGGGAGGAGCCCGTTTTACCAAAAATGCCAAAAATCACGAACGAAACGTCCAATCGATCCCAAATTTGAATCACATGTCGAGGGTGGTTTACTCAACGAATCCCCAAAAGCATTTCCACTTTGACCCATAGGGGGCGCCACAACTGTGCAAAACGTAACCGTTTGATGCAAAAACATGATTTTTGGGGGGATCAATCCTCTCAAAATGAAACGCAAGTGATCTCAGGAGTGACGTGACAATGTAATTGGCGCAGCCTCCGACGATATTCCTCCCAGCGTATTCCTCTAGTCCCGACCGGCGTCGGCGCAACCACACTTTGCAATTGCCCTGAATTGCGACGCGTCTAGTTTGTATAGTTTTCAGTTCAAATTTTGCATGCTCATTTCTTAGTGTCATCACTTCCAATTTCACTTGTTTAATCTGTGTCCTGATTGAGTTCTCTGTCCTGGTTGGATAAAATTGGAAATGAAACTAAAAAAAAAAAAAAAAAAACTACAAAATACATTTTCTGTTTTATAAAGAGCTGGAGAGACATGGAGACTCCTTACATGGACAGGACACCCTATAGTAACGAGTACTATCAGAACATATACCCATTTTGCAATTATTTGAAACTTTGCAAATCACTTACACTACCTTTAATTATTGTGTTAGTGCGTTGTGTTAATGCGTACCGTTGAACAAACAAAACATCATCTCTTTTCCCAGGTACAACCCAGAAAACCTGGCTACACTGGAGCGCTATGTGGAGACGCAAGCTAAAGAGAATGCTTATGACCTGGAGGCTAACTTGGCTGTTCTCAAGCTGTGAGTCTGGTAGCCAATTAGCTTCCCTTTTTAAATAATATATAGAAATGTGTAATTATGTCAATGCCCTGCCTACCGATGTGGTAGTAGACTGTTGTCATTACCTTTTTGTTTATTGTTTTGGTACTTTGAGCCATTCCTATATATTTAAATAGAGTGGGGAAAAAAGCTTACTTTAAAAAAAAAATCTTAGCCTTGGATCAAGACTACCATTAATGTATTTTATCGAGTCTGACATTTGCTTATCAGATACGAAAGCAAATGTCAGACTTGATCAAATAAATCTATGATAGTCTTGGCCCAAGGCTAGTTTTATCCTGAGGTGTTTTGTTCATTCATTTTGTAGTACACTGTGTTTATGGTCAGTAAGGTGTGAGACCCTTTGGTTGTTACTGTTTTGGTACTGTACATTAAGCCACGTTAACCTTTTATTCACACATTTTAGAATGACCTTAACATTCCATTCGTCTAGGTTTAATTTTTTTTTTAAATTTAAGTTTATGCCTTTAACCCATTTAGACCTGGAACGCATCTGTGTCACTTTAGGTTTCTTTGGCTATTCAAAAATAGCAGATATACAAGCTCATAGCGCGGCACAGAGTGCAGCGCTATGAGCTTGTAGATCTGCTATTTTTGAAAAATCTTTAAACCTTTTTTTTTAGATTTTTTTTCAAAAAACTGTTAGGATTTAGAAAACATTTTTAAGAATCGCCTCAGGTCTTAATGGGTTAATATCAGCAAACGGTGTGGTTCTACTACCAGTTTTTAATACAATGTCGGTAGAATTCCACTGTTCCCCAAAACCAACCATTTTGGTACGATACCAAGCATAGTTTGTATTGCAAATCATTGTTTCGTTATAAAACTTAACCCGTGGTGTTAAGTTTCCATCCCTCAACAAAAAAATAACCTTCAGTGTTGATGTCTTTGCAGGTACCAGTTCAACCCAGCCTATTTCCAGGTCAATGTGACATCAATAGTTCTTCTGAAGGCCCTGACCAACCTGCCCCACACCGACTTCACTCTGTGCAAGTGTATGATTGACCAGACACACGTATCCTTCTGGTACTGGTACAGCACCAGTCTGCCTGTGAGTGTTGCACTGGAACTGCAGTCTGCTGTTTGGGTTTGGACGCATCTGTGTCATTCTTTGATTTGAGCTAAAAAAAAAAAGCATTATTTTGCACTTTGGCTATTCAAAAATAGCAGATCTACAAGCTTGTAGCGGGGCACTGAGTGCTATGAGCTTGTAGATCTGCTATCTGAAAAATCGTGAAAATGTGTGCAAATCTTTGAATATGCATGTTTTTAAAGCGAACATTTGTAACTTAAATCTGTGCTTCTCGGGGTCCCTGGACCAAACATTTTTTGAGATAGGGGTCGTGGACATGAAAAAGTTTGAGAACCACTGACATAGCAACATACAGTTTTTTTTCAAAAAACTGTTAGGATTTAGAAGACATTTTGTAGAATAGTATTCTGAATCAATGGACATTGATGGTTATTCTCTCTCAGTCTGAGTGGTTGGTGACTTGTTCTTAGATCGTAGATCTGCTGTTTGTAAAGTTACGTTTGTTTGTTTAAAATTGATGATCTAAGTAACAAGCCAGTCACTTTTGGCCCATGTACAGGTGAGGTTTAGGTTTACTGGTTAGGGAATGATCGTAAGTCAGTAGATTGTTCTCCCAACTTTCAAGTGTATCGACGGAGGAATATGTGTGTGTGTGTGTGTGTGTGGGGGGATGCATATTTGAAGTGGGGTCTGTCTTGGGGTCGGGGCCATTTCCTTGACTACAGTGTCGCAGCAAGAGGAACGCCCCATCAGGCAGATCCTCTACCTCGGGAACCTGCTGGAGACCTGCCACTTCCAGAGCTTCTGGGTACGTATGACACTCATTTATTTACCCATCCTAACTGTTAGGAGCCGTGGACGCTATTGACCCATTAAAACCGGGAAAGCATTTGTGTCATTTTATACTTTGGCTGCTCAAAAATAGCAGATCTACAAGCTCATAGTGCGTCACTTCGTGCCGCGCTATGAGCTTGTAGATCTGCTATTTTTGGAAAACCCTGAAAATGTGTGAAAATATTTTACTCACATCTTTGCTTGTGTGGGTCCCTGGAACAAAATATTTTGAGATGGTGGTCCATCTCAGTGTACCAGAGTACATATAATTTGACATGAAAACGGTTGAGCACCACTGATATAGCAACATAGGTTTTTCAGAAAACTGTTAGGATTTAAAACACATTTGTAGAATCGGCCTCGGGTCTTAATGGGTTAATGCAGCACCTGGGGAGCAATTAGGGCTTAAATGCCTTGCTCAGGGACACTTCAACTCATAGACTGGGCGAGCTGAGAGTTGAACTGGTGACCCTCCGATTCCCAGACAGCCACTCTACCGATTCAACTTTGGCTGCCCCAAATTTACAATAACAGAATAGCAGAACTCATGGTTGTTGAGTTCCTGCTCTGAATATAATTGGCCCCTTTTGTGTCTCCTATGATCTGACCTCCCTCTGCTCTTTCATGCTTCAACTTCCTTTACAAAGCTTTCCTCATCTCTGTGTCCTTGTGCTTGTGACAGACAAGTCTTGAGGAGAACAGAGAGCTCATCGATAGCATCACTGGCTTTGAGGACTCAGTACGCAAGTGTGAGTACAAGCACTGGATCAAGTATTTATTTACTGACAAAATTCCAGATTTGTTGTAGTGATGTGACAAAAAATTGCCTAATACCTGCTGTCCTCAAATTAGAACACATTTCAACCTTAATACGATGACACACAATTTATTTTATTTTTCATTTTTTTCTTTATTAAAACCAGGAAAAGACAACACTTATGCCATATCATGATATTACGATATTGTATAGTAGGCATCAGCAATTGAATGAGTCCAATCCTTGGTTGTTTTTATTGTCTCCGCCAGGCCGAAAGGCATGGCGGGAGAGTATGTTTTTCCCCCTGTGTGTCCGTCCGTCCGTCCGTCCGTCCGTCTGTGACCAGCTAATCTCCGGCACCGTTGTCTTGATCGCAGCGAAACTGTGCACACACACTCCCTGGATGCCAATTCAGAACCTCTGCCCCAAATTCTTCTCATGGGCCATTTATAGCGCCACCAGGAGGCTGATTTGTGCAAAACATATTTGTTGACAGTACTCCTACAGATTTTGTCCAAAAATCACGCAAATCGGTACACAGTATCTCTATAGTCATTAAACGAAACAGGTCTTTTGGATTTCTCATATTCCATCCTGATTGGCTAAAAATGTCTTCCAAAGTTTGCAGGAGTGCTCCGTTTTGAACAAAATGCCTCAAATCATGAACACAGCATGCAATTTCCGTGAAATTTTGCACGCACATTCCCATTAGGCTGAGGAAGAACTACCATTTTTCAAATCAGCCTCATGGTGGCGCTATAACAGGCCGATTCGTCTTTTTACCTATAACTGCACCGATCTGTGTAAAACTTTGTATGCACACTCCCTAGAGGTCAAGGAAAAACCTTTGCCCCGCATTTTTCACATCTGCCTTTTATAGCGCCACCAGGAGGCCGACTTATGTAAAACACATTATTTTATACTACTCCTTCCAATTTTATAAAAAATTCACGCAAATCGGTACACATGATCTCTATAGTCATGCGATCACGACAGATGTGTTAGATTTTTCATATTCCATACTGATTGGCTAAGATTGACATCTAAAGTTTGCATTGTTGGCTTGTTTTGAACAAAATTCCGCAAATCATGAACGCCCCGTCCGATTGCGGTCAAACTTTGCACTCATATTCACACTATGTTGAGGAACAAATGCCACCCTTTTAATATTGGCCTGTTATAGTGCCACCAGCTGGTCTAATTTAGCGAAACAAATGTTTTTAACAAAATGCCTCAAATCATGAATGCAGTCAGTGTCCGATTGTCGTGCAAGGCCTAAGAAGAAATGGCACCCTTTTCACGTTGGCCTATTATAGTGCCACCAGGAGGCCACTATAGCCTACCTGACCTGGCGGAGACCTGTGCTCCGAGGAGCACTTTTTCTAGTTGGGCATTGTTTTAGGCGATTTTTGTCATTTTATTTAGCAAATGTAATGCATGCGCGAAATGCGAATCAATTCCATAGAGCGTGCATATTATGCATGTTCTTGTTGCACTGATTTCCGACCAGGCTTTAAACGGGGCAGTGATAACTGCAATGACTTCATCACTATTAAGTCATCTTTAGCGGTTGCTGTCCTATCGATTGATGCTGCAAAAGAGTATCCAAATGGAAGTTATCTGTTTTTGCAATTCTTTGTTGTATACAAGTTTCGGTCAACAAGAGGGCAAAGCACTCGGGTGGCGCAGTGGTAAAGTCACTGCCCACCACCACGGAGGTTGTGGGTTAAAATCCAGCGTGGTGCATCCGGCTTTGTCGAGCGGTGTATAAAATAATTGGCTACTCTAAATTAAAAAGAAAAAAACAAGAGGGCAGTGAGAGAGCTGCATGAAGGTAGAAAGACTAAATTTGCTTCTGAACCAACAATTGCAGTGTCAAACGACACTTTCGATGTTACGTAAGTGCAACACTTAACGATGCTTTACGACGCAAAGCACGCTGTAATGGCCGATATTAGGGGTGTTGGTGGCCGATAGGAATATTTTGACATGTCGCTCAACCCTTATAACTTGTCTCTTATCACAATATCGATATGATATTAATATAATGCCTCCATGTACTTTTTTTTATCTATCTCTCCAGTCATCTGCCATGTAGTAGGCATCACCTACCAGAACATTGAACATCGGTTACTGGCTGAGATGCTGGGAGACCCTCTCGGTAAGAACTTGGACCTGAAGTTGTATAAAAAGCCCATATTTGCTCACTACACCTAGTGGTTGGTCGCAAATATTATACGTACGTAATGCAAATATTATACGTATGTAATGCTTATTATTTTAGTTTTTCATCAAAACATTACATCATGTTAATACAAAGCTCTAGTCTAAACTCATATTCACTGAGACTTGGCTTATGCAACCACAGATTAATGGTGTTGCTAGCGGAGCAGCTGCTCTCGGGCATTTGATGGGGATCATGTTCTTTTGCTCAAGGGCATCTAGACTTTACTTAGGTTAACTAAGAGCTCCTTGTTTACTTGTCCTGTCCAGAGCAAGTGTATTTGTAGAGCACGTTTCATATACAAAGTTAATTCACATCGCTTTATACAAGGCATTAAAATGCATAAAAGCATAATGGAACAACACATGGGACTTAAACCCACGCACCAAAGGGGATGAGGGTTCCCTTTGGTCTCTAGTCAATTGTGCTATGGCTCTGGCAGGTAACTCACTCAGTGAAGGTACTAACCTCTACACAAGACCATACTCCATCAGGACCAACAATACACCTTAAAATGTGTCATTAGGCATCAAAATGTTTTAAAGAAGGCATGAATGTTTTTGGCTTTGTTTTTGGATTTCAAAGTCAGTTGGCACAAGCCTCACATTTTCTGTAAGTTTGATCCATGTGTGACATGACAAAACGCTGCCTCAACATGATTTTTGTTTTTTTTAAATAAACTCTGGGTACTGTTGAGTAGACCGGTCCCAGACAAGCTGAGATGGTACAATAATGTAAAAGCATGTCAGAGATATATTTTGGCCTTAAAGGGATATTTCACTTTCAAAAAAACTTTGGGTCATTTTATCGTCTACACAGGCTTTTGTGAACCCCCCAGACCGTTTTTAAGTTGCATAATTTAGTATTTAGATATTTGATATTCATTTAATCAGACACGCCCCCTTCCTATACAAACCCATTATAATATATTCGACTTTAACTTTTTTCTTTTTTTTAAATTTTTTTTTTGGAAAATGAAAAAAATTAAATACAATAAAAAAATTAAATAAAATAAATGAAAAAAGCAATAAAAAAAACACGGCCCCCTCGCGTATTAGGAGGGCAGGGTGAGTCACCAGAACCAAGGAAGGGTGTTTTTGATAAATCTAACATGTTAAAAATGGAGTTTGAAGTTATAATGGGTTTGTATAGGAAGGGGGCGTGTCTGATAAAATGAATATCAAATATCTAAAGACTGAATCGAGCAACTTAAAAACGGTCTGGGGGGCTCACAAAAGCCTGTGTAAACGATAAAATGACCCAAAGTTTTTTTGAAAGTATAAAATATCCCTTTAAACCATAGAGAGATTTTAGTCATATTGTGTAATCGGAAACCGTACAGGAGCTGATAATAACCACGAACACTAGGATTACCATCAATGCAGGGAATTAGAACCGTTGACCTCCCAATCATGAGTCCACTCTCTTCCCCTTTTACCAGACACCCAGGTGAAGACGTGGATGAGCAAGTACGGCTGGACAGAGAACGAGGAAGGACAGATCTTCATCTGCAACCAGGAAGATAGCGTCAAACCCAAGAATATTGTGGAGAAGATCGACTTTGAGAGTGAGTTTAAGGAGATGAAGGGTTGCGTGGTTTTCATATTTTACTCGGGAGGGTGTACGTGTGTGTGTCACCATTGTTGTTCACTGACTTAATATTGAATGACGAATCCCTGTTAATTCACCTACTTTAACTGTCACTGATCTCCTTCTCCATTTGTGTTTTGTGCTCTCTAGGTGTATCCAGCATCATGGCTACATCTCAGTGATACACACTTACATTCACACAACACACACCATCACAGAAGAAGCATTTTCCAACCAGGTCCATTTTTTTTCTCTGAATGAGCTCTTTTTGCAATAAAGATAATTTATCATTCACAACCTGTGACTCTGTCGTCTTTGTGGTTTACTTGCCTGATCACTCACTGAATGTTTTTCAATACACATTTTCTTGTTAAGAGTTATCAGCACTTGAGAAGAAGAATTGTATGACAAAGCTCCCAGCTTTTCCTTTTCATAACAATGAACCATTTCCTTATTCAGTAGATTATTTCAAACAGGGTGCTTATTAATGAATGTGTATTAAATTGTTGACTGGAATCAGGGTGACAAACACTTGATTGCTTAGTTGAGTCATGTTTAGTTCTCAAGTAATATTGTAGCCTACTTCCTCGTATTCACATTTCATGAGTGACATTAGACACTATGCAGACTCCCAGCCAGGACCGTGTAGGCCAGTGGTTCTCAAACTGTGGGTCGAGACCCCCATGGGGGTCCCCAAATGATTTTGGGGGTCCCTGGATGATGTGCTTAATGTGCAACATTGTTTTCTCACTCAATAGTAAAACCAACATTCAGTATGAGTGTACAGTATACTTATACTCTATGTTGCACATTTCTAAAATGACAATTTAAGGACTTTTAAGACATTCTTAACCCATTTAGATCTGAGGCCGATTCTACAAGCGCCTTCTAAATCCTGACCTAAGTTTTCTGAAAAACTTCAAATATTTATTCAAAAATTACAAAACATGCATGTTGTATATACTGTACATAGCAACAACAACCCCAAAAGGGGTTCCCGGATTGAAAGGTATAGTTACGTAGATAAATATTGTGAAAATAAGCTGCTCTACATTTTCACAATATTTATCTGTGGAACAAAATGTAATGCCTTAACTCCTACAATTCCAAGTCGGGGGGGGTCCCAGTTCAAATATAATTATTTTTGGGGGTCGCGGCCTTCGAGGTTTGAGAACCACTGGTGTAGGCAATAGAGAATATTCCCATTGGGTGCAGATGGCAATACACAGAGGTGTAAAGTAACTAAGTACATCTACACAAGTACTGCACTTAAGTAACATTTTTAGGTATTTTTTACTTTACTGGAGTATTGACAGTTTTCAGTACTTTACTTTACTTCTACTCCACTACATCTCAGAGGCAAATATTGTAATTTTACTCCACTACAATTATTTGAAAACTTTAGTTACTTTGTAGATTTTGTTTATTATTACAAAATATACAGTAACCACTTCAGCCCTACAGTATACACATTTCGGCCATTTTAAAATAGCTGATTTACAAGCTCACAGTGCGTCGCATCGTGATGCATTGTGAGCTTGTAGATCTGCTATTTTCAAAAGATTTGTATACATTTGAAAACTTGTGAAATGGGACATTCTGCATAATGAGTTCTTTCTACTTTTGATACCAATACTTCTGTACTTTTACTCATGTAAATTTAGAATTCAGGACTTTTACTTGTAACACACATTGCAGTATTGTGAGTACTTTTACCACCACTGCTGTAGCCTACTGTACATACAGTAGTAGCCTACCAGCGACCATTGCCCCACCTCCCATACAGGTGTGCTACTTTTTTTTCTTTTTTTTTCTAAGTGGGAGGAGTGGTTACTGGAGGAGGTGTAAAAGAAAAGGTAACGTCCTGGAAACATTAGAACACCTCGGAAGCATTTCGAGCAGAGTAGAGAGACAATCCCTGTCATCTCTGACTTGGCTAGTAATAAGCCAGTGTGTCTTCTTTATGTCTGAGTCTGACGCAATGAGTGTGACATGTGAACAGTCTGCTCCTCAGCCTGATGGTGCGTTCACACGGGCAGATTAAAAGATACACTCTACCATTCATTTTCAATGGAAACCAGCGACATGGAGAGACAAAGATACATCCGACGTTTGTAGCTGTAGCTCTAGCGACAAAGATACAAAGCAACAAACTCAAGTTGAGCTGGGTTCAACTTCCAGATACAAAGCAGCAAAACTACAGCTGGAGCTCCGATGACGCAGTGAAGCGAGAACCAATCAAATACATTCGGTTTTTATTTTTTTCACCCCCCCGCTTTTTTCAAGCCAGAAGAGTTTACAAACACAATGGGACAGGAGGACGAACTGATCTTCGCCATCAGCCAACATCCAGTAATATGGAATAAAACTCTTTATATGTACAGAAAGATAGACAAGAAGGATGCAGCGTGGAGAAAAGTCCAGGAAATTACGGGAGTACCAGGTATGGACATTTTAAACTCACAATGGCAGCTCTGTCTGTTTATTTTGGGTAGCTATGCTATGCTAGCGTTAGCTTCTAGCAAACTCACTCGACTTTTTAACACACAACTTATTGGTGACAAAATTGACAGCATTTGCACGTTGAAAGACAGGTATTGAGTAAAATAATCATTGTTTATTGTAGTTATGGTTAAGTTAAAAACAAGCGAGGGTCTCCTAACCTCTGCTTGTACTTTACTGGGCAGTGGTGTAAAGTAACTAAGTACATTTACTCATTTTAAGTACCGTACTTTTTTTCGGTACTTTTACTTCCAATTTCAGTGTTTTTACTGCTACTCCACTTCATCGGAGACAAATGTACTTTTACTCCACTACAATTATTTGACAACTAGTTACTAGTTACTTTGTAGATTTAGATTATTATTACAAAACATACTGTAACCACATCAGCCCTATATACATTTCGGCCATTTGAAAATAGCAGATCTACAAGCTCACAATGCGTCGCCATGCAACGCATTGTGAGCTTGTAGATCAGCTATTTTCAAAATATTTGTATACATTTGAAAACTTGTGAAACGGGACCTTCTGCATAATGAGTAGGCCTACTTATACTTTTGGTACTTTTACTCAAGTACATTTTGAATTCTGGACTTTTACTTGTAACAGAGTATTTCTACATTGCAGTATTGATACTTTTACTTAAGTACAAAAAAATAGTACATTTTGCACCACTGTTGCAGACGTGAGGAGATCCTCTCTTGAGTGCACTAAAGTAAACAAACACACACACGTGTAGTGTACAATGCATGTTTTCTATTATTGCATGTTTTCTATTATTAATTCTCTTTAGAGGAGGATTGTCGGAGGAAATGGAAAATCCTCTGTGATCAGCACAGAAGAGCTAAAAAAAATGAAAAAGATAGGAAGAAAAGTGGGTCTGCTGGAGGAAGTCCAGTGAAATGGAAGTACTCCACAGTAATGAGTTTCATGGACCCAGTTGTAGAGAGCAGGAAAACGTCCTCAAATGTAGGCAGTGAGTGGACAGGAGCTCCAGACATTGAGGAACAAGAATGTGGGGTTCCAGATCAAGAGGTAATTTACATGGGAGCGTGTCTATGTTCCCCTGGTTCTATGTTCCCCGCCTACCTAACCCTGAACCTAAACCTAACCCTAACCTTAGTGGGGGAACATTGAACCCAGGGAACATAGGGATGACCCCATTTAGATCAGTCAGCAGCCCCAAGTTGATACACATGATGTTGTGTAGCTGATAACAGAGAGAAAGTTAAATTTGTCAGAACAGGCAGACAAAGATGATTAATCTATCTTATCTAGTAAATGGAAAATACTGTTGTCATGTGTGTTCTGTGTGTATGTACATATATCATGTGTGTGTGTGTGTGTGTGTGTGTGTGTGTGTGTATATAAAATATGTATAAAACATTTAAAATATTTATATATATATATATAATATATGTATAAAATATATATAGTTTTTATGACATATTTGAGTTGACAATTTATTTGTTTGTTCAGCTGGAAGCCACAGTGAGTGGCTTGTCTCAATCTCAGCTTAATGAGATGCTGACACTGGTACCCTGCGACGGCCCTTTGCAGCTGGACAACACTGCTCAGCAGATGACTGTGGAGCTCGTGGAGGGCCCTCTTCAGACTCAGAGGAAGGCTTCCTCTTCCTCTGAACAGGTTCAGAGGAAGACTGTTCCGCAGAAGGGGAAGGCTAGGCGGAAGACTGTGCAGCCAGATGTCATCACTCAGGAGCAGAATTCTGGTGATTAGTAGTTTCCTTTCCTACCTATTAGTCCATGAGCCAGACAAGATTTCATTATCGAAAGAGTGGGCAAAACCATACATATATTAAATTGTTCATAGGGTCAATACGAGTAAATAAATATATAATAACCTCTCCACAGGAGCAGCTTTTTCATGGTTATCACACATTTTGTTATTTTCCCCATACAAAATTTAAAAAAGAGTTATCATAATGAAACTTCCTGAGTTGATTACTTACATGAAGA